>NC_142344.1:53766355-54096355 GCF_054954075.1 Amborella trichopoda | reverse complement strand
CAGTATCACCTTAGAGGAAGGTGAGGAGACCTCCAAGTCATCTGTCAGACCAGAATAATGGCACACAGGGGCCTTGGCTAGGTCTGTCCGAGTCTCATCCTTCAATTTTTTGGACATTTCTTAAACCACCTTAACTGCTGCATCCATGGCTGCAAGCACCACCTCTGGAGGAGCAACGAAAGTAGTGCCCATGTCCTTGAACATATGACTGAACATTACATGGTTGGGGTTGCTTGGTAGAGTCTTTGAAAGATGCTTAGTCACGTGAATAGGCGTAGAATCAGTCTTAGCACATGGCTGAATTTCAGGGGGCGAGCCTGAAGAGATATAGGACAATGAATTTGAAGCTTCTGCAAAGTGTTCCGCAATCTTCTTCCCTGGGATAGCTTCATCAGCCAAAGGCTCACCAATAGTTTCCATTAAAAGTGGTGGTATGTTCGGTTCAACCATAGCTAGAGGGACCGCAACAAACTCAGGGTTATCTGCCACAATTATGGCTCTAAAAGCCACATCAAAAATAGGATTGGCGCAAACAACCTCATCTTCATCAGCCGAATCAACAATATCAACAACCACAATTGGCCAAATGGCAGCAGGCGATGGTGTCATAATCGGGACCCTAGAAAGCCTCGATGAAAAACAGAAAGGAATAATCCTCCGAGTGAACATGGTGAAGAGAAAAAGAAGAGCAGAAAGATGATGACCAAGAGAAAAAAGAGAACAAATGAAGAGAAGTAGGTCCTAGGATTGAAAGTGCTTGAAAGCGGTAAGGAATCCAATGAGAGAGGCTGACGTCACTGGGAGAGAAAAAGGGGGAGAAGAGACAGAGGTGGTGGAATGGACAATGGAGGCAGTAATGAGAAAAGGTACGGAATGGGTAGGGAGTGGCAAAAAAGTAGGGGCAAGATGGGCGGTGGCGGCAGAATTGGAGAGACATGTGGGATGGGTAGGGAGAGGCGGTGAAGGAGCAAATGGAGGAAGCTGAGATGAAAACAAAAGATAAGAGCCCAAAAAATGGGCTTTGGACGAAGATACAGGCCCATAATGAGGAGGCTTAGGAGTGGCACCCAAAAATGCAGGTAAAGAGGGGTCAGAAACAAAATAAGAGAGTAAAGGGTTCTTTCTTTTATTTTCCAAAAATAGCTAACGGTTTCAAGGAATGAAAGTCAAAAAAATCCTTCGTAAAATAACGGCCAGTAGGCTTCCAAATTTAACTTTTTTGGAGGACGAGGAAGAAGATCCAAGCGATTCAACCTCAGATCTATTGCCACGTGGCATTGGCAATCTGGGGTTCAACCAATGAGGACCCTGGTTCGCCAATGGAGGTCGAGCCTTAGCATGTCTAAGAATGGCTTCAAGAGGTTGAACAAGTGGTCTAGCTTTAGGCTTTTTAAGAACCTCAACCCAAGAGCGGTTTTCCTTACCAGAAGAAGCTTCATGAGGGGCCAGAGTTGGAGGGTTGACAGCCTTCAAACCTTCAATGGTGACATCGATGATAAAAATGTCTGAACCAACAAAAAGGTTGATCGATGAGGGAGTCAGGGCATTGGCACATCTAAGAATATTGACTATAATAAAAGAGAGATCAGGACCCACCATACATTCCTTGTCAACGTCAACAAAAACCCCCACCGAATTGGCTAGACGTTGAAAGGCTCCCATATTCCAAACATGGAGAGGGATACCTCCGAAGTAAACCCAACAAGGGGAGCATGAAGTGAGATAAGTGTGATCCGGCGGTTTCCAATAATCTTTCGATAAGAGTTTATTCCGTACACACCAGGTGTTGCGAATAAGTAGGACTTTACGAACGTCATCAGTAGACGAAAGAGAGAAAACGATCATGTTATTCTCGAAAGAATGGACCACAGGGGAGTAAGGAGGATTCCAGACTCTCGTAGCCCAATCGTTAAGACCCCAGATATCAGTAGAGGGTGGGGAAAAAGAACCAATAACAAGAAGAACAGTAGCTTTAAGAGATTCAAGAAAGAAATGAGGGATCAATAGAAAGGCTAAGGGGATGAAGATCCATTTAGAGTCAAGGAGCTTCACGGATGATCCATGGATAGTCATCTTCCTCGTCCAATATGAAAACTCTCCCACCCAACAGCATTTGTCGTGAAAACTCCCAAGCCCACAATATAGTCAATATGAAAATTTCAAGAATAATGTAGAAACTCGAAAGTCAAAGCTACCCAAAACCACTTGGTTTGTTCCCAAATGTTCTACTGCTTTACAGAACACTCAACCTAACAGTAACAACAATTTAAAAGAAAGCCCAACTCCAACAACACTATCCAAGAACAAGAAACCCTAAAAACAACAATAGCAGTAGCAATAAAAGCCTTTCCCCAAAACGTTTCAGTGCGAGATTAACCCCATGTTCTAACATCAAATGTAGACATGCCTCAATCGAATAAAGGCCTCCATTGCTCCAAAATTACTCACGTCCTCAAATTTATGATAGTCACATATGAACATAATACCATTATCACAATGAAAAAAACCCCCAAGTAACAGATATCATATGCATATCAACACACACTCGTCAACCTGACAAAGAAAAAGACCCACATGAATATCAATCACCCCCTTAAAGAATCAAACTCCCGATAAAACCCTAATTCCAACAACTGTCATAATACAACAACCCCTGATAAAGAAACCAAATCACCTATTCCCTCATCATCTTTTTTAGGTTTTCAAGCCTCCAAGCTCCTCTTTACCCACTTCCAACATAAAACCCCAGATTTTAGCTCCCAAAAGCCACAATAAACACATCTTAAATCGTTTCCTGATTTGAAAACCTATTTTATCACTGAAAACCTATTCGACTAAAATCTGCACTATTTTCTAGGGCTTTCAGAATAATCCTTCTTGATAAGTCATTAGAATGAAATTTCCATTCTAAGATGGTCGGAAACTGACCGGAAAATGAAGAAAAATGAGTTTTCCGGCACAAACATGTAAAAGCCGGATCCCAAACCACCGCCGAAAAGAAGTGACGGCTATCCACTCTGTACCTCTCTCTCTCTCTCTCTCTCTCTCTCTCTCTCTCTCTCTCTCTAAAGGGTTCCCATTGATAAACCCCTTACCAACCTCACCATGGACCTTTTCCCCTCTCTTCCACTTTGTATACTGAACTCTTGGATTAATCCTTTCTTTGGTTGACTCTCGTATACTGGCCTAGCACGTCAAGCCAATCTGAGTATCGACGAATTGCATTTGCCTTTTCTGATCCACAAGAGGACCACACTTCCATTGAGTTCATGTTTCACTATATATAATATTCATACAAGCTCTCATAAGGCCTTTAAATGCCACATAAACCTAACAAACTGACCATCCAGAAAGATAATTGGGAGTGGTGAATCAGATTGATTCACTAGTGCGAGAGTTAATCCAAAACAATAATAATAATAATAATATATATATATGGAAACCAGGTGATCTGGCTGATCTGGACATAGTTCCCTAATAAAATCATTCAGTTCTTTAATAGAAGTAGGCAATTCCAAAGGAACCAAACAAATTCTTAATTTCGATAAAGAAGGGTCGGTCTATGCTAATTCCTCATCCAAATTGACAATTCCCAAAAGAGATATCTCTCTATGCGAATAATCATCATGGCAAAATCGTCTAAGATCAACAAAAAATAAAAAAATGTTTAAATTTCCTCTGAAATGATTAATATTCCCAGATTTCTCTCTCAATCTCTTTTTTCTTGTAACTTTAACTTGGACAGGTGGGGATGGGATTCTTGACATTACGTTGTAACTCCAACTACGTGGGAGTTCTCTTGTTGGGTGAATCTTGTGTTCTATGATGGTTGCATACATTCCCTTGCTTTCTTTCATTGTTGCCTTTGATTTTGTGTAATTCATATTATCTATCCATTAGGAAATGGGGCTGGGTCGTAGTTGTAGCACCCCCATGCTAAGTTACCACGTCGTGTTTCCAATCTTGCTCATACCACCCACTGACACCTTACAAAAAAACCATGAATGATACCACCCACTGACACCTTACAAAAAAAACATGAAATGATACCACCCACTGACACCTTAAAAAAATCTGCCAACACCCTAATTTATTTGAAAAAACAGGTAGGGTTGTAGTGGCCTATCTTCCCCACTGAATTACATACAAAAAAAAAAAACAAATAGAAAAAACAAAAAAATATTGTCTATCCATTATTATTGTTGTTGTTTTTCTCCACAATTAGTTGAGGGGAATTGTTTCATATGGGCTAGACCGTATTTCTACAAATGCGGTCCAGAAAGTGTAAAGCATCCATCTTAAAGATGGATGCAAGTAGGTGTTCCATCTAAAAACAATGGAAACTAACTGTCCAAATGTTTTCTTACAAGAATTATTATTTCTAGTTTTTAAAATATATTTATTTTTTCATATTCATGATCTCTATGTTAGAGATTACATCTCTTTAGAAATTAAGTCTTAAAATCCATTTAAAAAATAGATTGATTAAGAGGCCCGTATTTCTACCTATGCGGGCTTGGCCTCATACAAACCGGATTCATTAGTTGAACTCAAATTTTGGGGACGGTCTTAAGAAAAATAGATAAACAACAACACGAAACACATTTAACCCTGAATCTTACTGTGTCCTAATTGAGACAAATAACATCAAAACCAAAACAGTTCATATCAAACCCAAATTCTCAATCCCTAGAAACTATTTCTAAAGCTCCTCTTCTTTTTTAAATTGCACAATGTGAGAGAAAGAGACGTAGGCATGCCATATGAGAGAGAGAGAGAGAGAGAGAGAGAGAGAGAGAGAGAGAGAGAGAGTATATTCAATTTTACCCTGGCTAGCTAACAATTCAATAGAAGAGAAACCACTGCATTACCATTGACCCATTTGAATATATTCAATTTTGCTAGTGGATTGAGTTAAGTGCATTGTTTCAAACATTGATTGATCGGATGGATCATTTACTTTACATATTTGTGTTGGCTGGCTAGATCGGTAATCTAGGTTGGTCTGGACCAGTCCGAATTGATGATCTAAAAAATGTTAAAATAATAAGCAAAATAAAATTTTAAATAGGAGCTTATGGGATGGGGATCTAGGAGGGCTTGAGAAAATATTAGATAAGTTTAAAATAAAAAAAAAAAATGAAAATGGAAAAGTTAATGGTTTAAGTTAGAATTTTAAAGAAAAAAAAAAAGAGTTACATGAAAAAGGAGAAAAAAAATATGAAAGAAGCTTTGAGAAAGATAAAGATAGAAATTACTTTATAATCAGATGGTATTCGAATAGAGATTTGGAAGTATATGGGCCAGATTGACATATGTTGGCTTACTAAGTTTTTTAACAAGGCGTTGAGAACAAAAAAAATGCCAGACAAATGGAGAAAAAAATACCATGATACCTATTTACAAGAATAAATGAGATATACAAAATTGAAATGAATTATAGAGGATTAAACTTGTGAGCCATACTATGAAGTTATGAGAGAGAGAGAGTGGTTGAGCAACGACTAAGGTATGAAAAAAAAAAAAAAAAAATCATGCATGAAACAAGTGTATCAGAAATCAAGTTGACTTTATGGCAATGATGTTAACTCTCGAAACCATTTTATTATTTAGACAACTGATTGAGAAGTTTAGGGTGAATAGAAGAGACTCCCACATGGTCTTCATTGATTTAGAGAACACATGCAATAGGGTACCTAGAGATTTAATTTGGTGCCTGTTGGAGAATAAATGAGTCACCATAGGCTATATTGACATAGTGAGACACATATACGAGTGAGCACGCTAACTAGTATGTGAACACCTAGTAGAAAGACAAGTGAAATCTTAGTTACCATGGGCCTATATCAGGGGTAATGTTGAGCACATATCTTTCTGTTTTGGTTATGGACGAGTAACCAAGCACCTACGATATGAGGTAACATGGTGTATGTTGTTTGTGGATGAAACAATTTTGATCGATGAGACTAGAGGCGGCCTCAACGCAAGTTTAGAAGATTGGAAGGATTCTCTAAAATCTAAGTGTTGTAAAATTGGTCGGACTAAGAGAGAATAATATATTGCAAGTTTAGTACTAATAAGAGTATCGACGATGAAATAGTTAAGATTGATGGTAAAAGAAATACTTAAAAGAGATTGTTTCCGATATTTAAGGTCGATAATCCAAGAGAATGGAGAGATTGAGGAATATGTCGCACATAAAAGTAAAGCTTGACGGGGGAAGTAGAGATGCGCATCCAAAGTTTTATGTGACCACCGCATATTATTGATTGAAGGAGAAGATCTATAGGAAGTGATAATAGATTTGTAAATTTAAACTAGGGAAAAGTTTATATAGAGCCTAGGCTCTAAACTATCAAATTAGAGCCTACCTCAAAACTTTCACTAGAAGAGGTTGTTTTGATGCCCAAATATCATCAAATTGATAATCTCGGCATCAAGATGCATGGACATGAGAAAAAAATGAATTTCAAGTTTTGAAAATAGTCAATCTTGTAACTCATTTTTCAACCGTCAATTTTTAAGATTATCAAGTTTTTATAGATCTGATCGGTCTACACTATTTTTGAAGCTTTAAATTTTATAACTAAAAATGAAAATATAATTTAAGGCTATTGCAAAACTTTCCAATATTGAAACTATATTTCTCGACACTATTTGAAGGTGGGCTCAAATTTGATGTTTTAGAGCCTCGACTCTATACAAACCGCACCCTTTAAACTATCCTGATAGATAATGATTTTGATATTTTAATATTTTTGTATGTTATAAATTAGTGTCGATTTTAATCTTTATAATATTTTTTAGAAATTCTACATTTCTAATTGTGTATTATAAACTCAAGAAAAAATATTTATATAAATAATAATAATTATTGTCGTCATCATCATTAGAGCTTTTTCCCAACTATTTGGGAGCGCTACATGAATCTTGGTCTGCTATTTTGTTCTATCAAGGGCCATACCTTCAATAATACTATCAATCTCTATATATATTTCCAGTACTTCTAACCATGTCCTTTTGGGCTTATCCCTTGTCTTTTTTTAACTTTCTACTTGAACTAACTCACACCTCCGAATAGGTGTTGCCTGGGCCTACAACCCATTTAAGTCTATTTTCTTTCATCTTATCACCAATTGGAGCGACACCTAAGTTCTCCTGGATATATTCATTTCAAATGAATGCCCCAGCATAAGCATATAATATATATTCAGGATTCATATAAAGTTTTGACAAGTTTCACATTGTCTGTCTACCTAGCACAACCAACATCCTTTATCCGAACTTGGAACTGGTTAAAGGAAAGTTTAAGGTCTTTATCCTTAAATCATTTTATACAAATAATATATTAATTAATTTGTATATCTTAATTATCTAATTAAATGGAAAAGTTTAAATAAGGTTGAGGTCCTAAACAATCATACTAAGGTGCACCTCAAAAATTCCACAAGCAGAAGTTGTTTCGATGTTGAAAAACCTTAAAATCCGATCATCTCAACGGTGAAATGCATAGGCATAAAAAGGAAAAAATGGACTCCAAGTTTTGGAAATGGTGTATCTTATAATGCATTATCTAGATCGTTAATTTTCAAGTTTTTCAAATGTTCATAGATCTGTTATACCTACATTGCTTTTGAAGCTCTAAATTTTTATAACTAGATATGAAAATAAAATTTCAAGCCATCATAAAGATTTTCAGTGCTGAAACGACATTTTTGAATACTATTTGAAGGTGCATCTTATTTTGATTGTTTAGGACCTCAGCCTTATACTCATCACATCCCTAATGAAATTATAATTAAAAAAAGGAAAAAAGGTTTATATAAGAGTGAGGCCCTAAACAAGCAAATTAATACACACCTCACAACTTTACTAGAAGAGGTTATTTCGATACCAAAAAATCCTTAAATCGATCATCTCGATCTTAAGATGTATGTACATCAGAAAAAAATAGATTTCAAGTTTTGAAAATAGTGCATCTTGTAATACATTTTCTAAACCATCAATTTTTCAGATTTTCAAGTGTTCATAGATTTACTCGATCTATATCATTTTTGAAGCTCTAAATTTATAATTAAAGACAAAAATAAAATTTAAGGCCATCACAAGATTTTCAGTACAAAAACTACATCTTTCTATACTATTTGAAGGTGTGTCTTACTTTGATTGTTTGGAGCCTACCTTAAGAAAACAAACACAACAAATTTGTTCGTTATTAATATGGATATAATCTGCCACGAAGTTGTCCAGCCCCAATCAACAATACGAAAACAGCAAGTCCCAGTAGCTGTCAATCACAGCTAAAGCCCTGCCGAACCCAAAAATCTTTGGTTACAAAAGAGGACCCGGATGGATGGCCCAACGGACCAGGTGGGTTCATATGATGGTCCAGCAAGATCAAGATTGTACATTTGGTCCCATGGGCAAAATGTATAATCGATGGATATTCTCTAGCACGGGAATTTTCATATAATTCTGATCCACCTCAGTCTCAATTTTTAATGTTTTTAGAAAGATTTGTATACAGTGCTAATTTTATGTTATATATAAATAAAAAAAACCCTTATCACTAACCTGCCAAAAAAGGTTGTTACGAAATTGAAAACCCTCTAATTGATTTTCTAGGCATGGGGATGCATAATCATGAAAAAAAAATTCTAAGCCTAAAAAATAATGCATCTTTTAACACGTTGTTTGGATTATATAACAGAAAAAATTACATAAATATTTGTTTTAGTTTTTGTTATTACCAAAATATCGAATACTTTTCATTTTTACTGATGTGTTTGATTTTTTTATTTCATAACAAATTTTTTTTAAAAAGACGAAACTACGTATTTTTGGTTTTTCAAACACCGAAATCAGTCCAATTTCGGTTTTTGAAAAACTGAAAATTTTAAATTTTCCGTTATTTAATAACCAAAAAATATTTTTTATCTTGTGGTGTATGCTCTCTCTACCTCTCTCTATCGACTAATCAAGTTCAAAAACCGAATTTTCAAATTTCTCTCTCTCTCTTTCCTCTCTCTAAAAAATTTAACCAACTAACCTCTCTCTCTTTGTGCATCTATGATGGGCAAACGAGGTCTCAACCGGAACCTCTAATGGCCTCCCTTCCTTTCTCTCAGGCCTTAATCATATATATATAGTAATGATCCTATGAGACCCTCCCACACCCATGTGTATAGGACCCTTACGAATCATTATTAAATTTGGTATAGATTTCTAACAAAGTTATCACATGGTGTGGGACTTGATTTTTCTAGAGATTTGTGCCAAATTTAGTAGTGATCCTTGGTGGTCCTATACACATGGGTGTGGAAGGGTCTCATAGGATCATTACTATATATATATATCCTCCATCAATGGCACCAGCCATCGAACTCATGCCTTTCCTCAACCACCCAATCCTGCCCCAACTCAATCTCCCAATACTTTTGCAACCACCCATTCCTGCCCTAATTCAATTTTCCAACACTTTTGCTTCCAACGATGCTCTCTTAACCTGGTTCAAAGGCAATTTTGCAGCTGCAAAATGCCATTATAGATCTTTATGCTCTCACCTTCGATTGGTTTCGATAGGCCCTCTCAATATGACTCAGTTTTGGCTTGTATACATTAGAGGAGAATGGAAAGCTGATGACCTAGCTCATTATGCTCTTGTTAGTCCCAATAATAATAATCATAAATAAATAAATAAAATTGAAAAAAAAAATATTCCGGATCT
The DNA here is from genome assembly GCF_054954075.1 of Amborella trichopoda. Lineage (NCBI taxonomy): Eukaryota > Viridiplantae > Streptophyta > Magnoliopsida > Amborellales > Amborellaceae > Amborella > Amborella trichopoda. The sequence goes on along the minus strand of NC_142344.1, from coordinate 54,086,628 downwards.
GTCCTTAAATTTGAGGTTCCATACCAAATCCTATAGACTAAAGCATGCGGTGATAGACAATCTTAAGAGTCATCTTTGGTGAATCTCATTCAATTTTCATCTCTATTTCTCTGTACTTTTTTTTTATCCTTTCAAGAGGGGTTAATATCCTTTTATAGAGAACACATTTATTTTGTAACTCTCATATTCATAATCTATAGGAGTTGAGATCTAAGTGTAACTCCTGCTTTAATTCCATTAAGTGCAGCTAATTAGGATTAATAAGTTGTCACCAAACGGTTAATCCTATGTAATGAGCTAAACATGTCATTAGTCCATTAATGACTTACAAAATAAGATGTCATTCAAGCATTCCCACAATTTTATAAAATATATTTATAAATTAAATAAACTTTGTATATCTAAAATATAAAAACCAATTCTTACAAATATTCCAATTCCAGAACACCCAATGAATCTAATTCCAAACACACCACTGGGTTTTCCCTCAAGTAACAATGGGTTTTCCCTTCAGTGCAACATCATATTAAAATTAAAAAATGGATTCAAGTATATGGCATTGCTTCATGTTAACCACATGGGATTTCACATATACTTTAATATGACTTTTGTACCATTATTGAAAAAAATAAATTTTCGAGAGAAAATGACCTGATAGGCCACATTTCCAACAACTCCCACTTGGCCTGAAGGCCCTTTGACATCTTGTACATGACATTGCCTCATGCTTTCCACATGGGATTTTCATATACACAACCAGTGTAGTCAAACACCACACTTAGATTTTCTAGCCTCCATAGCCATATATATGGCATTGCCTCATGCAACTTGCATGAGATTTCACATATACCCTGCCAATGTGGTCATACACCACATTTAGTTATACCCTGCCAAAGTGGTCATACACCACACTTAGAATTTCTGACCTAAACAACTTTGTATATGTCATTGTTTCATGCTACTTGCATAGGATTTCGCATATACCATGCCACAATGGTTATACACCACACTTGGATATCTTAGCCTCAACAGCCATGTATATGACATTGCCTCATGGTACTTGCATGAGATTTAACATATACCCTGCTAATGTGGTCATATACCACATTTAGATTTCTTAGCCTCAACAACTTTGTATATGAGATTGCCTCACGCTACTTACATGAGATTTCACATATACCATGCCAAAGTGATCAAACACCCACAATTGGATTTCCTGGCCTCAATAACTTTGTATATGGCATTTCCTCTTGCTACTTGGATATAATAGAATGTGAATAAAATTTTTAATTTAAGGCACTATAAAAATTTACCATAAAATCTTTGTAATTGAAACCTTCCACATACTTTTCATGCTCAAAGTGCATTGATTTACATGAAATATTTCAAATCAAGTATTTCTTTACATAAATAGTTGTCTTGCCATAATGTGCATAATTGCTAGAGGGCTATATCAAAAATAAAACAATAAATAGTGAACACCAAATTTCTCTTTCGTACATGGCAAATGAGAGAGTGTATCTTTCTTTTTCTCTCCATATATTTTTATACAAATGATTAGATGAGTGAATATTGAGCTTTGCCTAAAATTAGGCAAGCTCCCTTTTGTGCATTAAGAGGTTTAGCTAAAATATTAAATGTCTTATAGTATTAACATCAACACAACTTTTCCATGATGTCATAGTCGTGAACATAGGGATAATGGCGTTCATGTGGTTCATTGCCTATGGTGTAAATGACAAGCTAACGAATGCGACATTCATGTTCATTGAAGAGAGAGAATTACTTATATTTAGGTAGAGAGATAAACTTAAATTTTGAAAAAGAGAGAGGCTTACATTTTGAAATAAAACTACACACTGATTTTCCTTGGTTTTATATTAACCACACGGGGTTTCACATATACTTCAATATGGTTTTTATATCATTATTGAAAAAAATAATTTTTTAAGAGAAAATGGCTTGATAGGCCACATTTCCAACAACCCTACCTTCAAGAAGAGATCTCTCGTCAATTCAAGGTCTTCAAGCGATGGGAATCAAGACTAGGCCGAATTCCTCTCTCAAGACGCTGAGGTGAAACTTACCCATAAAAAAAAGGTGTTGGGTGAAGGGGAGAGAGAGAGTTAAAAAAAAAAAACAATTTTTACTCGTGTAATGTAGAGAGAGAATATACATAGGACCCACGAGAGAGAAAAAAATCTCCGTTCTTGAAGAACCGAAAATTTAAAATTTTTGGTTTTTCAAAAACTGAAATTGGCTTGATTTTGGTTTTTGAAAAACCGAAATGGGTAGTTTCGTTTTTTTTTTTTAAAATTGTTATGAAGTCCAAAAAGCGTATATATCAATAATAACAGAAAGTATTCCATATTTTGGTAATAACAAAAACGAAAACGAATATTTACGTAAATTTTCCTAAATAATTTAAAGTGTTTTTAGATCTGTTTCATTTGCACCCTTTCAAAAGCGTTAATTTTATAATTAGTGGTGAAAATAACTATCTTAAACGTTTTCGACACTTGAGGGCCAATTTGGTTGTGAAATAAAAAACCCTTCACATTGAAAAAAAAATTGTAAGTTTTTCGACATTAATTGAGAGATATAATGATGTTTTTTTTATTATTCTACTGAATTGTTTGGATGGTGTGTGAAAATAAAAGATTTTATTTGCTAGTTAGTGTTCTACCTTTCCAACATTGTGTTGCCGTTCCAAAAGGTTTTCATAGAGGGATATCCCTCCCATCAGTCAAAAATCCGCTTCTATACAACTCTGTCTCTCTCTCAAAGTTAATAGCCTTACCATTCTAAAAGGTTTTCTTGTTTCCTTCCCATTAGTAAAAAAAAAAAAAAAAAAAATCCGCTTTCATACAACTTTGTTTCTCTAAAAGCTAAACACCTCAAAATATCTTGTAAAAACTCCCACCCAAAAACCCCAAAATCAAATCAACAGAACCAAACCCAAAAAAAACCCACTTGAAAGTAGAGACCATTACCCCTAAAACCTCCATTGAAGTAAATCGTGGTTTTAAGTTCTGCCCTATCTTTTGGAGGGACACAATTAAGTCCAACCTTTTATTTTGGAGAGAGGACCCTAAGGGGTCACATTTATAAGGAGGAAAAGAGTCCTTTTGTAGTTTTTTCAAGATGAAGGGTTTAAGCGAGAATTTGTCCAACTCTGCAGAACTGGGGTTTGTGATATTGATGGCACAATATGATAAAAACAGCTCTATTATCGACACCATTGTTTGAAAAACTGCCCAATCTAATCGGTAATCGTCTGGTTAGATCCCGGTTCCGGTATCGAGTGGTTTTGGTGATCGGTAGGTATTTTCAAAAATAAAAATTCAAAAAAATATTTATAAAATCCTAAAAATAAAGAATTTGATTTGTAATACAATTTTTTAATATTTTTTAAATTATAATAAATATTAAAAATTGTTTTGGTCATTAATGCTCACTTTTAAAATCTCTTTTTTTTTTTTTTTATTAATTTTCAAATTCATTTGAATGTGTTTTGTTTTACTTATTCTTTATATGTTTTTCATATTTTAGTAAATTTCTTTTTGCATATTTTTAATTTTTTTCAACAATTTTTTGGCCGCTTGGGACTTTCCCTGTTTGAACGGTTGAATCGGCCGCTTTATCGATTGAGCCGGTTAGCCTCAGACTATTCGTTCTTCAAGGTGCGCCATAGATTTGGATTCCACAAAGCCTCAGAATCTTCATCCTTCAAGGTGCGCCATAGATTTGGATTCCGTAGGCGCCACTAAACCATTAGCAACACCAAAGGAGCTTCTTAGGGAGAGTTGGGTAGCTGGTTGCTAAAGAGAGTATGAGTTTTTTGGGTTTGCAATTAGAGAGAAAGATTGAAAGAGTTGGGTGGTTTGGTCATGAGTAAATAGAGAGCAGGTGGACGAGGGAATCTTTACTTTTATTCAAACAAATTCAAAAAAAATTCAAATCTAAATTGAATTAGTGGTAATTTTTTACCTTGACACATACTAAATCTTTTGGCGGTCCAAATGGTTCAAAGTCCCTTTCACACGATTTTTAAATCGTAATTCAAAAATATTGCAATTTTAGATACATCCAAATTGGAGTATATCTTCAAGCACAAATTTCTATAGAGTTTGACGATGCACTTATATTGTTTAAAATTGGTAATATTTGAGCTCTAAAAACCTTACTCAGTTGTCATAGAGGTCTGGAAGTCAACACTTGAACTAGCAATTAACTTGGTGCACTTTTTTCTTTTTGAGCTCCAAATGTCCCTCTTTTATTGATTATAGAGAGATGAATAGATAGACTCCTATATTGTATTCACAGATGAATGCACATGGAGATTTGGCACAGGATCACATGCACAATAGGGTTCCATAGGATCACCAAATCTCCAAAGAGAGATGAATAGACGTACTCCTATATTGAATTTACAGATGAATGCACATGGCGATTTGGCGTAGGATCCCATGCACAATAGGGTTCCATGGGATCACCAAATCTCCAACCTTTTTATATTTTTCACAATTTTGTAATGGTGAGGTTGGTATGAGGTCGTAAACACTTGCGATGATTTGAAAATATATTGTTGTATTTAATTATAAAATTTAAAGTTTCATACTTAAAAATCTTGAAAATGGATGATACTATTAGAAGATAAACTCTTTTTTAGGACTATAAATTTTTTTTTTTTTTCTTTTTTATGAATCTAGAGGTCTAGATGATCGATTTGACGATTTTCAATCATTAGAACAACTTTCTACAATTTTCCATCATTATAAAAAAATTCAAAACAATTTATATAAAATTCAAAAAAATAAGGGATCTCGTTTGTGATGGTTTTTTTAATGTTTTTCATGATTTTGGCATAGATCGGCTATTAATATTTATTTTTATATTTTTTATTTTTTTAAAACACCCCTTTAACACAAACCGATTATTTGAAATCGTTAATTTTTTACTACATTTGAATGTGGTTTGTTTAATTATGTTTTTAATAAATTTTTATATTTTATTTATTGTTTTAATTTTTAACACTTTTTTAATCAACTTAGACGCGCCCGGTTAAACCGGTTGAGTTGCCTAATTTACCGCTTGATCTGCTTCGGGGCGGGCCTCTTTCTGACCGGTTGAGTTGCCTAATTTACCGCTTGAACTGCTTCGGGGCGGGCCTCGATCTGATTAAGCGTTTGTTTGGGTCGGATCTTTACTACGCTGACGAAACATTGGAGTCCCTCGCCTAAGAGTGGGGAGGATACCGGGAATGCCCTCGCTGGACCGCAAAAGCGGTACCTGCGCCCCATCGTATAGCTCGTCCCACGAAATATCCCAGGGGCAGTTTAGTCATTTCATACGGTTTAAAATTCACGTCTTCTAGCGGCGGAGCAGGCGAGAGATGTCCCCTCTATCTACATCTGCGTCTTTCTCTCTCTAGCTTTGAAAGAGTGGCCCTCTGCACTTTCTCTCTCTAGCGGAGGCGGTCTATTTTCTCTCTCTACATCTGCACTTTCTCTATGTAACTTGGAAAGAGAGGCATTTCCAAAAGAGACATTTCTCCCTCTATATCTCCACGAGACAAGAGAGAGGCCCCTCTCTCTCTCTCTCTCTCTCTTCGAGTGGCTCTGCTCCAGCGTTATTAAGAATCAAACAAAAAGCCATTGGGCATCTCTCTCTTTCTCTCTCTATGTTTTCACTCTTCCCTTTCTCCCCTCAAATGGCCGGAGTCCTACCGGGAAATATTGCGGGCGACCTCCTCAACTAAACTATTAGGTCTTCCCTCTCTTGCCGTCAATGACCCAGGACATTTTCCGGCGGCGAAACCAAGGGGAAGAGGAAGGGACTCGCCGGAAAACTGGAACACTAGACGGAGGTGCGGCCATGAGGATCATCGTTCCATTACAGGGCGTTATTCAGGGAAGGGGGGGCCTGGTTCTGGGGTTTGTCGCCCCTTGTGCTCTCTTCTATTTTCTGCAACTTTTTTTCCGGCGATATCGCTCCTCTTCTTCTCCTCCTCCTGCTCCTCCTTCTAGGTCGGTTTCGTCAAGCCAATTGGCTGTGGAATCGGAAACTCAGTCTCAATTGGGGAGTCTGGTTTCTCTGAGAGGTTCTTCAGGGCCTGCATATATTTCATCGAGGGCTTTGAGTTTGCGTAAAACAGGAAATTCAGAGTATTATGTGGGTTTGAAGGAGTATCTTGATAATCCTTACGATCCGGTGATGAATCCAAATGGGGTGATTCAGCTTGGTTTGGCTGATAACAAGGTTAGGACTGTTAATTGATTTGTTTGTTTATTGTGTTGATTGTTTCCGTTTGTGCCTTTCTTATTTTTGGTTTTCCTGTTCGGATGTCAAAGAATTGGAGTTTGGGACCATTTGTGAATTGGATTGTTTGGATTTTATTGAATTTCTTTGGTTATAACTTGGTTGATTTTTCAGAAATAAGCATTTATTGATGCATTTTCCACTTATGAATTCCAGAGAATCGTCCTTTGCTAAATTCTGTAGAAATATTTTTGGTCTGCTTTGTTTTTCATTACTTCGATTGGTTCATTCTTATGTTAAAATGCCGAATGATTTCAATTATTTTTTGGTTTCTTGACTTATCATTACTGTTCACTTGGATTTATCTGAAGAGAATTAAGTCTAGTTCAAGAAGATATTTGCAAAGCTTATCTTTACACTCGAATGATTCTGAACTTAAATATTTAATGTTCTTGTTTCTTGGCCTGAAGATTCATGTGTGCAATACTTATTACATTATTTCTTTTTTCTGATTTGATTTGGTTGTGCTTTATGGCAGTTAACATTGGATTTGATTGGAGAATGGATGAGCAATAATATGAGGAGATCATTGCTCGGTGACGATGAAGTTGCTCCTCTGAGTATGTGTGGAATTGCCGGTTATCAAAGATTTGATGGATTGCCCGAGATGAAATATGTATGCAATTTCCCTTTTTACTCTTTTTTACCATTATAAGTATTTTTTTTTCTTTATCCTCCTAGTGGTATCTGAACTTTGAGAGTTTTTACATCTAATTTTCCTTGCCATAATATGCTTAATTGTTAATATTCTCACAGTGTTCTTAGCTAGAATCACCCAGAGTTAAGCTGTTTTATACAGTTATTTTGTTTTTCTACTTCCATTGTTTTGTTTTGGTCTTCATTGTTTATGGAAGTTGATTTTAAGCATTGCTTGTTGGAGTCCATTTAAGTTTAGAAAATAACAGTGTTGATGCTCTAAACAGTTCTCTGCTTGTATTCTTGAATTAGGATTTTATTTTCCATGCATTTCTTTTATATGTGTCATGAACCTTCTTTTATTCTGTCGTAATTTGGAACTGTTACTTACAAAGTTGCCCTGCTATTTCTCTTTTTTTCTGCTTTCTATTTTACTGAATCTTTTGAGTTTCATTGTTCAATGTACTCACTTCAACTACTGACTTCAACAGTGTAAACTATTCTAGTAAATGACCTGAAAAAAAAACATTCACTTGTCTTCCTCTATGGGGGCCTGTTAAACTGAAATCTGAAAGCTATTAGAGGAAATCTGTTAATTTGAATTATGGTGGCAGCAAAAGCGTAAACCTTGGGGATTGCATAGATCAGTATGAAAGAGATTGTCTGATAATGTGTTATGAGGGGTTTTAAATGTGAATGCGCATTAGATAGGATGGCTGTACTCTTTCCTTTTGTCTCGATGCCGAGATAAAACATGATATTATTCTAAATTTACAAACACTGATCCTTGTGACATAGTTCGATTTAATTTGGTGGATTCCTCATGTTGAAGGGTCTCTGTGATATAATTTCACAAGCTACTGCAGCAATGCCTTTTTATGTGAAGGGGAAGGTCAATAAACATTTTATATTATTTGGAAAGGGTTCAACAATATGTTGGAAGTTGGTAGCCTACTAAATCCACAAAAGCCGTTTGATGATTTGAAATGTCAAGCAATTATTTAGTATGTGACTTGGCTGGGAGAAAGTTTTGATTTGCAGTACTGGTGACAGAGTCTTCTTTGTTATTTGGATACTTTCTATTTCTAGAGCCATTTCCAATGTAAGGAAGTCCTTGTGAAACCTTCAGAAACCAAAACTAGTTTACGGTCTTAAATTTGTAGTTTGCTATCATTAGAAGGCTTACTACTGGAAATATTGACAATCTTTATTATAAATATATTTTGGTTATTTAGGAAACATATACCTCTATTGGCTAGAATCTTAAGGTGTTGGTCCCCATCCTATCATTGGCCTTTCCACAATGTGGTTTGTTGCTGAAGCATTTGCTTGTTTTAGTAAATTAAGGGTTTGAGCATTTGTGGGCAAGCTTCCATCAAATTAGGCATGTGATAACCATATGAGGTTTGTGGAGTGGCTCTTGAGCCATGGAGGGCTTGAGGGCTTCTAAGTATCTGACCATTTCCTAAGATATCTGACCATTTCATACTCTTTTGTACCAGTAGTTGCATGAAGAAGTTCCGACTTGTTTACTTAAGCTATCACTTATGTTTCTGTTTGCATTAAATTAATGACATTGGCGTAAAGTCAAACTATCATGTTTTTCATTTTGATTTGGATAAACTTAAGTTCTCATGCCACTACTGGGTGTCTAACATTGTGGCTTCTCCAAAGAACATGTGATTCCCCAAAAATTTAATGCATGTTCATGCCTACACATGGAGAAAGAGTGAAAGCATACAATAAGGAGACTAAAAATAGCTGAACTTCACAAAACACTTGAGTTTGTGTGGTTTCTTAAAAATTATCTGTTATTCTTTTATTGGTATGGATCTGGTCGTCCATTCGCCAATCTGCCATCGATTGGAGGGCAGGTAGTCATTGCTATCCAATGATTAGCTTATTCTTAGGCATTGATCACACTGCCCACTTACACCATGATGGGGTAGGGTGATTGCCCTAATTTTACATGAGCTGTCAACCTTTATGATTATTTATCCTTTTATGTTAACTAGCAACACACTTACTTCTCTTTGTACCCTACTTCTATATATGATGTGTAGAAAAGATCAAAAGATCATCAAAGAAGTGCCCTTCTGAGTAGATGGAACAGATTGATAGGCCTGTAAGATGGAATGCTAGAAGCATGGTGACGAACATCTCATGGACGGCTGGAGACTTGGTGACAAACTTCTCATGGAGGGCTGGGGACTAGGTTCAGGTTGTAAGGACAAAGGGTAGATGGGATATCTGGCATCTTAGGTCTGGATCCTAGTTACTGAAAAACTTGTTTTGGGTATGCAGAATTGTTGGTGTATGAATTATGGGGACTTGGGGACCGGCATGAAATAGATCTAGGAATCTTTCTATAAGAAGTATCCAATGTAAAAGAAACTTCCCTATGTTGTTCTTTACAACCAAAGTAGAAAAGAGTGGGGCTCCGTTGAATTACTGAATATGGGAGATATATGAGCCTGCAAGAATGGACTTCTTCCTCGTACACGTTGGCAGAGCCTCCTTGAGATCACGTAAAACCAAGAAAAGAAACTAAAAAAAAAACCAAAGGAAAACACAGAAAGAAAGAAAATAAACTAAAAAATAGAAGTAAATACAGAACTTACTTATTTGGAAACCATTCCCCTAGGCTCGGCGCTTCGAGTTGGTGGCCTAGAATAGACTAGCAGTTGAATTACCTTCACCCTCAACCCTAGAGATTGCTTGACTTTGAGAAGTTATCTAAGGCATGTTCTTCCTAGGATTTTGATTGTTTAGGGCATGCTTATCCTGAGGCTTTTTAATTTAGGTTGCTTAGGGTATATTCTTTCCGAGGCTTTGGTTTTCAAATTTCAATGGTGATTTTAGGGTTTCAATTTAGGTTTGCTTAGGGTATATTCTTTCTAAGGCTTTGGTTTTCAAATTTCAATGGTGATTTTAGGGTTTCACATGGCTTCTGGAATTGCAGGAGTTTGTGCTTAAGGACCTAAGGTTGGGGAAGACCTGAGCTCTAGGGTTTCTCTAGCTTATGAGGCTATTTGTTATCTATTCTAAACGGCGCCAGAGGAGGGTTATATAAGGCTTCAGTTGGCTTCTAGATCTATCAGAAATAGGAGTTCGAATCCTAACATCGTAAGATTTCTGGGCTAATAGGGTTAAGTCTATCTGTGGAAACCCATCCTCATATCAGAACTAGAGTCTTCAGATAAGCATAAAAAGGGGCCTGGAGTCAGCACTGACCTTCCAAGAGCTTTCGGAAGGTTAAAGGGTATAGTGTCGCAGATCGCGTCTCTGGGCCCAGTGCCCTCAGCGACATGCTCTGCATTGCTGGGCCATCTGTGCCCCAAACTACTCCATAGTCGGCTGGTAGTTTGACCTAGTCCGGACTCCTTTTTGGTTTTTATTTGACTAGTTTGCTCCTGTTTCTGATCAGATTTGGGTAGACCTGGACTGGCTATGGTGCACTAAGGTTCAATGGGCTAGTATGGTCCCTAGTGATTCAGGTTTACAGGTTTTTGGGAATTTCCTTAGCCAAATTTAAGGGCTGTTTATAGTTGCCCCTCGTTGATGAACCCTATTTCTAATCAGATTTGGGTAGACCTGGATGAGTTTGGATAAATCTGATAGTTTTAGGATTCCTTAGGTTCCCTAGGGAGTATGTACTACAGGCTATGGTGCACTGAGGTCACTAGGCTAGTATGGTCCCTAATGGTTCAGGTGTATAGGTTTATGGGAATTCCCTTAGTGAAAGTTTAGGGGGGTGTCTACAGTTGTGCCTCTTTGGTGCACCTTGTTCTTTGGGATACAGGTGGGCAGAAAAAAAATAGACATCTGAGATACCAGAGTTTAGAAAATGAAGAATTGTCCACTTGAATGCTTAACACCAATGGTCGATCATTGCTAGTTCACCTTGGATATTCCGACCCTTAATTGGCAACACTTCAAGGCGATGGTCAGCCATTGCTGGTGTTCCGACCCTTAACTAGGCGATGGTCAGCCTTTGTCAATTCTTCTTGGCTTTTTTGCCAAATTTTCCTTGGCCTAGTATTAGTTATCAAGTGAATTAAAGAAATGTGAGTTGGAAATATTCATGTAAGAAAATTTTGTCCAATTGAATACCATGGCTCCTAAGGCTTTTCTAAGGCTGTGGGACTCAATGGTTGGCTTCTCCTGAAATTGGTTTGGCTAGGGTTTCACTTTAACTTTTTTTGTTGATATTTCTCTGCTTCAAGCAATCCTCTGGATCTTGGATTTTGACTTTCATCAACATGTATGTCCTCATTTTCAGACACTAAATTGTTTCTCTGCTAATTAGTCTTGGGTGAATCCTTCAACTCCTTTGTTTTTGAGAAAATTTGGCGAAATGGGGATAAAATTATGAAATAGAAACTGGTATTGGGTTTATGGTTTTAACAAAGAAACACAAGACACAGTTTAAAAGCATCCAACTCATGATTTGCTTCTAAGATGGAATTTGAAATTAAAATTTAGAAATAAAAATTAGAAAGTTTTGAAGAAAGGGATATTTTCGAAAAATGACGAGGATAGCAGTTTAGGCTTGTGCCGCTGTGGAGCATTTTCTGAAAGTTCTTCTTAAAAGGATTTTGAAAAGGTTGAAGAGAAATTTTTGAAAATATTTCTTTCCTCTTTTTTTAAATTGAACTTTTCAGTTTAGCCACTTGTGACCCTTTTTAATGGATTTATGAGCTTGCCAACCTTGTCTGGGACTTTCAAGACCAGGAATCATCAATTACTCTCTTATCTTCAAATCTTAACCACATGTCGCAATCTAAAGAGGAGTTCTCCGAAAGTCTTTAAATGAACCAATGTTTTGGAAAATGCAAGATACTACCCTAAGTGCTTGGGATCTCCTTGGACTTCCAATTTTGTGCCTCCACTATTGACCCTTTAAAGTTCCGATGGTCGAGGTCTTTCAAGTTTATTTGGAAAGTACTTAACCATGGTCTGTCAGGCTAATGCCTTTTGTTTGCTTTTGGGCACCTAACTGATACTGACCTGGAGAATTTTTAGGCATCTTCTAATCTTCTTTGAGATTTCATACCTTTCCCTTTTCCCTATCCCCTCTCTCTTTCTTTCTTCCTTGTTCTTTTTTTTTTTTTTTTTTTAATTGCATGGTGTCCCTTTCAGGTGTTCAGCTAGGCAACAATTTTTTTTTCTACTCTCTTTTTGTCCCTCCATTCCACAGGGTCCCTTTCGCGTTTTTAGCTGGGCTTCTTTATTATTTCTGACCACCATATGACTTGGATTGCGGGTGATTAGAGTCTTAGGACTTTAGCAGCACCTTCTTTTGACATTGACTTTTCGGTGGATGCTGCTTGTGAATGGGTCTTCTTTTGATTTTGCTCCTTTCTTTAAGAATCGACAGTGCTTCTTTGTGACACGTCACCCTAAGACCAGGTTAGGATTTCCTTGTATGCCCTTGGGGATGTAACCACCTTTTCCATTCTCCAGGTGGCAGGGGGTTCTAATCTCGGTAACCCTTGGATTTCCCTTGCCCCTGGGCTGGTACCTAACATTTCTTTGATGACGGTTTCCGAATTTCAGAAGTGCAAGTTCTAGCTCCCTGAGAAGCTAGATGATGTTTGGTAACTTATCTGGAATTTTGAGGGACCTTGGAAGCCTGTGTTTGACACCATTCAGAAGTTTCCAAACCTGGAGATAAGGTTTGGGATTCGGGTTGGGTCAATCCGACCAGGTCGGGCTTTAGATAATACCGGGTCGGGTCCTGCTAAATACATGCTAACACTATTAAGTTAATTCATAGTATATTTTTTATATGTTTTCTAATTCATAGACCCGCGGTGCAATTGGCTTGGACCTGATCTGGGTCTAGGTCCAACTTATACCCAGTCCTGTCCAGTCGGGTCGGGTCCTATCCGGATTGGGGTCGACCTGGAGCCAACAACCCATTCTGGAGATCTAGTAATTACCAGTCTAATCCGTACCTTAGTGTATTTCTGTTTAGGAGGGTAATATTGGTTCATAAAATACTTTTTTATTAAAAAATATTGGTTCAATGAAGGAGAAGTTCCTGGTCATCAATGATAGATGTAACAAGAACTCGGCATTTTCCTTATCGCTTTGTATCAGCAATTCTGTTTCCATATTCAATAGACATGGAATCACTATGATTGAACAACCTGAATTTTCATTGTCACTTTGGTAGAACCCATGACTCAAAAAACTTAAGAGACACTATGCATAAGTATTAAAATCTTTTCATTATTAATTTCGCTCCTAAAACAATTATCCTGAAAATTTCCCCAATTCCTTGCAAGAATAAGAAATGAAAGCCATACTTGAGTGATTAAAAATTATTCTATCACTTCTCTGATTTCTTTCTTTTCAATAGGGAGACCATCCATCCAACCATTGGAACCTATTGGAGGATACCAACACCTTTGCAATTTGTTGATACATCTATGCTCACCTAACAAAGCACAAAGAAATTTGGCTTTCTAATATATGGTAAATTGCATGGCAAGTGATTAGGAAGAGACTGAGTGCAAAAGTTTCAATAGAATGTGGAATTAAGAGAGTAATTATTAGGCTATAGGGTTTGAATTCGATGCTTCCCAATCAAGAAAAATCATCATCATTATTTAAGCCTTATCCTGACTATTTGGGGTTGGGTATACGAATCTTGTATTGGCATTCCACTTTATCAAGGGCCATACTCTTGGTCAGACTATATATAGGCCACCATATCTCTTCTCTCTACTCCAATCCATGTCCTTTTTGATCTTTTGCTCTTTTAGAGCCTTCTACTTGAACCAAATCAAATCGCCTCTCCTAATAGGTGGTGTTCTAAGTTGACGCTGCACATGGCTAGACCACCTCTGCCTACTTTCCCTCATCTTTTCGCCTATTGGAGCTGGTTTGATTCAGCCAGTTTGACTACCACGTCTCAACAAGACTGGTTGAATCTGTAAAAAATTAGTACATTAACCTTTGGAATCATGGAGACTCAGCTGGTTTGCGATGTTTCTCAACATGACCCAGCACTTAGAGCACCGACTTATAAAACATTGCCTCGTATGGATGTGCTAATGTTATTTTATTGTTTCGTAATCAGAGGTGTAATTCATCTGTTCATCTGTTTGAATTATGATATGTATTTGTTTTGTTGTAATTTGTATTTTTGATACTCCTGCTTTTGATGTCTAATCCCCTGAAATAAACTGTAAACTATATACTTTATAGTTTAAAAAACAAGTGTCTTGAATTTTCTTTGATGGTCTGTTGTGTCATTGCAGGCCGTGGCAGGATTCATGAATCAAGTCTTGAATGGGAAGGTTTCATTCAATCCATCACAGATAATATTGACCGCTGGTGCGACCCCTTCAATTGAGATCCTTAGCTATTGCCTTGCAGATCCAGGCAATGCATTTCTTGTTCCTTCTCCCTACTATCCTGGGTGATTTTCTACTCCTACACCTGACTACTTTTGCCTTTGGGATCATTATCCTTTGGGAACATGTAATGATCCCCTGGACTGCAGAAAAATGCATTTTATTGGGGGCCATCACCATTCATCAGAGAGAGAGAGAGAGAGAGAAAGAAAAGGGAGAGAGAGGGGTTCACACCAGACACGACATGACCCTGATGGGTCCCACTGGTCATGAATCCATCATTTGAGTGGATGGTGAGGAACCCCATTGGACAGTGGTTTCCAAATAACCATTGAACTACAGTGTGTTCTGCCTTTTAAGTTTTTTTACCACTCCTAAAAGACTAAACCGAAAGTATGAACTTGCAGGTTTGATAGGGACATAAAGTTTCGAAGTGGGGTTGAGATGATACCAGTCCCTTGCCGGAGCACTGATAGCTTCAACATAAGCATAACCGCTCTAGATAGAGCTTACACTCAAGCCAAGAAACGGGGACTAAAAGTTCGTGCTCTCTTACTCTCAAACCCATCCAACCCAGTAGGCAATTTGATTAGTCGGGACTTATGGTACAGCCTCCTCGATTTTTCTAGAGAGAGAGACATCCATCTCATCTCTGATGAAATATTTGCTGGATCAGTATATGGGGATGGAGAGTTTGTGAGTGTTGCAGAGGTTCTAAGCTCAGGCGAGTTTGACAAGAGCAGGGTCCATATAATATATGGGCTCTCAAAAGACATGTGCCTTGCTGGATTTAGAGTTGGAGTTCTGTATTCCTATAATGAGAGTGTATTGGCTGCTGCGACAAGGTTAGCGAGGTTTTGCCCTGTCTCAGCTCCTACACAACGGCTCATGACCTCTATGCTCTCTGATAGAGTTTTCATTGCGCAGTTCCTTAGAGAGAATAGAGAGAGGCTGACAAAGATGCATGGGGCTTTTGTTGGTGGGTTGAAGGAATTGGGCATAGAGTGCACAAAGAGTGTGGGGGGTTTCTATTGTTGGGCTGATATGAGCCATTTGATACGATCATATAGTGAAAAAGGAGAGATTGAGCTTTGGAAAAAGCTGTTATATGATGGTGGCGTTAATGTTACGCCTGGTTCGTCTTGTCACTCTATTGAACCTGGGTGGTTTAGGTGCTGCTTTACCATGTTGAGCGAGGAGGAATTGGGTGTGGCCATGGAAAGGATCCGCAAGGTTGCAGAAAACTGTAAATCTCGCAGTTGATGTATTATCTATTGTTTCCTTATTTAAAAAAAAGTTAATTTTAGCAATTTCTCTGTCTACATGTCTAAGGGCTCATAGAGTTGTTGAAAGTTATAAATCTCATAGGCATCGTCTTATCAATTTTCCTTTGTACAATTTTGGGCTTCTCCTCAATGTTCATCAGTTTCAGATGATGATTACTGTTTCAATTCAAAAGTAAAAGGAAAGTGATAGGAGAGAATTTTCAAGTTTTGGAGATTTCCCTCTATCTCACATTCATTTTGTTTTCGTTCTCTGCAGAAAAGTACAAGCTTCAAGTGCATGAAAACTTTTAATGGGATGGGTATTAATAGCTCAGAAACTGGGTTCCATGATCATGGCAGATAACAAAAATTGGCATCGCAGCCCTTCTTTCTCCTTCCGTGATCTTCCCTTCTGCTCTCATCTCTTCCCTCTGCAGTTCATAATTTTGTTATCATTAAAAACTCGGAACACTTATCACTAAACTACTCCTCTCTTTCCTTTATTTTGTTGGTCTTGGTGGTTGTTTTGTCATTGACCCTGTCTGCAGGGGCATCATACACAGCAATTAGGGCTATATGCCTATGTTCTTTCTTGTGGAATTCGAGGAAGTGGATATGAGCTATTGGGTTGTGAATCTACAAACTAGCAACGGAGCTTGGGAAATTAGGGAACATCAAGCCAGCTGCTAAACTTTATTTGAACTTTGCTTATCAGTTGTCTGCAGGAATTTGCATGGGTTTTCAGAGCTCATAAATTAGGAGGGTTTTTGAATCCGTACAGTGCAAGCCATGATCAATGTATCACACTCGTCTTCTTTTTCTTCTCCAGTTTCTCATGTCTCCCTTTTGTTGAAGGGATGGTATAGCATCCATAGTTTCTTAAATTCCATCATAATCGTCGTCAAAGCCTTTTTTCAACTATTTGGGGTCGATCAAGTTTTGTTAAAATCCCTAAACTTAAAAGAATTTGCGGACTTTGTTTTGACTCCGGCTAAAACCAAAATGGGCATAACAGTCTCTCTCATACTCCCTCTCTATCTCTACCAGTAATGTACACTAGCACTTAGAGAGAGGACTGGTTATTTGCATTCAAAAGAGAAGTACTTCAAACCAATCTTAAATCACTACAAGCAAAAGGCCATAACAAAGAGAGAGAGAGAGAGCTGTACAATCTTGTGGTGATTCATTCAAATGTCACTCCACCGCTAGATCTCTCATCCGCAGTTCCAAACCTAAACAAAATGAAGAATCCTACTGCAAAATGTACAAAGACAACTATTAATTGAAATCCCTATCTTCTTGGCAGTAGGATCTTCATTCATCATGGGGATCCCATTGTTGCATTGTTGCTAATTCCACACATCCAGCAACCTGTTCTTCTCTTCATCGTCGTTTCCTATCATGAATTGCGGCAAACCAAATTACAGTGAAAAATTATGCTCCTAAGAAAAAAAGAGGAAAAGAATTTGACTGGTTAAAGAGTAGAAAAAAGAATTGATGCTCCTGATGGAGTGCATGAACCAGTGATTGAAAAATCAGTGAGTTCGTTCGGAATTAGCTGCGCCTGCGGCTTGGTATCGAGGGCTAAAACCTCAGAATAATCTGATTCTCCGTGTTTTCTAGCTTTTCTTTTTCTTAATTTTTCTTCCCTTTTTTAAAGTTGCCCACTTCAACTCCAGAATTGCTCGAGTCGGACTAGACTTATCGGAATCTGGGCGAGTCCGAGAGGGGGCCATTCCAATTTTTTGAAAGACCGGAGTAAACAAACAGATGATATCAGAGAAAATGAATCGAGACTGCATGTTCCCTGTTATCCTCCTTTGGCAATGTCTTTCTTATTGAAGCTCTGAGAGAGAGAGAGAGAGAGATTACCAGTCGTGGAGGACTCTGCATTCCAAAATCCATGACTACTGCTCTTCTTCTCCTCCTGCAACTTTTGAAGATCAATTCTCCAAGAGTTGGAGTTCTTCCTTTCACTATCACCTTATCCTTAGTCTTCCAATCTTTGTACTGAAACTTTCCGTCTGTTTCCAATCTAAAACTCAGCTCCGAACGCGAAGAATTTCTCCACCTAAAATGGCTTCCTGTAACCAAACCATTTCCATCTTTGTTGTGTTCTTTCCTTTCAGCAAAAGGAACAGCACTGGACAACTCCGCTACAGTTGAAAGGCAATTCGCCATTAAAGAAGGCCCTGAGATTAAAGCCTCCTCATCTTCTGTCTTTTCATATGAATCAAAGGCAAAAGCTTCAAGGTCCAAATCAAAAAGCTCCTCTTCTTCTTGAGAAGATTCAGACTCTGTTTCCTCTGAATCGGTGGATATAGCGCTTCTAAAATGGCTGGATACTGGAGATTTTAGGATTACAGAGTTGCAGGGTGATGATGACGATGAAGAAGGAGATGGGAAACTGGTTTGCCTTGATGGTGGAAGGGGAAGTGGACGATGAGACTCGCCGGGATTTGAAACTCGGGTTATTGTTTGCCGGAAATTGACTAAAGATTCCAGCCACTGTAAAAGTGGCTTTTCAAATTCCGGCAGCTGTCGAGGTGGCTTTTCTAATTGCGGCGACTGTAGAATCGGTTTTCCGGGTTTCTCTTCCCACTTGAAGGGAACTGAGATAATCATTTTGACGGGAAAACCACCATTTTTGCCTGAATTTAAAGCAGTTTTTTTGGGGATTCCTGGTTTTTCTTCCCATGAGAAGGGGATTGAGCTCGGCCTTAGTTGTCGAGATGGCTTTTTCTGGGGAGCCATTCTCTGAAGAATTGAGAAGCTTGGAGTGATGGCACGGGGGTGTTTATAGGCGACAAGTGCCTACAACTCTTTTGAGGTTTTGGTGTGAACTGCTCCATTGAGGGTGGAGAAGGTCAAATTTGGCCCTAATCCACCGCCTTTCGTGCTTGCAACAACGAAACCAGGGGGAGGAGAGAGAGAGAAGAGAGAGAGATTGTTTAAAATTATAAAGAGAGAAAGAGTCTATGCAGGTATTTAAAAGAAATATTCTATAACTTTGTTAGAAAAAATTGAACTAAGGCCATTTGGACCCGAATCTGAATTACGAATCGGTGGTACCAATTGGAATCCTACTATACATATAAAAATCTATTGGTTTTTGCTACATTTTTATTGGCGACGACTGACAAGTGAGAGCAAAAAAAAAGAAAATAGAGAGAGCGAGGTTTATCATTTGGACGGCGTAATGTCTTCATCATGCTCGGAAATTATTTAGAAATGAGTGTAAAAGAGGTTTTATTATAGTAAAAGTATATAATGAGACTATTTATCTTTGGTATATGGTGCTCACTAATAATCTTGATTATTATATGTAAACTTGGGTGGATGTATTTATTTGATTGATTCAGCTCAAAGTTCAAAACAAATTTTTTTCAACTTTGTAACACATCCAAGCTATTGGATTTTACATTGGATGATTATAACTAAGTGTGATCTCCTTGTATCAAAGATAAATAATCTCATTGTATAATATATTTTTCATAAAATTAAATAGCTAATTATTTTATTTTATTTTTTGTTCTTGAAGGTTCAAATCTTCATTCTACCAAATGAATGACCCGCATTCACCAAAAAGGGCTAACTCATTTTGTCCAACTTCTTTTGTGTAGATATGCCTTTTTATTTGATAAAATATAAAATGAGATTATTTATCTTTGATACAATATAGTTACAACTAATCTTACCATTAAATATGAAATTGGATGGATGCATTTATTTTATTGATCAAACTCAAAGCTCAAAACAAATTTTTTCGAACTTAATAATGCATCCAAGCTATCAAAATTATAAATAATTATAAATAATAGTGACATCTTTGTAGTAAAAGTAAATGATCTCGTTCTACACTCACCTTTTTTATTTTGATCGCCTAAATGATACCTATTGCCATGCAAAATTCGAGGTGCAATGGACCTCTACTTCTCAGGGTGGATTACATTATTGTAGAAGCATGGTGGCTCATATAAGCTCTCATTTTCTGCTTTTCAAAGTCAAGGGGGTTTAGGAGGTACTTTCTTGACAAGGCAGGGGCAATAAAGGTTGTCGATCATGGAAAGTGGAGCGGATCAAGCTGCATCGTTTTCTACGCATAAATAGGTAGAGAGAAAAAAAAAAAAACAACTACCCTGATTGTTTAGTGTTTCAAAAACCCAAATCTACAAGCAGACCGTTCACCCACAAATCCATGACGGATAGTTCGATTGGTCATCTGGATCAGGCCTGGATAAGTACGAGTGATTCAGAAAAATGTTAAAAAAATATAATAAACTGCATATTAAAAGAGAGGTTTTCAGTGTGGGGATAAAGAGGGATCCTAAGCAAACATCAAATAAGGTTAAAAAGCAAAAAAAAAAAAAAAGAAAAAAAAATTATAAAAGGGAGCTTAGGGAGAATTGGACCAAGACCTATGCCATCTCAGAACTTATTCAATCTTGACCGATTTCAATCGAGATCAGATATCGTCTAGGTTTTAAGGTATGCCATGAAGTTCAAAAATTGTGGGTGCACCCAATGATATACCCCGAGCAAATTTCCTAGCTAATGGTAGGGGTGATTATGACCTCCTTACACCGACAACATTATTTTAGACCTTTTTTCTTGTAGGTTCGAAGTTTCAAAACATCATTATCAACATGATATCATTCCATTTAGACTTATAAAAAGAAAATATAATTTGGAACACAAAACTGATCCTCTCAAATATGAACTCTGAATGTTCCACATGTGACTATAGATTTAAGTATTTCAAGAGTTTGCAAGTTTTTTAATTAATTTGTTTTTACTTGTTTTCTTTTTTGCATTGCTTACTAGGTGAAAAAATTATAATCTGATTATTTGCATAAAAAAATCTCTCTAACTGTTTTAAAGGGGGCTGGACAACCTAATTATCTAATTATATGGTAGTCTAGATCATATAATCATTTTCCTTTAATTTCTAATATCTTCATTTGATTTCTTATATGTTGTAGTTTCTCTTTAGGATATTATATTTTCTTTTGGTTAAGTATGCCCGGGCTTTGTTGAAAGTTGAAACTGGTGTTCAAAACCACGACTCCGGGACGGGACTCAGCCCATGCAAGAGCCAAGTAACTTGGGATGAGTCCAAGTTACTTTGCCTGAGTTGGGCCGGATCTT
This sequence comes from Amborella trichopoda, assembly GCF_054954075.1. Classification (NCBI taxonomy): domain Eukaryota; kingdom Viridiplantae; phylum Streptophyta; class Magnoliopsida; order Amborellales; family Amborellaceae; genus Amborella; species Amborella trichopoda. The sequence continues at coordinate 54,065,891 of NC_142344.1, read as the reverse complement.
GGGCAAGCCAAAAAAATGTTAAAAAAATAAAAAATACAAAAATCTTAAAAATAGGAAAAAAATATGTTTAAAGTAAAATTAAACAAAACATGTCTTAAAAAATTAGTGAAAAAATAGATCTTTAAAAAATCAATATGTTAAGGGAGTATTTTAAACATAATTAAAAAGAAAGGGAAAATGTAAAAATAAATCTTCATGATCAAAACATTTTTTCATTTTTTATCAAAATGATAGAAAACATATAAAAGCATATTACAAGTAAATTTCTTATTTTTTTTATCTTTTTTTATACATGTTTTTGAATTTCGATCCCCAAGTTGACTACCCAACTTTGGGATATTTGGACTCACCAAGGTGGAAAGTCTGAATTACTCGGGCAAGTCCAAGTTGGCTTGCCCAAGTAATCAAACACTGAGTCTGAGTTACTCGAGCAAGTCCAAGGTTGCTTGTTGAGTAATCAAACACCGGAATCATTATATGATGGGTGCAGTTTGCATACGGATGCATCCGTAGGTGTAGAGGTACTGTGCACCTTCAAATTTTATCATGGTATATAATTTTGATGTAAAATGTTCTTAGGATTATCTCAAAATCTATTTTTATATCTAATTATAAAATTTTAAATTTCATAAATGGTTAAAATCAAGAAGATCTATAAACATAAGAAAATCTTGAAAATGGACGGTGTAGATAATATGTTGTAAAATGCACTATTTATGAGACTTAAAATCTTTTTATTTTTTATAATTGTACATCTCGATATCGAGACAGTCAATGAAAGGGTTTTTCAACATTAAAACTATGTTTTCCGATGGATTTTTGACGGGCAGCAGTTCTACATTATAAGGTAGCATCCTTATATAGACTTTTTCCTTATATGATATAATAAACAATACAAGTCTCCATCTTTTATGATAATCTCTCTCTCTCTCTCTCTTGCTCAAGCTCCATTGGTAGATCCCATCTCTTATGTAATGCTTGAAAGAAAGATTAATGCGATATTGCAGAGAAATATATTTTTTTATTTTTCTTCTTTTCATCTCTTTACTTTTCCTTTTCTTTTCTTTTAATAAATATCACTTACAAGTAGTCATATTACAATAATTTTTTCTTCAAAGAAAACAAAACTAACAAATCCAAGATCTTAAAAACCTTGATGTCATTAAATCAATTTTTTTTAAACAAAAAAAAATATCCACAATTCTTATGTTTAGGAATATAAAACCAATATAATTAAATATAGCGAGAAACAAAAAAGAGAGTACCGGAGATTACCTCAACCGAGCTTATTACACCCCACACCGAGTCATCGCCATCCCATGGCACGGGATCAATAGTCAACCGTCAATCTCAATCCAAAAAGCAAATTTAGGCCAAGCCACACCAATAGAATATAAACCCCTTTGATCACAAACTCAAATCCTAAGTGAATTCTCTTAGCAACTTAGTTTGAGATAGATGAATTCTCTTTTTGCTATACCCTAAAACCTTTAGCCATAAATGCATAGTTGAGAGATGAGAGAGAAAATAACCCCAGCCTAACACTGAGAGACTAGGGTCTGGGCAATAAATTAGGAGTGACAACGGGTTGGGTTCAATCGATCCAGACCTAGACCCAAAAATATAATGTGGGATTGAGACCCGACCCAAAAATTAAAATATATATGTATTTAAGTATTTTTAACTATTTTTTCATAAATTAAGACCCAAAAATATATATGGGACCCAATCCCCGAATAGTGTTCGGGTCCAAGTTTGGACCCAAACCCAATCCGTCGGGTCCAATTTTTGGACCTATTCTCGGACTTGGGTCAGATCTACCCTTCGGGTCCTGGGTTGGATCTGGGTCCATTGTCACCCCTAGGTTACAAAATATTGCCGCGGCTAGGCCAGGCCAGTCTTGCCCGACTTCTTTTTTACTTATCTTTTCTCTCTCTTTCATTTGAGTCTATTAGGCTCAGCCCTGCGCCAAGGCCCCTTCACACGGCTCCAAGCTGAGGTAGGCTTGGGCCGACCATATAGGTACCCTAACCTGGCTCGGGCTTGGCCAGCCCAGCCCAGCCTAGACCAGGGCTGGGCCAGGGCCCCATTGCCCCTGTCCAGGTCGGGTCCACGACCTTAGAGGCACCCTGGCTAAGCTCGAGCAGGTGTCGCCCGACCAAATGACAGCCATTGCTAGCTCTACCGTGATTCTTAAATGGCCATAAGAAATGTATGATAAAAATGAGCTACAATTAAGCACCTTAACATTCCTATTGGGAAATAACCCTGCCAACCTTTATTTGCAATCCTGAAAAACTATAGTCTTAAACCACCGGTCTTAAAATGTAGTCTCATGGTTTTGCCGGCATTTTGAGGACCCGCGGGTGAGAAAAGATGGTCCCCTCCATGAATGGAAGTGAAGCAAGCGTGAATCTCAAGCTGGTGTGACAAAAAATATCGCATAAGAATTGAAGAATTCCATTCCCAGAATCAACGAATTTCCCCCATCCATCAATGACAATAAATCCCCCAAAAAATAAAATTAAACATAAAACATAACAAGGAATGAAATTATGAAAGTGCAATTTGTGAGGCGGAAAAGCCACCAAGTTAATGATCAACAGCCTCACCCTCATCCCACATGATCATCATTTCCTGACCTTATCGATTCGAGCACTTGCACCACCTCCGCCATGCTCGGTCTTCTCACCGCCAAATCTGAAGTGCACACCAGACCGAGCTTCAACACTTGCGCCACCTCGTCATCCCTTGCTCCTCTCATCCTAACATCCGCACAAGCGCCTGCCCCCGCCCCGCCTTCCAAAACACTCCTCACCCACTCCCTCAACACAACCACCTCCCCTGCAGGGCCCCTTTCAACTGACCTCTTTCCACTAACCACCTCTAAAAGAACCACCCCGAATCCATAAACATCACACTTTTCACTCACACCTATTGAGCCTTGGCTCCCCAGCTCAGGTGCCACGTAGCCGGCGGCTCCATGAACGTCCCTTGGCATTAGCTTTCCCAACCCATAATCCGAAACCTTAGCATTGAACTCCTCGTCGACTAAAATGTTCGAGGACTTTACATTTAGATGTAAAACCTTAGGCTTGCAATCATGGTGGAGATACGCCAGTGCTTTTGCAGCTCCTAAAGCAATCTTAAACCTGTTGATCCAATTTGGTGCCCTTCTCTTGTGTAAGTGATCATAAAGGCTAGCATTTGGGATGAATTCCCATAGCAAGAGCTGCATTGTTGATGACCAGTAGTAGCCTTGGAGGGGTGTGAGGTTGGGATGGTTGAGCCCACCTAGCCGTCCGATCTCCTGCTCAAACTCATCCTGGCCCTTGATCCTCCCCAATGTTTCAAGCTTTTTGACAGCGATAGATACACGACCATTGTCAAATGAAGCCTTATAGACAGTTCCTATTGTTCCACCTCCGATCAAGCAATCTTTATCTAGCAAGGCCTTTGCACCAGCCTCCCAATCTTCATACCTAGAAGGCAAGCTCTTGCTAAAAAGCACCAATTTCCCTATAATTGGGCTCGATTCAGTAGAGAGAGGAGTGCTCTGAACTATCATTAACTCAGCCGCACGCCTTCTACGACGGGCTTTTATATTCATAAAGGTTATTAAGCATACTCCGGTGAAAATAGCAGCAGCTGCAACAATAGCCACAATGGCTGTGACAGTGAGAAGCTTGGTTTTTCTAGCGCGTGGAATTGTCTCCTGGCCAGTTTGAGGGCATGGGGTAGGAAGTGGAGGCCCACACAAGTTAGGGTTTCGAAGAAAGGGTCCAGGTCCAAATTGTAATAAGGTTGAAGAGAGAGGAATAGGGCCTGAGAGATTGTTAGAGGAGAGGTTGAGATGGGTCAACTGGGTTAGGTTCCCAATGGCTCGAGGGATTTCTCCACTAAGGAAGTTGTTTGATAAGTCAAGGAACTTGAGGTTGGTGAGGTTGGCTAGAGTGAGAGGGATGGTGCCTTGGAGATCGTTGGTGTGCAGGTCAAGGATTTTGAGGTAGATCATGTTGTAGAGTGTATCTGGGATTGTGCCGGTTATGTTGTTGCCGGACAGGTCTCTGCAAGAGAGAGAAACATTGCAAGATTGAGGAGAGAGAGAAGAAAGCCTAAAAAAATAGAAGTAAGATTGGAAACATTGTGATGAACAAAGAGAAAGCAAGTTTTTCTTTCTATCGGACGAAAAAAAATGAAGTTTTTCTTTACGCAATTGGATAAGAAATCAACATGGTGACTTCTTGGTCAGAATTGAGGAGCAGTAAAAGACTAATCTTTTTGTGTTTGAGACAGTAACTGAAAACGAAAGGCTCAATATTTCAACTCAAAACAAATTCTTAGTTGGAATCTTCGAGAATTGGCCTCAATTCAGACATCATTATTGGTTAACTAAAGCAAAGTTGGCAAACATTTGGACGTTGGACCATTGAAAAACTGCTTTTGGGGTAAAAGTACAGAGAAGCAGATAAAGCAAGCCTTGATCATCTTCAAAATGCCAAAAAGGGTCCTTTATTTATGTTCCAGAGAGATGTTCAGGATGTGTGTGTGCCCACGCGTGTGTTTGAGGGAAAGACAGAGTGTGTGAGAGAGAGATGTTCATTCATCAAAAAAAAAGGGGAGAAATTCAACAAACAAGCTATAAGGAGTCCAAATGTGTTTGTGTATTGGTTTTCCCTCTGCATGCGTGCGAGAGAGAGACAGAGAGTTGTGTTTGTCTGTGAGGAAGAGAGAGATCTTCAAGAAAACAGCTACAACTGCAAAACTTGTTTTAAGAACAAGGGGCAAAAGAAAACCAATGGTGTTACCCCCAACTGGTCAAAGACATAATCATCACATTACATTAGAGCACAAATGTTTTCTTACACAATTCAGAAAAGAATTGGAAGTATTATGGGAAACTGGGAAGACTGTGAGACAATCAAATTCTCCTCGACCCTTGTGTTTGTGTTTATGTGTGTATGTGGAGAGAGAGAGAGAGAGAGAGAGAGAGAGAGAGAGAGAGAGAGAGAGAGAGAGAGAAGACATACAATTCGAGAAGAAACCAACAATTGCCCAAATCCACAGGTATGGTGCCAACCAAATTGAGATCCTGCAAATCCAAAACTTGAAGAAACTCAATGCTCCCAAGCTCCACTGGTATAACTCCTTCAAGAAGATTCCCACTCAATCGTAGAACTGAGAGCCTTTTCAACTCACTAATGCCGTTAGGAATAGTCCCACTAAACCTGTTAAACCCTAAATCAAGAACCCTAATACTTCTGCAACCCAAAACTCCATTACCAATCTCACCGCTTAAACCATTTCCTGAAAGATCCAACAAGTCAATCGAGCCACCACAACTCCAATTCTCTGGTATTTGGCCCTGCAACTTATTGTGTGATGCATCGAAATAGCTCAAATTCGAGAGTGAAAGAAGCTCCCATGGCATTGAACCAGAGAAACTATTACCCCCAAGATCAAGAAATTCAAGGCTTTTGCAATTAGAGAGTTTATCCAAAAGGCTTCCTATTAATGAATTGTTTCTCAGAGAAATATAAGCCATGTTTAAGGACAAGCAGATCTGAGAAGGCAATTCTCCACTCAATTTGTTGAATGCAAAATCAAATCCTTTGAGTCTAGTACAGTTCCCAATCGCCAAAGGAATTTGGCCTTGAAGTCCGTTGTTAGAGAGAGAAATGTACCTGGTTTTAAAGCAATTTTGGAAAATTTCAGAAGGGATCACTCCATTAATAGAGTTTCTCGAAAGGTCAAGCATTCGCAAGCTTGCAAGGTTCCCAATGCTTGAAGGGATCTGCCCTGACAGAGCATTTCGGCTCAAATTGAGCTTCCAAAGAGAGCTTATATCCCCGTATTGAGATGGCACTGTTCCTGTAAATTGGTTGCCTGAAAGTATCAGGGTTCTCAGTGATTCCAGGCCGGAAAAATTTTCTGGCAAGACTCCCGCGAGTTGGGTATTCAAAAGAATGATCTTTTCCACTTTCCCCGCAAAGTTGCAGGTGATTCCTGTCCAATTCAGGCATGGGGTCTCATCCATTGGGTTCCATGACTCTAAGCTTTTTAATGGATCATTAGAAATGTTTGCTTTGAACTGTAAAAGAATTTCTTTTTCAGAGGCAGACTCCACCGTAAAAAATGAGAAGATTGGAAAACCAAAGATTAAATTCGCCAAAAGGATGGCAATTATTTGCCGAAATCTTTTCATATTCCTGTTACTGCATTTGCCTGAAAATTAAGGCCCATACCTTTGTCAATTTTGATGGAAAATAGTATAATACAATAAACTGGAAACTAAGATACCATCGTTTGGGGAATCCGCAGTGGAAAAGCATGGAAAATGGAGCAATAATCCCATTTTTTTTGCCCAAATTTGTTCATATAATCAGCAAAGAAAACCGTAAAAAGAAATAAATGGGGAGATAATGCAGTGGCCAGAATATTGCAGTTGCGAGTTCATCTGAAAGATAGATAGATAATGCTGCAATTTCTACAGGAATATAGACATTTCCATTGACTCTCAGCTTCAAAGGTTCAACTTCAAAAATAGCAGAAAAGCATTCTCAAAAAGGACGGAAAACACATAAACGAGGAGCTAACCCACCGGAATCCCATGATCAGCCGTATTTTCACCAGAATATGACTCCAAAACCGCCATTTTCGCCGGAATCCGGCTATCTCCCCACTGCCAATCTGGCTCAGTTCACTGAAACTAGTCAACAAATACTAGGGCAACAATTAAACCCTAGAAATCCATAACCTCAACGGCTAATTATAGCACAACCACAGTCCCAAGAAAAAAAAAAACCACAACTTCCCACTCACTCATGTTTCTTGCTTCAAGAATGAAGCAAAATCCCTTTTCTTGTGGTACTCGTTGATTTGGAGAGAGAGGTAGAGAGAGAGAGATGGATCACTTTGAATCTTCTTTTGCGAAGAGCCCAAAGCGTGTGAAGAGGGAGAAAGAGGAGAGAGAGAGAGAGGGAGTTGAGTCCCTTTGAATCTTCTTTGCGAAGAGGCCAAAGGCACAAAGCGTGTGCAGAGAGAGAGAGAGAGAGGAAGAGGTGAGAGATGGAAGAGAGAGAAAGAGTGAAGAGAGTTGAGTCCCGTTGAATCTTCTATTGCGTGTGCAGAGAGAGAAAGAGGAGAGAGAGAGAGAGAGTGAAGAGAGAGAAATAGAGATGGTGCGGGGCCAGTGTAGCTTCAGCGGTTGGCAGGCGTGCACAGGTGAGGAATTTAATTACAGCTTTAATTGTCATGGTTTGCACGTGCCGGCACTGCCCTTCGTTCTGAAACCCCCCTCTAACACGTGCCTGCTTCTTCCCCAGAGTTAAAATATTTGAGATCCGATGTCTCTCTCTACGATTTTTATTTTTCTATGACTTTTCTCTCTCTACTTTTTTTATTTTTCTATGACCTTTCGCTCTCTACAATTTATTTCAATTTTTCTGACCTTTCTCTCTCTACAATTTTTCATGGACTGCGTACGTACTCACGAAAGCCTCCTCCTGCACTTAGGCCAAAGGCAGGTGGGGGGAGTGGAATGTCTCTCTCTACCATTTTATTTATCTGAGGCCTTTCTCTCTCTACATCTTTTATTTTTCTAAGACCTTTCTCTCTCTACCATTTTTATTTTTCTATAACCTTCCTCTCTCTCTACATTTTTTATTTATCTAGGACCTTTCTCTCTCTACACTTTTAATATTTCTGTGACCTTTCTCTCTCTACAATTTTTCCTGGACTGCGATGCGTACTCGCAAAAAGCCTGCACTTAGGCCAAAGGCAGGTGCAGGAGTGGGCGAAGGAATCTGGTTGTGTTCTTTTTGTAACAGGCTTTGGATTCCCAACTTCTTCTTCAAGTTTTCCCATTCGTTTAGTAAACTAGTTTGGGTGCTCATGTTCTTCAGGAATTCAAATATGATAAATTTATTAAAATTCACTTAATAGAATAACTGATTGACAGTTTTTTTAAAAAAAATGTAAAATTGTTTTTTTTTAGAAAAATAATGTTAAATGGTTGGCAAGTCCAGAAAATTTTGATGGTTTTTTGGAACTATAATTTATTTAGCAGGCTTAGTCAATAAACTTCTCATAAGAAAAAATGGAAAAACTTCTCATAATTAAGGTTGCAACCTTAAAAATGTAGAATTATAAATGCACCTCAAAAATCCATAGTGATGAACAACTCTCTAATTGACCATCTCGACAATGAGATGTATGAATATGAAAAAAAAAAAAAAGATTTTAAATCTTAAAAATAGTGCATCTTGCAACACATTATTTGGACCGTTCATTTTCAAGATTTTTATAGATCTACTTGATTTTAACCATTTTTAAAATTTAAAATTTTATAATTAGATATGAAAATAGATTTTACGATAATCCTAAAATTTTTTTACACTAAAATTATATGTTGTGATAAAATTTGGAAGTGCGCCTTACTTGGATTGTTTAAAGTTGCAACCTTATAGAAACCACACCCATAAAAAATATACCTTATTTTCCAACCATTTAATATTCTATCCTTTTCTCTACTAATCTATCTCCAAATCAGTGGAATTTTTATTTGGTATTTTGAAATTAATTTAAACTATACAAGGTAAAATATTAAATAGTTAATATTTTAAGTGTATTATAACAAATTTCCCAATTTAAATTTATATGAGAGACTTAGGTGAGCTGGTCATTTACATCACAGACCCAATACAACACCTTTTAGAAGGTGTGAGTTAGTTCAAGTGGAGGGCTAAAAAAGAGTAAGAGACAGACCCAAAAAGACATAGTTGGCAGTACTGAGAAAAAGTACAAGATTTATATGGTCTTATTGAGAGTATGACTCTTGATAGAGTAGAATGACATACCAAAATTTATGTAGCCGACCCCAGATAATTGGGACAAGACTCTGGTGATAATGATGAGATTAAGATATAAGGCATGTGTCCACCCCCTTGGAAATCCATTTCTCCAAAATCATATTGGATGTGGCTTGATTACACAAAGTTCTATGTTATCCGAACCTTATCTGAAAAAAAACTCAATTTTGGGCTTTAAAAAGAGTCTATTTTGTATTTCCTGAGTGTTTGTTTCAATTCTTCACAAATCTTTGCATTTGATGTGCATTATTTTTTAAACACCAAATTTCTAGATTTGAGGTAGAAATGGATTTGATGAGCTTGGGATGAAATTTGAGCCCTAAATTAGGATAAAACAAAGGAGCACATGCATCCTAGGACACCAAAAGCTTTTTAAAAAAGGTTAGCTAATATTGGGCTCAAAAGCAACACCAATCGAGAAAATGGACCCAAATGCAACATTTAATACTATATCATGGGGGGAGAATCAAGATTGTTAAGTGGATTATTCAAAATATGGGAGCTAGATTAGCATCCATATATTTATTTATATTACTTTAAAATGAGAAAAAATCTGATGGGTTGAACCATCTAGTTCCTCAATACCCAGCATCTTTTGTGGGCCTAGGCCTGCAACGAATGGGATGAGAAATTAGAAGGGGGTGTCTCAAATGTTGCAAGGTTACTAAACAGAGGTGGAGGACGACGTAATAGCTGTTCACCTTTTCAGAATCTCATTCATGATTTTGCATGCAACAGTTTATTTTCTAGAATTAAAAGGGGGAAAATCATTGTTTTAAAACTCATTGATTTTTTGTTAGGACTGGTTATATAGATGGTTGAGATATAAATATATACTTCAATCTTTATTTTATTTTTATTTATTTATTAGATCATTGATTTAGACTGATCCAGATTGTCGATCCAATGATCCAACACAGATTTGTGAATGAACGATATGCCTTACCAATCCAGGTTTTAAAACACTATGAAAACAAGGGTCTTGATCTCTTACAAAATTATCAAAATTATCCGGCGTTGGAAACCCAATTAGTGTAGGCATTTTATTAATTTAACCCACTTTTGAGGTTTCCAAACCCCAAATAAATAAAAATTATCAAATTATCCTTTTGTAATGACTAATGAGGCAAAATCGGTATTTTAAAAATATCATTTGAGGAAGTATCTTAGTGAAATAAAAAAAATAAAAAAAAACCAACTATTATTAATTGGAGTCATTTGACCCCCTTGATGACATAAAAGGTTGCGACCCTTAAATAATATTTTCCCTAGGCCCCGCCCTTCTAACAACTTAGCACGGTTTTCCCTCAACTCTTTTTTTTCTCCCTTTTTTTTTTTTTTGGGGGGTTAATTCGGTAGGGGAAGACAGGCCTTTATCCATTTTTTCAAATAGTTTAGAAGTTAGTTTTTCTAAAAATTTTAGTGGATTGGTATCAGCAAAAACAAAAACCACGACATGGCCACTAGGGTGTGGGGTTGCTACCACGACGATCCCAATGTTATCTCACTCAGACCTGTAACGTTCGCCGCTCTCTCTCTCTCATTCCATTCCCCAAATAAATAACAGGCGGCTCCTGCGAAGAAGCATTGGATTAAGTAAAGGAAAGCTCCTCAAGAATCTCATAAGAAGCTTGAAATTGTAAAATTGAAGGATTATTTCAACAAACATCTTTTTGCAAATCTGGGATGCTTAGACTTTTATTGCGAGGGATAAAACCCTGGGAAAGCCTAGGATTAGTTTCAGAGTGTTATGGTTCATTATGTCTCCAGATACTTTGATTCTTGAAAGAAATCTTCACGACAAGCACATAATAGATAAAGAAATCTTCACGACAAGCACATAATAGATAGAACAATAGCAAGGCTCTTCACCGAAAAACTATAACCTGTCTCTTATATTTAGTTATTGTAATTTTTGGGGTTTTCTTATGGGTGTATATGGATTCTTTTATAATTTGCTGGTTTGATTCTTTCAAGGTTTTTATAATGGGAAAAGTTTATAAAAGGCCCTACCTTAAATTGTAAAATTAAGGTGCACCTAAAAAATACATGGGAAAAGGTTGTCTTGATGTTGGAAAACATTAATCATTTCGAAATCGAGATGTATGGAACTGAAAAAAAGGAAAATTTCGAGTCTTAAAAATAAAGGTGCGGTTTGTATAGAACCGACGCTCTAATCAATCAAATTTGAGCCCATCTTTAAATAGTGTCAAGAAATAAGGTTTTAATATTGAAATTTTTGTACTAGCCATGAAATATATTTCCATTGTTAATTATAAAATTTAGAACTTCAAAAATAGTGTAGATTGAACAGATCTATGAAAACTTAAAAATCTTGAAAATTGACGGTTAAAAAATACGTTACAAAATGCGCTATTTCCAAAACTTAAAATCCATTTTTTTTCTCATGTCCATCCGTCTTGATGTCAAAATATCAATTTAATGATATTTGGATACCAATTTAATGATATAGTAAAATTTTTGAGATAGGCTCTAATTTGATTGTTTAGAACTTAAGCTCTACATAAACTTTTCCCTAAAAATAATACATCTTGTGAAAATTTATCTAGACCATCCATTTTCAAAATTTTCATGTGTTTATATATCTACTTAATTCGAATCATTTTTTGAGTTTTGAATTTTATAATAAAGGTGAATATAGATTCTCACGCTATCCTATAAATTTTTAATACCAAAATCACAACTTCGAATAAAATTTTGCAAACCTTACACAAATCACACCTTTTTATAATTGGGTGCGGTTTTTATAGAGCCTCTCCAAAGAATCAAATTAAAACCTACCTTCAACTAGTGTCAAGAAATGTGGTTTTAATATTGAAAATCTTTGTGATAGACTTAAAATATTTTTTATATTTATTTATAAAGTTTAAAGCTTAAAAAATAATGTATATCGATCGATCTATAAAAACTTAAAAATCTTGAAAATTAATGGTCCAAAAATGCATTACAAAATACATTATTTCCAAAACATGAAATCCATTTTTTTCCATGTGAATACATCTTAACGTCGAGATGATCAATTTGAAGATATTTGGACATCAAAACAACCTCTTCTAGTAAAATTTTTGTGGTAGGCTCAAATTTGATTGTTTAGAGCCTCGGCTCCATACGAACTTTTCCCTTTATAATTTGGGTTTTCTTTTGTTTGATCATTGCTCTTTGTTTTTGTAGATTTCTTTGTGGGTTATGCAGATTAATTCCATGAAAGCCCAGGGGTTCGAGCAAACCCTAGAAACTTTTTCTATTCATCTTTAAGGAAAATGGAAAACAATACCAGAACCAGCCTGGATTGGGGCAGGGTCCACTAAACCCATCCCAAGTCGGGTCCTGCTGCAGGGTTTGGGTCAGGGTCCACTAAAGGGTCGGCTGAAATAATGGGTGAGATCCAGGCCGCTGCCAACCTAACCCAAGATCCTGCCCTTTTATATCAGACATGGAGATAGGATGCACCCATGTCATTAGGACAGAATCATAAAGGGAGAATGTTCCTGTGGACCCAAAACTGGTACCCGCGAAAGAAACAAGAACATGTTGCAGAGTTCTCCACCTGCATATAGACAATGAAAATGTAGAAGACTCCAAAAATGAAGAGGCCATGTGCTGAGGCTTCTCCCCCTAGAGTGACAAAGGATATAATGAAAAGGGAAGGGAATCCACAAACGCAACGGAAAGGCATGTCGAAGAATCACGGAGACGAATCAAGCTTGCAATAATGAAAGGGGTCAAGCTTCTCTTTCTGCAATTGGATGCAGAAGCTAGCAGCTATTTTTTTTACCCACTAACACAATTGAAGCCTCACAAAGAATAATATCTTATAAACCATTCAAAAGGAAAATGAATCTCCAAATATATACACACGAGAAAAAATACCACATTCCAATGAATCCAATGGAGTATGTTGTATGATACACCATAAGGCATGAACAGTTGTGGGGCAAAGTCAATCTTCACCATCCATCATTAGGAACCGATGGTGATGCCCCCTTTGGAGTACCAAACACCATACTATACTTTTCCAAGACCTAGACAAGGAAGGAGGCCATTTCCATAATATCGTATCAAAACAAGGCACCTTGACAAACAATTTACAATGGTCACCGAGGTATAGCAAGTGATTGGAACCATAAGGCATGGGTTGGGATCCAATAACAATTAAGCAAAACCAATGTCAGCATACATACACTTCATCATCTTCAGGGTGGAGCTTTTGGAGCGCCTTTTTTGAGTACACTGTAACGGCAACTGTTGCAGCAACTGCCCCAAAGAAACCAAGGGAATTGAACAATATCTGCTGCGGTGACAAGAAGACATGACCATGCTGAGCATCGGCCATGCTCCTTATCAAAATGCCACTGTACCATTCCCACAAATACCAAAAACTAAGTAATAAAACTCATAAAAAGTCCAAATATACACCAAGAAGAAAAAATGGAATATGAACAAACAATGTAGCCTCAGATGAATGTCCCTGTGGGCCCATTTGTTAGTGGGAAAGGACAGTGGATATGACCTTGAAGTAGTGAATAGTATTGATGTAATGGACTGTACAATAGTACAGGTAATGCTCTACAAAAGGAAAATAATGATGTCTACCAAATTTCCCTTTCCTGTCTGATATTTCTGAGGAAAACCTTCATAAGTTATTTAAAAAAAAAAACTATAGTTCCAGCCATCTTGACCTGAAAATTATGGGGGGTAGAACCTGAATCTGTAGAATCCATTTTTGTAGTTTTTATTGGTTTGTTTTGTATAATATAATTCAATTGCTCTTTCTTCCATATTTTTTGGATGAATTTCTTCCATACTATTTATGAGGCACAACACCCCATGTGAAGAGAATAAATAAAGCAAGAAAGGCAATACAAAAAGAAACCATGAGATTGGAATATATATGTACATAAGATACTTGGGCTAAGTGGCTAGCTCAGAGTGCACAATACATGCCTAGCTGGGTGGACCAGTTGAGTCTAAATAAGTGGGCCTCCAATAATTCAATATCAGTTATGTGGGTCCCATGACGTCCTAAACCCATGGGCACCACTAATCAAGATTTTTTCTTTTTTAATCATCTAGCAAGACTTGATTGCTACATAATTCATTAAAAGTAGGGCTGTTTTTTCATCTTTTCTTCCCTAACACGCACAATATTGTACATCTCCATTCCTAAGAGATATTATGGGGAAAGATGAAGGTCTCAATCAATACAACTTAAACCCCCTAAAAATGCAGGACCCCTGTCCATAAACTGGATACCGTAAATGAAGAAAATATCAAGGATAAGGATCATTCATGAAAACAAATGGGAGAGAAACAAATAATAAGAACTTTTTGAGTCTCAAACATTCTTACTAGATTAGGCCAAATCAAGAGATTCAAGACCATTGGAACACAATAACGACTCACAAACCAAAAGCCAGGATGACAAAGGTGGAGCTTGTGGCCCTAGTGAAACAATTGGAATAACTTTTTTCTGAGCCTGATAATCGTTCTTGCTATATAGGGACAAAGCATGCCCCTACTTTTTTTTTTTTTTTGAGGGAGGATAAACAAGACCATTACAATGCAATAATGATGCACAAAACAAAAGGCAAGGATTGCAAGATAGTCTTATGACCCTGTTGGGTTTTAGTAGAAAAACTACAAAAAGGTTGAGGCTAATGAATACATTATTAAAGGAACCAAATACTTCCTCCATTATTTTCAGGTAGGCTGACTGGGATTCATGCCTTCCTAGTGTGCTTTCGCTGCCCTTGCACAATTAAAAATCACATAATGAACCAGGGGAAATGTATCAAAATACACCTAACTCAACAACTATTTAATATTTTACCCATTTTCAACTATTCCAACTCATGATCATGTGTATTTTGATGGGCTCTTTGAAATAAAATCAAAAGATATGGACAAATGTTAAACAGTTCATCATTTAGGTGTTATTTGATAATTTCCCATTAATAAAAAACACGTACAGTCTAGACAACCTATCATTTGTCAAATATATCTAAGGAGTTAATTCAAAACCATGGTAAGCCTTAGAAGAATCCAAAAGGAAAATTAAGTGAAGACATTTCTTGCTTAAAGCAAGAAGTGATTAGGTGAAAAAGAGATAATGCCAAAAAATGCAACTAATTACAAACATAGCATCTCCAAGAGGAACAACATAAATTGGAGAAGACCCAAACAATGGTATAGCTGCTGATAACAAATAATAGACAATAAGTCAATAACAATTCTCCGAACATATGCAATCCCAGTAATAAATATAGAAGTAATCACAAGAAACCTAGCACAGTAAGGAACATAAAAAACAAGGCGCCATCCAGCGTCTAGCATACTAATCTTAAGTTGCCCATAAATATCATCAAAGCTATGTCACCATCTAGATTGAGCAAAACTAACATGTTTGAAGCCAATGAGAAAGCCTTGTTCACAATAACACATTCTTAAGAGACAACATCAAAGGTCAGAAATAAAAGTATGGCGACATTAAAATGGAAAAAACAACTATTACTTACATTTGTTTGTAGTAAATGAGTTAATCTTACATGATATGTGCCAGAAATCTTGGAGTCACAAGATATCAAACATAGAGATGTTAAAATGCAAAATAAATTACATATAATGTACACATGTTATGGGTAAATGCGGCATATGCAGCAACTCATATCATTGGCATAAACATGAAACAAGTCGTCACATTAGTTACGATTTAAGAATCATCAAACACCATTACTGAGTTTTGTAAGCAAGCAACTTAATCATGTAAAGTAAGACATCGAACCTGTAGATTGTGACAAAGGCTTCTGGCACCATGCCTACCAAAGATCCAAATATATAAGGACAATAACCAACATTTGTTGCTACAGCAGCATAATTAAAAATAATATACGGAAATGGAGAAATCCTCAGTAAAGTGACAGCCCGAAATTGATGGAACCAATTCCCTTCTCCAGCTAACCTCACAGCAGCAGCTTTCTTTGGCCATCTTTCCAGCCACCTCTGCATCAGATGAACCACAGTTATGCTGCAGATTTTTTATTAAACCTTCGTTCCCCATTAATAAATCACTAGCATTGCAGAAGCATCATTCTCTAAAAAAAACTGGCCGTCGACATTCAGTGCTGTGTGACTACATTTATAAACATTTAGGGCAAGTGCACCATCCACATCCTGAGTATGTTATATGGTACACGCAGCTGGGGTATCCACCACCTCCCTCATTCATCAAAATGAAACTACCATTGGTTCCACTATTCAACATATAGAATGTATAGCGGATGCCTCAGCAGTGTACTGTATACCAATCACAGGCACTGTATGGTATACTTGCCAAACATTTAAATTTACACGAAATACTCACGTGTATTCTGTGCTTAAAATGAGAACCAATGAAGTATGGCAAAGACATTCCCACACTTGTGCCTGCCATTATCAATAAAAACCCAAATCCATAACCAAATGTTATCCCTGCCAACCACATACAAGGAGCTGATGGTAGCAAAAGTGCAGGAAATACAGCCATAGAAGCAAAAAGAATAACCCCAAGAACAGAAGTGGTAAATGTTGCTGTCTCCCAATCCAAGACAGGCACGACAACCTGACAATGTAAACAGCAAAATCATAAACCAACAACCAAAAAAATAAGGGGGAAAGAAACTCCATGCTACAGTGAATTTCATTAGACAACAAGACGTAAAATAAAAAAGCTCCAAGTGGAAAGAAAAACTACAAAAATAGTCCCGGAACCCTTCAAATATAGCTGCAGGGCGGCAACAAACACAATGCCATGTCTAATGGAAGATCGCAAGCAGTTTCAAATAAAAAAGATCACAAGAGAAGGCACAATGTTTAAATACAACTCAACCAAGAGAAATACAACGCCATACCTTTGTGTGAAAAGAAACTTCGAGGTACCATTTGTAATCAGAGATCAGCTCTCTATTTTCGAAAAATTTCAAATACTATTAAATTTACTGAACATATGCCATACACCGATTTATTTTAGATGCTTAACAGTTTAACAACAGCTTCAGCAATTATTGATTTCCAACGTACTTGGTTATATGACTCTGACTAAGCCCATTGATTTCGGATTCCCTTACTAACTCTCTATAAAAGAAATATCCATAAAATTGTGTTTATCAATTACACACTGCTTCAATACCATGGAATAATAGAAACATGTAGAAATAATGGCGACACCCCAAGATAGTAATATACTAAATTCCTCATAAGAGAAAGGCTCGATTCGATAAAGGGTGAGCGAAAGGCTCAATTCGATAAAGGGTGTGGTTTGCATAAGGTTAACGTCTTAAACAATCAAAGTAAGGTGCACCCTCAAATGGTGTCAAAAGATAATGTTCAATCCTAAAAATCCTCGTGATTGCCAAAAAATCTATTTTTGCCTCTAACTATGAAATTTAAAGCTTTAAAAATAGTATAGATCGAGCAGATCTATGGACACCTAAAAATCTTGAAAATGAACAGTCCAGATAATGCATTACAAAATGTATTATTCTTAGGACTTAAATTTTTTTTTTTTTTTTTTACATCCATATATCTCAAGGTCAAGATGATCAGTTAGAGCATTTTTTAACTTCAGAAACCTTTCGGGTAAATTTTTGGGGTGCACCTTAATTCTACAGTATAGGTTTGACAACTTATACAAACTTTTTCCTTCAATAAATTCCTTCCTTTATGGGTAATAAATTCCTTCTTTGATGGGCAACCAATTCAACCAAGAAATACAATGCCATTTTTTTGCGTAATGCCATTCTTTTGCGTGAAAGTAACTTCCAGATGCCATTTGTAATTAGAGCTCAGCTCTCTACTTTCCAAAAATTACTAAAATTACTAAATTTAATGAACTAATGAAATACACCTATTTATTTTAGACCCTTAATAGTTCAACAACAGCTTCAGCCACTATTGATTTCCTATGTACTTAGCTCTTTGATTCTGACTATGCATACTGATTTGGAAATATCTTTCTAATTCTCCATAAAATAATAATCATACAAACGAACTCTAGATAAAACTAGGCTTATTAATTACACCTTGCTTTAATACCATACGTATTGATCTGGGAGTCCCCTACTAACTCTCCATAAAATAATAATCATACAAAAGAACTCCCCATAAAACTATGTATATTAATTACTCTCTGCTTTAATACCATGGAATAATAGAAGGAGCCAGTTTCTATGCGGCCAAGCCCGCATATGTACAAATGTGGGCCCCTTAATAAATCTATTTTTGAGATGGAATTTAAGACTTAACTTTTAAGGATATGTAATTTCTAAAATGGAGATCATAAATATGAAAAGTAAATAAAATTTTAAAACTAAAAATAATAATTCTAGCAAGAAAACATTTGAACCGTTAGTTTCCATTGCTTTTAGATGGAACACCTATTTGCATCCATCTTTAAGATGGATGCCCTACACTTTCTGGACTGCATATGTAGAAATGCGGTCCAGCCCGCATGAAACAATTTTCCATAATAGAAACATATAGAAATATTGGAGACACCCCAATATAATTTACTAAATTCCTCCAATTACAAAGGCTTGATTCAACAAATTCCTTCTTTGACGGGTGACAAATTCAGCCGAGAAAAATGTGAAGATAGATGTACCTCAACACAAGCTTTCAAAGAGTTCCTATCTGGTATTAGCAACTAAAAGTCTCTTTCATACCTCAAGACACGTCGTCAAAAAAGTATGGCACATACCTAATACTTGGCAATTTATCAACAAGACAAGCCCCTTTAACTTCCTTGGGTTCCTTTGTGTAACTAATCTGCACAATAATTCCCTCAAAAAACAAAAGCCAGCTGCTAAGCAATGCCACCTAAAACTTCATCATGCAATCATTCACATACTGCTGCCTGTGATGAACGCCAGACTTTCATATGAAAATTACTGAGAGAAGCAGTGTTTATTGTTTGCTCTATCTAGATGACACCAGAATCATGTAGAATAATGTGAACAAAATTAAAGACAGGAGCTTCCAGTTTCATTAACATATGAAATAACACATTCAAGCTATACAGAAGATATTAGTACGATACAATGTAAACCACCCCAAACCCTAGGAAACTCATGTAGTTGCTAAGAACATCTTAGTCAGAAGACATGTCCAACGAGTAGAGGGGAAATATTCATCATGTGCCATGCTTCCAAATGACCCAAACTTTGCCTTGTCGTTGGGTTTATTACTTAAGAGAAGGTAGAAAAGAAACCCCGTGCTTAAACCATTGAAAAACTGCAAAAAGAGTACCTAAATAAAGCAAGGAAACTTGAAATCACATGCTATGTTTTGTACGCAAGCAACATTTGGCCACTGTATTTTATGTACTGCAGAAACCTATAGAACCATATAGAGTCCTGTCAACCATTGCTAAAGACATCTGTAGAACCCAAAATGATAAACACATTTCCATGGTAAGGAGATTGCCAAGTTCCATTAATGTAGATTCCTAGGGAGATTCAGGCAAAGAATACCCACTTAGTCTTTCGGGAAATGAGCCCTACTACCAAATCCATTGACCTTTTCATCAAGAAAGGCTAGAAAGCCTTTAAAGAGAGAACACACACTACCTTCGGAAGACTTAAACGTGGTGAATGGTTAACCCAACTGTGTGAAACAATTCAAAATGGATGAGAGACCTAATTAGGCTCATGGTTTTATATTGAGGTGGATGATTCACTAAAAGTCATCGCATGGGCCAACAAGCAGAGGAGCCACTTAGTTTTGAGATCAGGTAACGGCTAATACAACATAAGATTGCATTGCAGGGACTTCCAAAACGTTATTTTCCAAAAATCTAATTATTCAGATACATATTCAGATAAATATACGCATATATTAAAAATGCACCATGAATTGTACTGATAAGCAAAAAAGGGATTGTTAATTGTTCATCAATAAAGTGTGGTTTCTATTTTCATATACATAAACCAACGCAATTAAGAACTATCTATGATCACACACCAAATGACACATTTGGTAATTAGAAGATAAGGGAATAAAAGTCACAAATGACAATCCCCAATTAAAGGACTAGAGAAGAAGCTAAAACTTCAAAAAGAATGGATGCAACTATCAGATTCCTTTGGACTGACTGAGATATGCTTAAGATGGCAGATGCACTCATAAGTCAGTCATCTTTCTCATTCCCTATAAGGTTACAAGCTTTGAAAATTCATTTCGCTCTTTGGAAACTCATTATCAGAGGGCATAATAACAGGATCTTCAGAGAAACTATCATTAACAGCCCTGCCCTCAAAGAATTGGTGGAATATTACATCATCAGTCAGGCAATAGTCAGATTGGAATTTTGGGACATTAGTTTTGTTGACCTCATCAACAAATCAATAATTTAAGATCGCTTAGCTTGTCGATCCCTTAATTGGAATAACTAAGCAAGAGGTCACTCTAAGTATTACTGAACAGCTTTCTGAGCACCCATGTTCAATGGTCCAACTCAACCAACTCCCTAAGATAAAATACACAAAAGGGGCAGGTCTCGGTTAAACACGTCCAAGTTTCAGGGATTTTCATCCTGAACTGGCAGCAGGGTCCAAGTGACTGGGGCAAGTGCTAGCCCAAGTCACCGATCTTGTAATAACTGCAAACAATTTAATTGATGTGTTCGCCACTACACTACACTACAAAATGGCATAGCAGATTTGGAAAAAAGATACACACAGGTTGCATCAAGGGAACTCAAAATCAAACATAAAAAATTCCACGTTATTCATTCTATACTGTTCTCTAGAGATATGCTAAATTAAAAGCTGAAAAATGATCCATGATAATATATCATAAAGAGGACTGAGCTCATTCATTATCTAGAACAAGATAAAAACAGTTGAGCACGCTACCTTATCTAAGAGAAATGGTACTCCCCAGATGATGAAAGCAGCTGCAGCTACAAGTAGGCAAAGGCATACTAAAATCGTCTTCACCCACCAACATAAAGAACAAGATCTTGATAGGGTTTGATTTTGCAACCTCCCAAATTCCTCAGATTCTGGATCATTCAAAAAATCCAACCTTACGTAGCTACCATTGTTGTCCTCCATTTGTTCTTTTGCTTCTAAAACTTTAATGTCTGTCACAAGAAGGGAAGTCATGGCCAAGCACCTTCTTAGCCAGTCAAATTCTTGTCAATTGCATGAATCATTGGTACAAATATGAGCCAATTATGAGGGGTTTTCCCTCATAAAAATATAATCTTTTCTATTTTTTTCTATTTAGAATCCCACTAAAGAATATTCACCATACAAAAGAAACTAACTCCCAAGTGTGGTGAGAAAACTGATCTCAAAAGATCATAATGAGATGACAAACGAGAAAACCTCCCATTTGTCCGCACATTAAACTTCAACTCGCACAATTTATTTAACCTTGAAAGCTTAAAATTCCCAGTAAACACCTCAAAATACCTTAGAAGACCATTTTTCTCCTTCCAGTTCTGCAACCAAAAGAATACAAAAGCTTTGAGAAATCAAAAAGGCAAAATGGAAACCAAATATGATTCAACAAAACACACAAAACAAATTTGAAAACGGCCTTCGCCTGAAATTCACCGTACCTAACAAATTAGGAACAGTAATGATGCTAACCGCCAATATATAATTATTAGAAACTGAACCAATTCTCTATAGATAGCCGATATATTGGGACACGAATCTGGAACAGAGCTCAAAATGCCTCCTCTGTAAACACTAAAACTACTGGGCACCTACATTGAAACCTAGACAGAATGGAACCCTAGAATGAAGCTCTAGCACCTGAAATTCAGGGTGATAAACCCAAAAAACGAGGTAAGTCCCGTGATAAGGCTTTGACAGCGGCTCTGAGAATCCAAGGATGAATCTTTTAATGGTCAAACGACCCAAATGCAAACCCTAGAATAAAGGCAACCCCTTAATGACATTGAAAGGAAAGCCTCATCTACTAACCCTGAGACAAAATCAGCAAATCCTTGTGCCCATCCTTAGAATGGAACTTTTAATTGCAGAAAATCCTCATAGACAAGCACGAAGATAAAGCTTTAACGATGGAAGCCCTACCCTCTAAACCCTAAAACCAAATAAACCTAATAATGGAGCTCCGACACCATGGAGAAAGCAACAAACCATTAAAGAAAACCAGAAAACCCCAACAAAAAGTAAGACCTAGATTCGAGCTTCAGCAATGGACGAAAAATCAATACAAAACGTAAAAGAAAAAGTACCTAAATGTCGGCAAAATCCATGGCTACAAGGGCCCTGCTCTCCCTGTAAAAAAGAGGTAAAAAACAAAGAGAAAAGCTTTAAAAACGATGGCGAATTCTTGAAGGAAAGGAATCGATCAAGAACTCGCCATCGATCAGAGAGAAGCGCAGGAGCCCGAAACCGATTCTGAGATTTTTTCCGCGTTTTTTGCAGAAAGAGAAATGAAATGCCACACAGGCTGGACATTTTTAACTAAGTCTCTAATGGCAACTAACAAAAAGTGGGCCACATAATGTATGACACGTGTACACACTTGAAGTAGACGTGGCGGGTTTTGATCGCTTAGGATTGGAGCGTGGTGTACACGTCGGACAACGGGCAATTACAAATGATCTTGTTCTTAATCTTTGTTAAGTTGGATAATTATTACTTAATTACTAGCCGTTTTGAATGGTTAGGGGGGTGGTTTTGGGATTTATGATGCGGTTTCGCAAGGCCTTGGCGTTATGGAAAAGAAATAAAAAAAAGGTGGAGCCTTACCTTAAAATCTTGTCCGAAAAACATTTTTATTGTGGAAAATCGTTAAGATAACTTTAAAATCTATTTCCACCATCGATTATAAAATTTATAATTTAAAAAGTAATGCAGATAATGTGTTATAATATATATTATTTTTATGATTTGGAGTCTTAATTCTTTTATAATCGTAATGATCAAGATCGAAATGATTAATTTGAATGTTTCCTAACATTGAAACTATAATTTCAATGAATTTTGAAGCAACGATTTACTTCTTGTCCATAAAATCTGAGCCTTATTCTAACTTTTTCCTTACTTGCAAAGCAATTCAGGAGTACGCAGCAACTTAGTAACTATAACATTTTGTACTTTTTTTGGGTTTTCTTTATTCAATTTTACAAGAAAGTATATAATAAAGTTATTTTATCTTTATTTTTGGTAAAAATATCACAATTATCTATAGTCAAACAAGTTAAATTAGGTGTACCTGAATATGATAAATTTTTCTTGAAAACTCTGTTTATTACAATGAAGTACCTCAATCATCAAATTTTGCACCTCAACAATCCAATTTTACATCTAATTGTTGGAGGTGCTTGTGGTTATTGTTTATGAAGTCTTATCATATGTAATCTCTAACCAAGCGGTAAGCCCATTGATGTGTTTTTCAAAAAATTGAAATTCCTTCATCTTTTAGAGAAAACAAAACATTTATACTTTTATTACGTTTTTTTTATTCAAAATCATTTTTTCCTCCACCTTGCACTGCAATGAATCATTCTGGATAAAGATAACATGTATCCCTTACTTTAGAGAAGGCTTTCTGTATGCCCCTAGGTATAGGGAATTTATATATGCCACTATAATCCAATTGTCGGATCTGAATTAATGGTCATGATACCTTCATCTATAATATCACAATTGAGCCTTGGTCCTTTAATCTAGATCTGACATCTCTGGAAGTATTTAAATTTTTGTTTTTTATTTACAAATCAGATGAACATGAAGTTTGGTCACGTATGGCAATGATTTCATGCAATCGTTGTATAGTAATATGATGCAACAACCTTAAAAACCTATCTTATGGCAATTTGTTTGATCTAAAATTTGAAATATACACTCTTTTCATTCTAATGAACAATCACAAAAAACAGAAAATTTGAAAACACAACCTAGAAAGTATTTTTTTAGCCCAATTAACATAGGCCGTTTATTTTAGTAAGATGTTTAGATCTAGGCCCTAGAAGGATTTTTTCACTTCCAATTTTTTTGGACAGCTTTATTATCATTAGATGAACAATGTTAAAAAAAAGAAAAAAAAAATGATTTCGAGTTTATAAAAGCTAAGATTTTGAAATTCACAAAATGAATGGTCTAGATTCGTTTTTGGAGGGAACTCATTTTGACCATATCTAGGGTTCAAATTGAATCATTTTTTTTTTGGATTGATTATTGAGATGAAAAGAGTGTGTGTACTATATTTGGGATCATACAAATACTACAAACATGATTTTCTAGAAGTGTCGTTGCATTATAGTATGATACAACTGTTGCATTAGACCATTGCTCTCATCTATAACATCAGAATTGAGCCTTAGTCCTTTAATCTAGATCTGACATCTCTGAAAGTATTTAAGTTTATATTTTTTATTTACAAATCAGATGAACATGAATTCTAGTCACGTATGATTATCTCAATGGGTCACACTTATAAAATATTTAAAATATTTTCATGAAAAATAAAATGACCAAATTGCCCCTAAAATTTTAGCGGTAATTTGGTCATTTTATTTCCTTTAAAATATGGTTTTTATAGTTCATAGGTGTGAAACTATTGGTGTTAACATGATTTGTTTATAAACAATAAAATAGTTCTTAGACATGATATTGATTGGGGCCATCTCAGATGTCCATTCAAATGAAATGGCTGGAAGAGGGGTGGTATATATAAATTCCCTATATTTAGTGGCATATAGAAAGCTTTCCCATTGCATTATGGGTGAGGTTTGTATAAGGCATCAATTTCAAACGATAAAAGTAAGGCGCATCTCAAAACTTTGTTGAAAGATGTAGTTTTAGGGCCCAAAAAGCCTTGCAATTGCATAAAAGTCTAGTTGTCGCTAATGTTTGAAAAATCGAACCGGTTTCGAAAACTAACCATGGGCCAAGTTCAAGTAATTGATAAACCAGCCAGTTCAACTGGACTAACAAAGTAGGTCCTGGCCAGTCCAAAAAGAGTTAAAAAAAAAAAGAAAAGTACAAAACAAATTAAAAAAAGTATGAAAAGTATGAAAAATATATTTAAAACATGATTAAACAAAGTACATC
Organism: Amborella trichopoda; assembly: GCF_054954075.1. Classification (NCBI taxonomy): domain Eukaryota; kingdom Viridiplantae; phylum Streptophyta; class Magnoliopsida; order Amborellales; family Amborellaceae; genus Amborella; species Amborella trichopoda. The sequence goes on along the minus strand of NC_142344.1, from coordinate 54,040,927 downwards.
CAAATGAAGTTAAAAAGTAGTTAAAAAATGGAATTTAAAAGATTGATTTGTGCCCCAAGGTATTTTCAAAAATTTCTAGAAAAGATGAGAAATATAAAAATAAGTATTCATGGCCAAAACACTTTCTAATCTCTGCCAAAATGATAAAAATATTTAAAAAATACATTACAAACAAATCCCTTATTTTCTGGATATTTTATATATATATTTTAAAAGTTAAATGCCCTATCAGACTACTAAAACCGACCAAAACCGGATCGCCAATACTTGGTTCCGATTTGACTAGCCAGTTTCGAGTTGGACTGGCCAAGTTTGTGAACATTGATTGTCACCTCAAATTATGAAATTTAAGCTCTAAACACAGTGCAGATTGAGCAGACTATAAACAATTAAAAATATTGAAAAAAATTGTGCGTATAATTTGAGATGACCAATTTAATAGTTTTTCTAGCATAAGAGCAACCCTTTTTTATGGATCTTTTATGGGTCTTACTTCAATAATATAAAGTTGACATAATATATTACTTTTATTTTATTTTATTTGCAACAAAATAAAGGAATCATTCTTTTTGGGGACAACTATTTGTTGAACATGCAACACAATGTATGACTAAATAGGGTTGTGTTGCCACCATTAATCCAACCCAATAATTATTATTATGCCATCAAAGACAGATTGCTATTAACATTTGCCCCAATATTTTTGGTGGTCAAATTGGGTCCTTGTAAATGATGTGCAATTACTCTAATAATTGTTGTAAAATTTCGCAATTAAATGTAGTTCTAGCGCTAAAAATCCTTGTAGTTGTTAAAAATCAGTTTTTCCGCCTAACTATAGAATTTAAAGATCTAAAGATTGCGCACGTGTGGCAAGTTTGTGAGCTTTTGAAATCATCATCATCATAACTTTTTTCCAACTATTGGGGGCCAGATACATGAATATTGATTCATCATTCTACTTTATCAAGGACCATATTCTTAATGAAGTCATAAATCTCAATATTTTTTCTCTCTACTTCAAACCATGTAGTTTTGGGCCTATCCCTTACCTTTTTTAAAGAACTCTTGAAATAGACGGTTAAAAAAAGGTATGGCAAGATAAGAGTAGTATACTACGCTCTCTTTGGAGTATAGTTCATTTCTAATACCTCGGTCAAATGTCCTACTTGTGAGGATTTTTTAAATCTTAAATTTTGGTAACCACCTTAGAATCATTAGATGATTATTCTTATAAAAAAAGAAATTTCAGCTTTCTAACACTCAACTCTCACCATCTAAAAATTGGATGGTTTCTATTCTATCTTGAGACATTATTTTTTCTAGTGCTTAGAGGGTGCCATTAGGAATTTTTTTTAGGGATTGTATACAATGAGACCATTTATCTTGGTCACAATTACTTACAACCATCTAATGTGAAAATCGGATAGCTTGGGTGTGTCACAAAGTTTGAAAAAATTTCTTTTGAAGTTCGAGCTTGATTAATAAAATAAATTCAGCCATCTAATTTTACATCCAATAGACAATATTAATTGTGACCACCTTATACCAAAGATAAATGGTCTTATTGTATATTTTTTAATTTATTGTTAAAGCAATAATATCCCCAAAATTGGCAGACCTAAAACTAATTCTAGGTGGGATTTTATCTTAGGGAGTAAATGGACATTATATATCCCCGAAAGAGTAGAATATCTTTTGACATAAGTATGGAAAAGTATAGAAATAGACTATCTACCTTTAATACAAAGAGGTCACAATTATTTTTTTTATCGGATGATTGTGAATGTGTCTTTGAATAGGTTCAAAATTCAAAGAAAAATTTGAACTCTGTGACACATTCTAAGTTGTCCATTTTGAAATCGGATGGTTAGGGATATTTGTGACCTCCTTGTATCAAAGGTAAATAATATCATAGTATATAATCTCAAACAAGATAGACCATTTTCAAGCATTGAAATTGCTATTACTTCTTAGATCCACGCCAAAACTACATTTTATGGGGAGATTAGGATGCACTATTATAAAAATTGATTACACAATGTACTTTCCCTTGTGTTAGTTTACCAGTAGACCGGGTATTTGCTAAGAGTTGGAGCCCTTCAAGGTTTTCCATTTTCTTGTCTAAAGTACATGCAAATTAATCGGATATCTTCAATAAAATAGAATTATGAATATTTAAAATTAAAATTTTGATAATGTAAATTATCATGTTACAAATTCGGCTATACAAGTAAGGGAATCAATAGTTAGGATCAGGAATCAATGGGGAACAACGCGGTTCGTAGTTAGAACGTGGAATCGATCCGATTCCTTCAAACTGCCCCAGTTCCCTTAGAGAAGTGAGAGAGTTAGTCCTTGACTGGGCGATCCGTATTGCCCATAATCGCCTGGTTCCAATCTTTTTAAAAAAATTATTATTTTTTAGCCTTTTACTTTTTCAGAAGTAAAAATTATGTTTGATCTTTTTTGGACCGATTCTCACGTTGGAGAATCAATCCAGTTTGCCAATCCAAATTGCTAGTTCACCAATTCATACCCTATTTTTGAAAGGCTGGTTAGCCTGGTTGATCTACTTTTTTTAATTTGAATTATATATTATCCCAACACTACTTTCCACGACGAGTAATCATTTATGGGAAAAGTTTATATAGAGCCGAGGCTCTAAACTATCAAATTTGAGTATGCCCCAAAAATTTCACTACAAGAGGTTTGTTTTGATGCGCAAATATCTTTGAATCGACCATCTTGACATCTAGATGCATGGACATGAGAAAAAAATGGATTTCAAGTTTTGGAAATAGTGTATTTTGTAACACATTTTTAGACCGTCGATTTTAAAGATTTTTAACTTTTTATAGATCTGTCGATCTACACTATTTTTGAAGCTTTAAAACTTTATAAATAAATATAGAAATATATTTTAAAGCCATCACGAAGTTTTTCAATATTAAAACTACATTTATCGATACTATTTAAAAGTAGGCTCTAATTGATTGTTTAGAGCCTAGGTACTATACAAACCGCACCCTCTTTTTTTTTTTCTTTTTCTTTTTTCTTTTTTTTTCTTTTTTTAAGAAACAATTTTTTATTTCTTATGATGGTACAATGATACAAGAATCATAAAATATGGCTAATTACCAAGCTTGATGTTGTCACAAGAATGTCAACCCTTTTCCGTATAGAATGTGAATAATTGTCATGCACAAAGGACATACTTCACTCAATAATGATACAATTATTTGCAATAGGTATGGGAATCGAGGATTGAAAAGGGCCATGATGCAGTATAATACATTTTGTAAGCAATATAATATCTTATTAAACCCCGTTACCCGCGTATGGGGCTGTTAAAAGGTCAATTTTTAAAATATTTTTAATGCGTGTAAATAATACATCATTTGTTATCATCGTTATCATCGACAAAGTTTTTTTTCAAATTGGGGTTGGCTACACGAATCCTAGCCTGTCATTCTGTTATATTAAGGGTCATATCTTCAATAAGATCATAAATTCCTATATTTTTTCTCACTATTTCCATCAATGTCCTTTTAGGCCTACGTTTTATCATTTTTTAACCTTCCACTTGAATTAACCCCCACCTCCTTATAGGTGCGTTGTACTAGGTCTGCACCACATATGGTCAGACCACTTAAGCCTATTCTCTCTCATCTTATCATCTATTGATACTATAATCCACCCTTGTTAATTAGACACTTTCATTTAGGGTACGCTTTTCTTCTTATGTAGTTCAGAGGTAGGAATCAAACTTGAGAAACACTACATGTTTTGCATTATATTTTCTCCACTTGGTAATAGGGAAAATATAATAGTAGCTGTCACCTGAGTGCAACTTTTTCAATTGCAAATAAGGAAAGTGGTGTTTTAGGGTCCTTGGAGAGCCAAATACTGCAGTAAATACACGAATTACAAAGGAAAATGCTTATATAAGGCCAAGGCCCTAAACAATCAAATTAGGGCTTACCTAAAAAATTCACTAAAATAAGTTATTTCGATGCTCAAATATCCTCAAATTGATCATTTCGACCTCAAGATATATAGACACTAGAAAAAATCGACTTCAAGTCCTGAAAATAGCGCATATTGTAATGCATTTTTTAGACCATCAATTTTCAAGTTTTTAAATATTCATAGATATGTTCGACCTACACTATTTTTGAAATTTCAAATTTTATAATTAAAGATGAAAATAAATTTTCAAGCCATCAATAAAATTTCTAGTATTGAAACAACATCTTTTAACACTATTTAAAAGCATGCCTTACTTTGATTGTTTAGGGCCTCAGCCTTATACAAACCAAACCCTTACTTAAATGTTAACACCAAGCTTGGACGGTACAACGAGTGTATTAGTTACATAGGTTTTGTACCGAAGGCATGGGCGTATAGCCCAGTATAGGAGGAGATTCATGGATGATTGGAGTTTAAAAGCCCATTAGTCCGTTACCCTTGAATTTAAGGGTGGTCACCAAGGTGGACACCTCACGCTCCTTAAATCGGCGGAGGCAGTATTTCAAAACTGGAAATCAGTGTGACGGATTGTTTACCTAGATATCTGTATTGGATTGTTAGAGCGGTGATCCGATCAGAATCAATGATTCAGATAAATGTTAAGAAAAATGAAATAAAATAAAATTATAGATAAATTTAGGGAACATTCATAGATGTTTGTTATAGTTTCTGTTATTAGGGTTCTACCAAACAGTTTCCATTATTACCACCCTGTTTGCTTTTTCATGTCAAATGAGAAATTTAGAAAAACAATGAATTTATCATTTTTCGGTTATTGAACAACCGAATCCAAAGTATTTGTGGTTCTTCAATAGACGAAAATACACCAATTTCGGACCTTGAAGAACCAAAAAATTAAATTTTTTGGGGTTGTTGAATAATTGAAAATTTTAAATTTTAACCGAACAATGTTTTCTCTCCCTTGTGGTATATTTTGTAACAATCCTAAAATTTCAAAAAAAAAAAAAGAGAAAAGATGCTTTTAAATAGGTGATGGTCTGTTTGAGTATGATGGTCTTTGGGGATCATCACTATTTTCAAAAGTTTTTACTTGGTTTAAACTTTTGCTTGCTTGCTGCTGCTTTTGCCTGCTGCTGCTTGCTGCTTGCCACATCCTTAGTGGACGTGGTTTTCGTATGTTAAAAGCAGACTCTTAACGCGACACCTCAGGTATGAGGTAGAGCGTAATAAAATAATATAATAATACGTTATAAGAATTTAAATAGGGGAGGTGAGCACTCCCACCCTAGAAAATTTTGAGATCTCTCTCTCTCTGGTCGAAACACAGTGAACTCCTCTCTTGAACCGAATTTTTATCGGAAACTCCCTCTCAAATATTTGTGAGTAAGTGACATCGTCTTCCTGAAAAATAGTCTATTTCTAATAAATAGTGATATTTCCGTCTAGGATCTTTATTTTATAAGTTTTGTGTGAAAGTGACATCGTCTTCCTGAAAAATAGTCTATTTCTAATAACTAGTGATATTTCCGTCTAGGATCTTTATTTTATAAGTTTTGTGTGTAAGTGACATCGTCGTCCTGAAAAATAGTCTGTTTTTAATAAATAGTGATATTTCCGTCCAGGATCTTTATTTTATAAGTTTTGTGTGTAAGTGACCCCATTGTCTCGAAAAATAATCCACTCTTTTTAAAAAATGAAATGAAATGAAATAATTATTTCTGCTTATTATCATGAATTTTAGGCGCGATAAATTTTATGCGCACGTGACCTCATTATCTTGAAAAATAATCTTTTTAATAAAAATTGTGATATTTTATCTATGTTAGAAATTTTGAATGCTGTAAATTAGAAAAAATAAATTTATTTATTTTTCTTGTTTATTGTTAGAAATAAATGTGATATTTCTGCTTTTAGTAAAATTGTGATATTTCTTTCTACTGTTTTGAATATTTAGACATTGTAAAATTCATGTGCAAATGACTGCCTTATTATTTAAAAAAATTGACATTTTTGCAATTGATTATAGTATTGTTGTGAAATGTTTATTTGTGGATTGATATCCTATAAATTGTGATAATTCCGTATTTTTGAATTTTTATAAGAGTTTTTCTATACAAATTAAATTGGCAATTATGCTAGAATGCCTTTACAAACTGCTACCTTTCTAAATTTGAGCCCAAAATATTTGATTGGTTATTTTTGAAATGTTATAGAGAGTGACTGTTATTAATGGTTTAAGTGAAATTCATATTAATGATTTCAGTGATATGTTGAGTACATGATATTGCTGCTTTCGAATGTTTAAAGAGATTTAGAAATAATTTAAGTATGCAAGTGGACTCATCCGGTTCGCCCGTGAGGTATAAGTGGACCTATCTGGGACGCCGGTAGGGATTAAGTGGACTCATTCGGTACGCCGGTGAGGTATAAGTGGACCTGCAGGGATTAAGTTGACCTATCTGGGACGCCGATAGGGATTAAGTGGACCCATCAGGACGCTGATGGGGTATATAGGTGACCTACTTGGGACGTCAGTAGGGTATTTTGTGAAATCATTTGAATTATGAACTGCCGTTAAAAGTGTTATAAGCATTTCAATTACTCGAATTATACTTAATTATGCATTTATTGAAAGTGAAACTGTTGATGCATTTCTGTTAATAGATCTCATTTTGGAAAATATTGATATCTTTAAATCATGATTATTTTTAGGATTATGATGATCACTTACTGAGTAGCCAAACTCATCAAACTATGGTAAACATTTTTTTTCAGGATAACTGTGGATTCATTTTGAGTGCTAGTCAAGATCAACCTTGGAAGATACTGTTGTTGTGCTAGCTGTCTTTATTTACTTTGTAAGACCTCGCCACTGTAAATTATCCTATCAATAGATGTATATATGTTTTGTCTTTCACATCTCAGGAATAACAGTATTGTAAATTCTTGGGGTGTGACAATTATGGTATCAGAGCAATAGGTTTAGGATCCTTAGGAAATTTAAAAAGAATGTACTTAAAATCATATTTATTGTGTGTACAGACCGGGATAAAGTCAAGATCCAGAATAGCTGAAGCTAATATGGAAGGAATTCACAAAGCCTTGAAAAATATGGTTGCTCTAAAGCAACATCAGATGGAAAACAACAATCCACTCAGGCAGTCAGTTACAGGAAATGGTGGGAGTAATATCGAACAATTTAAGAAATTAAACCCACCTTCTTTTAAGGGTGCTGTAAACCCACTGGAAGCCGAGGGATGGATTATGCAATTGGAAAAAATATTCGAGGTTATGGAATGTCCTGATGATAGGAAGGTGGCCTTGACAGTTTTTATGTTAGAAGGTGAGGCACAACACTGGTGGCGAATGGCAAAAAGAGTATTGGTTAAAGAAAATAAAACCTTGACTTGGGAAATATTTCTAGAGGCATTTAATGAAACATATTTCCCAGATTTTATTCGAGACCAAAAAGAAATGGAATTTCTAGAATTAATCCAAGGAAATAGGATAGTAGCACAGTACGAGGCCAAGTTTACTGAATTGGCCAGGTTTGCACCACATATGATTAACAATGAGGCAAGAAAGGTGAAGAAATTTGAAAGGGGTCTCAGGCCAGCTATTAGAAGCAGAATATCAGTCTTGAAATTAAGAACTTACGCTGAAATAGTGGATCGTGCCCAAATTGTCGAAAAAGATTTTGAAGATTACCAAAAGACGAAAAATCAAAACAGTCATGTTAGACCTACATCATCTAATCGACAACAGTTTGAAAGGCCAAACAAGAAGCCAAGGCCCTCGTCATTTCAAAACCCAATAGAACCATGTAGAAAATGTGGGAAAAATCATGGATCAAGCCCTTGTTATTGGAATACCGGAGCCTGTTTTAAATGTGGAAAATTGGGACACCAGATTAAACAATGTCCTAGCTTACAGACACAACAACTTCCAAAGCAGGGAGAGATAGCTCCAAAGCCTCAGATGAAGGGAAGAGTATTTGCGATTACCGAGCAAGACGCTCAGGCCTCAAAATCAGTGATCCAAGGTACTCTTACTATCTTCCAAAAAGTAGCTCATGTTTTGATTGATCCTGGATCTACTCATTCATTTGTGTCACAACACTTTGCATGCCACTTAAAGGTAGAACCAGAACAATTAGAATACATTCTAGAGGTACCCACACCGATGGGAGATTCAATTAACACCAATATAATGTACAAATCATGTGTAATAAAGATAGAAGAAAAGGAACTGTTGGTTGATTTAATACTCCTGGAAATTCAAGATTTTGATGTAATCTTAGGTATGGATTGGCTTTCTGCATACCATGCAAGTATTGATTGTTATAAGAAAATTGTTACCTTTAGTATTCCGAATCAACCAGTATTTTACTTCAATGGTGTCAAAGAAGACTCCCCATCATATTTAATCTCTTGTATTCGAGCTAATTGCCTCCTTCAAAAAGGGTGTCAAGGCTTTCTTGCCTATATCAAAGAAGATAGGAAGGAAGAAATAAATTTGGATACCACTTCGGTTATCCGAGAATTTCTCGACGTTTTTCCTGAAGAATTGCCAGGATTACCGCCTGATAGGGAAATTGAATTCTCCATTGAATTATTGCCAGGGGTAGCACCAATTTCTAAGGCACCTTACAGAATGGCTCCTGCATAACTTAAAGATCTGAAACAACAATTGCAAGAATTATTAGATAAAGGTTTTATTAGGCCCAATGTGTCACCTTGGGGTGCTCCAGTACTGTTTGTCAAAAAGAGAGATGGGACTATGAGATTGTGTATTGATTATAGACAGTTGAACCACGTGACAGTGAAAAATAAGTATCCATTACCTAGAATTGATGATTTATTTGATCAATTACAAGGATCACAAGTGTTTTCAAAAATTGATCTTAGATCTGGATACCATCAGCTTAAGATTAAAAGTGAATATGTACTCAAGACAGCTTTCAGAACAAGGTATGGCCATTATGAATTTTTAGTCATGCCTTTTGGATTAACCAATGCACCAGCTGCATTTATGGATTTGATGAATCGGATCTTTAAGCCATTTTTGGATAAAGTTATTGTGGTATTCATCGATGATATTTTAATTTATTCCAAGAATCAGAAGGAACATGAGCAGCATGTAAGAATGGTATTGCAAATATTAAGAGAGAAGAAATTGTATGCCAAACTTAGTAAATGTGAATTTTGGCTTGAACAAGTGACATTTTTACATATCAAAAGAAGGTCTATCAGTTGATCCTTCAAAGGTTGAAGCCGTTGTTAATTGAAAACAACCAAGTAATGTGACTAAAGTTCGAAGCTTTTTGGAATTGGCAGGATATTACAGAAAATTTGTAGAAGGATTTTCTCGAATCGTAACCCCATTGACTCGATTGACACAGAAAAATGTCAAATTAGTGGACAAGTGAATGTGAGGAGAGTTTTCAAGAACTAAAAGTTCGATTAACTTCAGCACCTATTTTAGCTATTCCTGAGGGGAGTGGGGGATTTGTGATTTATAGTGATGCTTCACATAAAGGTTTGGGCTGTGTATTAATGCAATATGGGAAAGTAGTGGCATATGCATCCAGACAGTTGAAAGAATATGAGAAAAAATATCCAATTCATGATTTGGAGCTAGCTGCAATAATATTCGCTTTGAAAATATGGAGACATTATCTATATGGTGAGCAATTCGTAATATACACGGATCATAAGAGTTTGAAATACCTTTTCTCTCAGAAAGATTTAAATATGCGGCAGATAAGATGGATGGATTTTTTAAAAGATTATGATTGTACAATCCATTATCATTCAGGAAAAGCGAACGTTGTGGCCGACGCTCTAAGTAGAAATCTACGGGAGTCTTAGCTCATCTAATGATCCAAGAAATGCGATTGTTAGAGGAAATAGTAGATTGGCATCCAACTCCGTCCATTAATGGTGTGGTAAGTATGATTGCTAATATTAAGGCAGAACCTCAATTAATCCAACAGATTCGATTGGCACAAAAGAAAGACCATCAGCTTATAACAATTATAGAAGAGGTGAAGCAAGGAAAGAGAGATGAATTCTCTATATGTAGTGAGGATTTACTAAGATTCAAAGGTCGGGTTTGTGTCCCGAATGATGAGAGTGTAAAGAAAGCTATCTTAGAAGAAGCACATCATTCTCGTTATACAATACATCCCGGAAGTATTAAAATGTATCAGGACCTGAAGAAAACCTTTTGGTGGAATAATATGAAAAAAGAGGTAACACTATTTGTGTCTAAATGCCTAACATGCCCGCTGGGTTGTTGCAGCCTTACCGGTGCCAGAATGGAAGTGGGAGCACATCTCTATGGATTTTGTCTCTGGCTTGTCTAGAACAAATTCAGGATATGATAGCATTTAAGTCATTGTGGACCGGTTAACCAAAACTGCCCACTTTCTACAGATTCGCACGACGTACACTTTGGATCGACTGGCTCAGTTGTACATTAAGGAAATAATGCGGTTGCATGGAGTTCCTGTCAGTATTGTATCGGACAGGGATACTCGGTTCACTTCTAAATTTTGGGCTAGACTACAGTCAGCCATGGGGACGAGACTCACCTTTAGTACTGCCTTTCATCCCCAAACTGATGGACAATCAGAGAGGACCATCCAAACCTTGGAAGATATGCTGAGGGCCTGTATTATTGACCTTACAGGAAGCTGGGATGACCATTTACCCCTGATTGAGTTTGCTTATAATAATAGCTTCCAAGCTAGTATTCAGATGGCACCATATGAAGCCCTGTATGGAAGGAAATGCAGGTCACCCATATGTTGGGACGAGGTTCGTGAAAGAAAGCTTTTGGGGCCAGAAATTGTCCAGATAACCACAGATAAAATAGCATTAATTCGTGAAAGGCTCAGGACAGCTCAGTGTCGGCAAAAGAGTTATGCCGATAACCGAAGGAGAGATCTTGAATTTGAGGAAAGTGATCAAGTTTTCCTAAAAATCTCACCAATAAAGGGCATTATGAGATTCGGCAAGAAAGGAAAGTTGAGCCCACGTTATATCGGACCATTTGAAATCCTGGAAAGAATCGGAGGTGTCGCTTATAGACTTGCCTTACCACCTGAATTGGCAAATGTCCATAATGTCTTTCATGTATCTTCACTACGAAAATATCAGCCCGACCCATCCCATATCTTAAAATATGAACCTTTACCAATCAGGAAGGACCTATCCTTCATTGAGCAGCCAATTTTGATACTGGATAGAAGGGTGCAAGTGTTGCGTAACAAAGAGATTCCTTTGGTCCGTGTATTATGGCAGTACCATTCAAGAGAAGAGTCGACTTGGGAACAAGAAGACGAAATCAGAGAAAAATACCCCTATCTTTTTCAGTAATCAGGTACACAAATTTAGAGGACTAAATTTCTTTAAGGGGGGAAGAATGTAACAATCCTAAAATTTCAAAAAAAAAAAAAAAAAGGACAAAAGATGCTTTTAAATAGGTAATGGTCTGTTTGAGTATGATGGTTCTTGGGGACCATCACTATTTTCAAAAGTTTTTACTTGGTTTAAACTTTTGCTTGCTGCTGCTTTTGCCTGCTGCTGCTTGCTGCTTGCCATGTCCTTTAGTGGACGTGGTTTTCGTATGTTAAAAGCAGACTCTTAACGCGACACCTCAGGTATGAGGTAGAGCGTAATAAAATAATATAATAATACGTTATAAGAATTTAAATAGGGGAGGTGAGCACTCCCACCCTAGAAAATTTTGAGATCTCTCTCTCTCTGGTCGAAACACAGTGAACTCCTCTCTCGAACCTAATTTTTATCGGAAACTCCCTCTCAAATATTTGTGAGTAAGTGACATCGTCTTCCTGAAAAATAGTCTATTTCTAATAAATAGTGATATTTCCGTCTAGGATCTTTATTTTATAAGTTTTGTGTGTAAGTGACATCGTCTTCCTGAAAAATAGTCTATTTCTAATAAATAGTGATATTTCCGTCTAGGATCTTTATTTTATAAGTTTTGTGTGTAAGTGACATCGTCTTCTTGAAAAATAGTCTGTTTTTAATAAATAGTGATATTTCCGTCCAGGATCTTTATTTTATAAGTTTTGTGTGTAAGTGACCCCATTGTCTCGAAAAATAATCCATTCTTTTTAAAAAATGAAATGAAATGAAATAATTATTTCTGCTTATTATCATGAATTTTAGGCGCGATAAATTTTATGCGCACGTGACCTCATTATCTTGGAAAATAATCTTTTTAATAAAAATTGTGATATTTTATCTATGTTAGAAATTTTGAATGCTGTAAATTAGAAAAAATAAATTTATTTATTTTTCTTGTTTATTGTTAGAAATAAATGTGATATTTCTGCTTTTAGTAAAATTGTGATATTTCTTTTTACTGTTTTGAATATTTAGACATTGTAAAATTCATGTGCAAATGACTGCCTTATTATTTAAAAAAATTGACATTTTTGCAATTGATTATAGTATTGTTGTGAAATGTTTATTTGTGGATTGATATCCCATAAATTGTGATAATTCCGTATTTTGGAATTTTTATAAGAGTTTTTCTATACATATTAAATTGGCAATTATGCTAGAATGCCTTTACAAACTGCTACCTTTTTAAATTTGAGCCCAAAATATTTGATTGGTTATTTTTGAAATGTTATAGACAGTGACTGTTATTAATGGTTTAAGTGAAATTCATATTAATGATTTCAGTGATATGTTGAGTACATGATATTGCTGCTTTCGAATGTTTAAAGAGATTTAGAAATAATTTAAGTATGTAAGTGGACTCATCCGATTCGCCGGTGAGGTATAAGTGGACCTATCTGGGACGCCGGTAGGGATTAAGTGGACTCATTCGGTACGCCGGTGAGGTATAAGTGGACCTGCAGGGATTAAGTGGACCTATCTGGGACGCCGATAGGGATTAAGTGGACCCATCAGGACGCTGATGGAGTATATAGGTGACCTACTTGGGACGCCAGTAGGGTATTTTGTGAAATCATTTGAATTATGAACTGCCGTTAAAAGTGTTATAAGCATTTCAATTACTCGGATTATACTTAATTATGCATTAATTGAAAGTGAAACTGTTGATGCATTTCTGTTAATAGATCTCATTTTGGAAAATATTGATATCTTTAAATCATGATTATTTTTAGGATTATGATGATCACTTACTGAGTAGCCAAACTCATCAAACTATGGTAAACATTTTTTTTCAGGATAACAGCGGATTCATTTTGAGTGCTAGTCAAGATCAACCTTGGAAGATACTGTTGTTGTGCTAGCTTTCTTTATTTACTTTGTAAGACCTCGCCACTGTAAATTGTCCTATCAATAGATGTATATATGTTTTGTCTGTCATATCTCAGGAATAACAGTATTTTAAATTCTTGGGGTGTGACATATTTTGTCTACCTCTCTAAAGTCATAGTTATCTGATAAAATCAAAGAGGAACAATTAGCTTGAGCCCCTAAATTTGGGAGAAATCGTAAGGACTATGAGATTATAAAATTAGGATAAATCTTGTGAGCTCTATTTCTTTGAAGTTATGGTTATCTGATAAAATCAGGGACAACTAGTTTGAGCCCCTAAAAAAAGAAAGATGCTTGATGAAAGGGAGAGAGAGTTAAAAAAAAAACTATTTTTACCCAGGCAATGGAGAGAGAGAGGTAGAGAGGATACACATTCAAAAACTGAAATTAGCTACGTTACTTTGAATTCTGTTGTTCAACAACAAAAAAAAGGTAAAATCGTTTTTTTAAAATATTTCGGTTTTGACATGAAAAAAACGGACATGATAGTAATAACAGAAACTATTTAAAAAATTTCCCTTTTAACATAAAAAAAACGAACACGATAGTAATAACAAAAATTAGTCAGTAAACCATAACAGATATGTATGTAATTTTCCCATAATTACATACATATCTGCTATGGTTTACTAAAAATCATGCTTAGGTAATCAGTTTCGAGAAATTTCAAACTGAGGTTTCTTAATATTCTTATCCAAGGTTATATTACACCAAACTTGCATTTAAACCGTAAACTACAGGGCTTTCAAACCTGTGCGAGGATAGAGACACACCAGCCTTCCAATTTCATGTCCAATGGCTAAGAATAAAGACAGAGACACCCAATCCTGCGATTCCAATTCCATATCCAATGGCTAAGAATGAGGAAATAGACGCCCAATCCTGCAATTTCACGGTCATGGATAAAAGTGATTTCAACTTTCCGTGAAGTATTCTATGCCTCAAGGGGATGCATGCGTCCCCCCCCGCATTAAACATCCATCTTAAAGATGGATGCAAAACAAAGAGTTCCCCACTAATATCTAAGATTAAGAGGTGCAAAACAATCTTAGAAAAATACTTTTAGATTTAAAATTTTAATTTAATTTAACTAATTAATATTCACCACTTTGGTATGGATTATAGATCCCTAAAAATTTGGATCCAAAATCCATGTTTGAAATGAATTTTAAGGGATATGTGTATTGATGAGTCAGAAACCCCAACCAAAGTTAAATGGGCTTTAAAGAAGTTTGTCTCATGTAGATTTTAATTTAAGGAATTATCTAAAAAAAGACTTTGTCTTTTGTACGATGAGGTCACAAATATTCTCATTCAATAGATGTCAAATTGGATGGATTCAGGTGAGTCATGAAATCCAAAAATTTTATTTTTAAAACTTTGTATCTAATAAGTGATACTCCATTTTGAAATCTAAAAGATGACAGTGATTGTGACATCTTTTTACAAAAAGTAAATAGTGGACAATCCCTTAATTTAATTTAAAGGGGGAGCCCCTCGATACATAGAAAAGGTTAGCTCACCTTTTCTCTGTACACTAATAAGAAGACTCACCTTTTCCCATAAAAAATGGCTTAAATGCTCAAAGCTTATAGCTCTCTCTCTCAACCAGCATATGTGAGAATGTTTCTTGTCCCATGGCTAAAGAAGACGTAGCTTCAAAGGCACTGTGCTCGTGGCCGTGAAGTAATCTAGTGCTGCTAAAGAATTCATGCTCCTGTAGGACCATATTGTTCATTTATTCCCTAGGTAAACCCGTCTAAGATTACATCATGATCGCAAGTCCCATGGATGCAATCATTCAATTTAGCAACTAACCTCAAAACAAAAATTAAAATAAATAAATTACAGTTGGTATGTGCCCAAGGAAATAGCTTACTAAGATTGAAAAAAGAACTATCCGGTTTCTGGATCTAAGTGTGGAATAACTCAAAATCAAATTTTTATTTAAGCGGATCCCAAAATTTAAGATCGCAAATATTTTCAAAATAGCTCTTTTACCCCAGAGAGCAAATATATAATATATACTCCACTGAGAGCAAAGTATATGCGCCTGTATTGTTTGAAATTTAATATCTTTTGAAGTTTAAATTTTAAATTAAAGATGCAAACATTGCAAGTCATGCATATATTGTGTATTATTCAATGGGGTGCGATTGAGCTCAAAGGAAAATTGCTTACAAGAATGGATGAGGATCCTTGAAGGAAACAAATTGCCATCCAGCAAGAAGGCGTGCATACTGACCAAATTGCTAAATGGGAGTGTATAGTGTGCTCACTCGGGACTATGGAGCATAATGTAGCATGTTCCCTAATCCTTAATGCTCCTCAATGATTATCTACCATCCAACAAGCATGGGAGGTGGATATTGGACCAAAGACGGAAAGTAATAAAATCATTTATTATTGGGAAATTTATCAATATACACATGAAAGATTCCCTATTTAACATCTTACATATAATTTTTACTTTAATTTCAAAATACCCATCAAAATACGCATTAGCGGGAGTTGGAATAGTTAAAAGGTCAAATTTCAAATTTTAAATTGTTGAAAAGTTAAGCGTATTTTGATAAAAAATGCCCTGTATTTTTTTGTGTACAAAAATATCACAATCACTAATTAGGCACTATACATGAGATCATGCACCGAAAGTGTGCCATGATGGGGGAACAAGTTCCAAAATAAAATTTCCAAACTTTGTGACATGATTCGAGCTGTCAAATTTCACATCTACTGCCTTAAGGTAACTGTGACCTCCTTGTACAAGAAGTAAATGGTCTTATAATGGATAATTTCTAATAATTTTGTCAAGTTTATAAGGTTACGACTATTTACTGATGAAGTAAGTGCACCTAAAAATCCACTAAAAGAGAGTGTTCCCATGTTGGAGAATCTTCCAATTGATCTCTCGCCATTGAGATATATGGATATAAAGAAAATCAAAGAATTTAAAGTTCCAAAATAATGCATCTTGTAACAAGTTATGTAGACCGTCTATTTCTAAAATTTCCAAGTGTTTATAGATCTACCCAATTTGTACTATTCTTAAAATTGTAAATTTCTTAATTTGGGATAAAAAATATTTTTTTCAAGTCATCATAAGGTTTTCAGCACGCAAAAATACATCTCTTAACAAATTTTAGAGGTGTGCTTTATTTCTACAGTATAAAGAGGATGTATTATACAAACTTTGGCTTCATGTCAGTGATTTTAAAAAATGTCGAGTCGGCATAGAATTGTCTGATTTGACTTGGGAATTGGTCACCCTGTTTCGGTTATATGTATATATAGGAAACAGTTGGGTCTAGAAGAGAACTGGCGATTCCGTGTAATAAAATGACGATTTTCTATGATAAAACGACGATCTACACTGCTGATTCAACGGTCCAGATCGGTTTTTGATCTGTTCACTATTTTTCATGTGTTTTTTCGCTGGTTCATTGTTTTTTTCACACAATAAAATGGCAATCCGGACTGCCGATTCACCGATCCAAACCAATTTTTAAGGTGACTGATCTAGAGAAGTCCATTTTTTAAATCACTGCTTTGTATACAACACTTGACATCATCCTTGGTGTAAACTGCCAACTGTGGTCGGTTGGAAGGCATCATTTCTCCACACAAAGAACAATCGCGTCATCCAAGTTCTCAAATGCCAACAGCAAACGGACGGCTGGGACATATTCTTCAACTCGAAATCCGTTTCTTAAGCGGAGGAATGAGACACCTTCTGTTGACATCGCTCTTCTTTTCGGATACTTCACGCAATCCAAAATTACATTGGCATTCATGCTTGCTGATTCATCATCTTGATACTCTTATCTCGCCATACGGATGCACCGTAGGTGTAGAGGTACGGTACACCTTCAAATTTCATGATGGTATATCAAAATCTATTTTTATATCTAATTATAAAATTAATTTTTTTTTAAAAAAGTTAAAATCAAGTAGATCTATAAACATATGAAAATCTTGAAAATGGACGGTGTAGATAATATGTTGTAAAATGCACTATTTTTTAAACTTAAAATCTTTTTATTTTTCACGGTTATCTATCTCGATGTCAAGATGATCGATCAAAGAGCTTTTTAACATTAAAACAACCTTCTCCAATGGATTTTTAAGGTGCATCCATGGTTCTACATTATAAGGTTGCATCCTTATATAAAATTTTTCCTTTTAATTATCATATTGTTTTAAGTCCTATTAAACACTACAATAATAGATTCATAACATGTAATTTCATCATTTTGCTCTTATTATTTTTTAGCTCCTCTTACATTGTAAGATGCAAGGCATGTATCGATATCACCGGTAAAGGGCGGACACATGCCACAAAAATAAGTAGGGACCTATCTCTAGAGGGGATGGAGAGCATGTGATCTTCAAATGGAGAAGTTTAGGGCATGATATAGTGTATCTTTCTATTATTTTTTTAAAGAAAACAAATCATAGCTTTTTTTGGATGGATAGATATTTTAGGATATATAGAGAAAATCTTTGTGCTTGAAAGATTTTAGGAAAAATGTATATCATTAATAGAATACATATTGTTAAAAATATAAAAAAGTAAAAATAAATGTATTCTAATTTATATTAAGCCATTTTTAATTAATATTTCAATAATAGTATAATGAATTTATATGTTATTTTTATAGTTTTAATATTATTATATTATAATATAATAATACATATATTAATGATTATATTTATTAACAACAATAGCAACAACAATAACAATACAATATGAATGGTATAACTTAATAAGAGGGAGTGTATGCTATGATACAATTTATCGTTTATATAAGAAGGTTACAATTACTCTTAAGCTATTCGATGTCAAATTGGGTGACCTAAGGGTATGTCACAAAGTTTGAGAGACATTTTTGGGGCTTTGAGTCTAATAAGTAACACAATCATAACTACAATTTTGAAATCTGAACAAAAAAAAAAAATGATTGTGACTTTCTTGTGGTCAAAGTAAATAATCCTTTTGTATATTTTGCCGTAACAATATCATTTTATAATAATTATAGAATTTATAATATCATAACATCAATATTAATATAACATTACAAAATCAGTATAATATTACAATAAAAGTGTTTTCTATACCAATTTTTTCTTTTATTTCCTAAAAGATAATAAAGAAAAATGTCACTAGATAAGACCTACATCTGTTATTAATAAATTACTAGAGCTCATGGGAGTGTGAAATACAACTAACACTATTATTTATGCACACACATTTACATCAAATAAATTATTAAATATTAGTAATAAAACAACTAACACTTTATTCTTTATTCTAATTATGTAATTATCTATGCTACATTATTAAGCTAGAATTAAGGGGTGGGCACGTATCGTGAAAATAAGAAGGGCTCCCAATTCTATAGAGATTGTAGGACACATTCCTCCATTTAGAGCAACAGAGGGAATATGTGTACACATAAGAAAGAGATCTCAACCATATTTTCCTATCTTAATCAGAGAGAGTTAGAGAGATTGTTTCAAATATGTTAATTTGATAAAAAGAGAGTACGCACAAGAGAGAGAATGATAGACTTTAAGAAAGAGAAAGTACACACAAAAGAGAGAGAATGAGAGATTTTAGGAGATATGAGAGATTTTCATGGACGCTTTGAGAAATAGGATACTTTATTGATCCCACCCTTTTCTAAAATTTGTGTGGGAAGGGTTGACAAAAAGAGAGAAAATACGCACTTATTTTTGGATTGTATTTTCAAATTTTAAAAATAAATATGTACTAATCCATAAAACAAAGGGCGGTTTGTATGGAGCCAAGGCTCTAAACAATCAAATTGGATTCTATCTTCAAATAGTATCAAGAAAAGTAGTTTCAATACTAAAAATCTTAGTGATAGCCTTAAAATATATTTTCATCTTTAATTATAAAATTTAAAACTTAAAAAATAGTGTAGATTGAACATATATATGACAACTTGAAAATCTTGAAAATTGAAGGTCCAAAAACATGACTATTTCTAAAACTTGGAATCCATTTTTTTCTCATGTACATGCATCTTGAGGATATTTGGGCATCAAAACAACCTCTTCTAGTGAATTTTTTTAGGTACGCTCAAATTTGATTGTTTAGAGCCTTGGCTTTATATAAACTTTTCCCTAAAATAAATCCGTTATATTATAATACACACTTATTTATTTATACAAAAAAATAAGCACCTATTTTACGATTTCTAAATTTAAGATCCCAAATCACTCTCTAGGAAACTTATCTCCTTTTATTATTTCCTAAACAACAAGCAAATATGCTTCTCTTTAAATCATGTCTCAATAAACTCATCTCCCTTTCAAATCTCACCTATATATCACATATTCGCTTATAGGCTCTAAGCTATCTTCGTGTTCTTCTTCATAATGGAGGCGAGTCTCTTTTCTTCTTCTTTTTTGCTCAATGTTATAAGTAAGGGTGTGGTTTTTATAAGGTTGCAATCTTAAACAATCCAAATATGGTGTGCACATCCAAAGTTTATCATAACATGTAATTTTGGTATAAAAAATTCTTAGGATTATCTCAAAATCTATTTTCATATCTAATTATAAAATTTCAAACTTCAAAAATAGCTAAAATCAAGTAGATCTATAAAGATATGAAAATCTTAAAATAATGTGTTGCAAGATGCTCTATTTCTGGGACTCAAAATCTTTTTTCTTTCATGTGCATACATCTCGATGTTGAGATGATCAAATAGATGATTTTTCAACCTTAAAACAACCTTGTTCGATAGATTTTTGAGCTGCATCCGTAATTCTACATTTTAAAGTTGCAACCTTACATAAACTTCTTTCCTATAAGTAATGATTGTGTTTAAATTTGTTTTTGCATCACATTATTTGCCAAGTACTTTTCATAGATTATTAGAATATTGGTTGATTTTTTTAAATCTTTTTAATTGTTAAGGTTGGGTATTGCCATTGTTAGGTTTTAGGTTTATGGAGAGTCATGCTCCTATCTATTAATATATATTTTTGTTAACCATAGGGATTAAAAATTAATGAAAGGTTATTATATGGAAAAAGATTGAACAAGCTATATGCATGGTTGGTCTTGCAATATAGACATCATGGTAGCAGTACTCGCATAAAGTTTGAGAAATAAAATATTTCTTCCTTAAAAAAAGTACTACAATACAACAAATATGTGAAGATCATCATAATTAATAATAAAGCAAAGTTATGAATATTATATGCATACATGAAGTGCACTAATAACATTAATAAATATTATCAACATTATGAAAAAAACAAATTTATTATTATTTAGATAATATTGTTGCAGAATTTAAAATTTTAATTTAAATAGATCATATTATAATTACTATAAAACTAGAATTTTAATGTCAAAAAAGAAGAAGAAGAATTATTTATGCTCTTAAGGTTGATTTGTCGCTGTGTTTTATTTTCAAGAAGTCATAAAATTAAAAAGAAAAAAAATAAAATAAAAATATTGTCCCTTCCACAAAAATTGCTCTCTTGGATTTTAAAATGACTACTTTAATTTATTTCCCTTTGTAATTTAGAAATCTCAAATTTCCTCCTAAAATACATTTATTAGTGCCTTTTTCATGCTTTTAAAGATTATTTCTAAATTTTAAGAATTTATAATTGAAAGTACAAAATTGTAATGCTTTAAAAGTATTCAATCGCTTTTTTTTAGAAATTATGCTCATTTGTTTTTTTCCTTTTGTTGCATTTTTTTTGCTTTTCTTTATTATTGTGATATTGGCTTTCTATGTAAACCCACCCATGTATATGGTATAAAAATAAAAGGAGTAAATAAATCACAATATGATTTTCAAATAATTGTCAATAAATACTCGGGAAAATTTAATGTAAAATCTTTCTCAGACCAACTACGATGATGTTAGCACTATAGACCATGCTGGTCTCTCTTCATCTATATTGTAATTAAGATGGAAAAAATCTCTTATATATTTAATAAAGGGAAAAGTTTATATAGAGCCGATGCTCTAAATAATCAAATTAGAGCACTTCAAAAATTTCACTAGAAGAGGTTATTTCGATGATCATCTCGACATCAAGATGTATGGACATAAAAAAAAAAATGGATTTCAAGTTTTGGAAATAGTGTACTTTGTAATGTATTTTTGGACCATCAATTTTCAATATTTTCAAATTTCCATAGATTTGTCCATCTACACTATTTTTGAAGATTTAAACTTTATAAATAAAGATGAAAATATATTTTAAGGCTATCACAATAGTTTCCACTATTGAAACTACATTTCTCGACACTATTTGAAGGTAGGCTCTAATTTGATTGTTTAGATCCTAGGCTCGATACAAACCGCACCCTTTAATGAAGACACCAAAAATATACAAATATATAAGGCAAAGGAAAGAAACATGTATTAGAGAAAAAAACAAAATCGTAATAAATCCTAAACAAGAAGAACGCAATTTGCACCAAAGAACTTACAATAAATTTAATGTATTTCATATCCTAGAAAATATCAATAATACATAAATAAATACCTAAAAAGCCAAATAACTTGATAGTGTACTATAGAAGTAGCTTGGTGCTCATATTTTAAGCACCTTTAATAGAGGGTGATACATAGAACATGAGAGAAATGTAGATTTACATTGTGATTAGAATATTTATTTGTTTTTATTGTCATGTCTACCTGAAAATTCCCTCCTAGGACTTTGAAATAGAGAGTTCGCATAGGTGTAGGATTTTTAATGACTTTACACATGTAATAAATAACACATATTTCTAGTTACGATTTTAGTTAATATGCTACAAGTAATTGCATACATGCAACACACGTAATTAATTCAAGTAGTAGTTATACTACGAATCACATTATTATAGTTTGACTAAAGAGAAAATTATGCACATAACTATCATTTATAATATTATTTAAATCTTCCATGCAATTTTTTCCTTATTACTGTTTTCCTTATTACATCTAATACCCGTTTTATACATGTGAATATAATATTTGGTCAGAATTTTTGAAAATGACCAAATTGCCCTAATTAGATTTTTAATGTGAACTAATATGAACTTGTTTTTTGGTAGTGACCTTTTTGTTGTAATGCAGATTGATGATGTAATTTACTTTTCAATTTTTCATGTTTTTTAATATTTTTGTTGTAGTTTTATTTGATAATTGCTTTTTCTTCTCTTTTTTCTTTTTTTTTTTTCTTTTTTTTTTCTTTATTCTTTATTCTTTATTCTTTTTTTTCTTTTTTTTTTTCTTTTTTTTTTCCTTTTTTTTTTCTTTTTTCTTTTTTCTTTTTTCTTTTTCCTTTTTTCTTTTTTCGTTTTCCTTTTTTTTTTAATGATGTTTAATAATATATGCAACTTAAATCTGCTTTGCATTACCATTATTCATCTATAATATACACTTACTCCTAACTAGCCATGTTATTTTAATGGAAAAAGTTTATTTAAGGATGCAATCTTATAACGTAGAACTACGGATGCATCTCAAAAATCCATCGGAAAAGGTAGTTTTAATGTTGAAAAACCCTTTGATTGATCATCTCGACATTGAGATGTATGACCATGAAAAATAAAAATATTTTAATTCTCAGAAATAGTGCATTTTACAACATATTATCTACACCGTCCATTTTCAAGATTTTCATATGTTTATAGATCTACTTGATTTTAACCATTTTTTAAATTTAAAATTTTATAATTAGATATAAAAATATATTTTGGAATAATCCTAAAAACATTTTACATCAAAATTATATATCATGATTAAATTTGAAAGTGCACCTTACCTCTACAGCTACAACTGCACCCTATTTTAATATCTTTACCTCTTGACTTGGAATCAGGCTTTAATATGATAAGGCTTGATAATGCATGATACAATAAGACTGAATCATGACTTTAATATGAAAAGACTTCATAATGCATGCTACAATAAGACTTGAGAATGCATGCTACGATAAGACTTGAGAATACGTTGCTTGGAATCACATACTTTCAGCATGATAAGATTTTGGAATAATATACTACCATTGGGAGAAGCTTACATTTTTTGTGTCATAAAGGCCTCTCAAGTTTGTCTCTATATGACAAATAACAACGAAAATTTAGGAACAAAAAAGTTAGGGAAAAGTTTGATCAACAAACTAGAAGATTTAAAATTTGATTTGTAAACTTGAAGATTTAGTGACCAAGCGTAGCATATTGGAGGTAAAAATATTGTGGGCCATTGGATGAGACTGAAATGGTAAAATAATTCAAGTGTTTTTTAATAATTTTATATTAGGGTGCAGTTGTCATACGGATGCATCCGTAGGTATAGAGGTAAGATGCTCCTTCAATTTTATCGTGGTATATAATTTTGATGTAAAATGTTCTTAGGATTATCTCAAAATCTAATTTTATATCTAATTATAAAATTTTAAATTTCAAAAATAGTTAAAATCAAGCAGATCTATAAACATATGAAAATCTTGAAAATGGACGGTGTAGATAATATGCTGTAAAATGCACTATTTTTGAGACTTAAAATCTTTTTATTTTTCATGGTCATACATTTTCATGTCGAGATGATCGATTAAAAGGTTTTTCAACATTAAAACTACCTTTTCCAATGGATTTTTGAGGTGCATCCGTAGTTCTACATTATAAGGTTGCATCCTTATATAAACTTGTTCCTTTATATTATGACTTTGTTGGGTATTTTTATTGTAATTATGTTGTTTAATTTCTCATTGATTATTATTTTAAAAGAACTATGTTACATAATCCCTTTGCTTTTTATATAGTTACACTTTTGAGCTTTTAAATTCAATGTTTTAGTAATTTATTTGAATGAGCTTATTAGGAGTAATCTTTTTTAAACTATTAATTTGATATCTCTTGATTTCATCAATTCATTTATCCACATTTATGAAATAAAAATCTAGTAAGAATGGCAATAAATATAAAAAAGAGAGCACTTTCGATATCCTGAGTCAATAATTTAAAAAAATGATGAAATTGAGGAGGATGTCACACATAAAATTAGAGTTGGATGGGAAAAGTGGAGATGTTCAACCTGAGTTTTATATGATCATCACATATCAATGAGAAGTTCTATAAGACAATTGTGAGACCAGTTTTACTTTTATGGGACGAAATATTGAGCAGTCAAGAAATAATATACCCATAGGGCGGTTAAGAAACAACATACCCATAGGATGAGTGTAGCTGAGATGGGGATGTTGAGATAGATGAGTGACAAGACAATAAGTGATTGAATTAGAAATGAATACATTTGGAAGAACTTAGGTGTGGCTCCAATAGACGATAAAAATAAAAGAAAGTAGACTTAGGCGGGATGGCTATATATAACGTAAACCCAGTACGGCGCCTGCTAGGAAGTGCAAATTGGTTCAAGTGGAAGGCTAAAAAAAAGTAAGGTTAGATCCAAAATGACATAATGGGAAGTAGTGAGAAAAGATATGACGATGTATGCCTCATTGAGGCTATGACCCTGGATAGAGCAGAATGGCAAACCACGATTTGTGTAGGCGACCCCAAATAGTTGAAAAATGGCTCTGATGGTGATGGTGATGATGACGATGATGATGATATTTTCTTAAGTATTGATTTGATATCTAATTAATTTCATGACTCATCATAATTTGTCTACATCTATTTCGTAATTTTTGTATTTTAAATTTAATTAATATTATACTTTCTTTTGATGCCTACGGCATTTAATACACATGCAAACTTCAACTAGTTTTCTTATGTTATAGAGAGGATGTAATGCACAATTCAACTAGTTTTCTTGTGTTATAGAGAGGATGTATATTTATGTAATAAGGGTTTTCTTTTTCTGGTTTTTTTAAGGAGGTGATATTATTTGTCATTGGTAAATAATGTTTTTAATTGTCAAAGTTATTTGTGTTCCTTATTGTGCCATGTTGTCTTGCAATTAATCAAGATATTTCCTCTTCCTCTTATGTATTTGATAGCTTCAATTTTTTAAACCGTATTCATTTGATACCTATGAAATTTTTTTACTTTTTTTAAGTTTTAAAATCTATATGGTTTTCTTTGGGTATAGGTTTGGGTTTAGGATTTTTATTATTAATGGAACATAAATTCTGGATTTTGGTATTTAATTCATTATTAGATTAGTCGTATACGATGCTTTTGACTCCAGAGCTTTTGTTTCTGCAGTTTTTTGGATGTTAGAAGCTGTTTTCAACCATCTATGCTGACGAACCCTTTTTCCTTGAAGGGGATGTTAGAAGCTTTTCCGAACATTTGTTTCTGCAGTTTTTTGGATGTTAGAAGCTGTTTCCTACCATCTATGCCCACGAACCCTTTTTCCTTGAAGGAGTTGTTGGAAGCTGTTTCCGACCATCTATGCCCACAAACCCTTTCTGCTTGAAGAAAGTATGTTTATTTATTTATTTAAATAAAAATGTTACTGCTTTATGCATTTGAACGTGAATGACTAAATTTACTTATTTTCATTTTTTCAGTCATAGTCGCAACTCTTAAGTATTTTGCAAATTTTTATTTTACACGTTTGGGAATATAAACTGTGATTTGCATTTTTCCAAATAATTTTAAATTGGTGAAGTTTTTATAGATTTACTGAGACTCTGTAAACCATACTTGAGAGGATAGCTATTTTTTTTTTTTCAATAATTGCTAAAATTTTGTGCTAGCCAGAGTAGATGTGAATATACTTGAGCCTAGAAAGCACACGTAATTGGATTGCAATTGCTTGTCTTGATTAAGAATTTGCATATTTTGTGGTTGAATTGCCTCTTTTAGAGCTTTGTCTTCTCATTCATTTATTTTTTCTCTGTTTGTTTCTATGGTTTTTTCTATTTATCTGTTGAGTTGGGATATAGTTCAGTCATTAAAAAGTTACAGTTATGCTTGTCACCTTTGAGAATTGGTGAAGCTTTTTTGTTTTTTGTTTTTATATTTGATGACACTTCTATTTGACATACGCTTCTTTTATTTGGGTGCTCATTTATTTTTGTCTAGTGAACCATACATTCTTTAACTAAAAGGTGTTTGTTTTTTTGTTTTCTCATTATCTTGTAATGGGCAACCAATTGGAAACATTCACATATCAATCGTTTTTCTTTGTAAAAGTTGGGATTTGTGATTATGGTGAGTGCTTTTCATAAACCATTATGTGTTTTTTTTCCCTTAAAAAGTTGGAAGGTTATCATTTTTGTTGGGCTCACCTAGTTAGAGCCATCTTGCACGAATATAGATGCGCATAGCACAACTTGGAAATATGAGAAACAAAATTATGTCAAAATCGATGTGTGTGTATAAGTGAGAAAACATGCAGTAAAACAAATAAATAATAAATCTTACTGGTACCACATTTACATGGTTTACATTTTTTGGCTACGTCCACGGGAGAAAAAGACGAATCTATTATTAACTCAAAGGTTACAATAGTTTCCAAAAAAACACCCTTTCTTGGGATCATCGATTTCATCTAGAGACTTCTCTCTCTAGGATTTCCTTCTTTGATCTTAGAGACTTTTTTTCTTTCTAAGACTTTCTTTCTCTAAAAGAAAATGTTCTCTCTTTCTCTCTTTTTCTTCCCTTCTCCATATTTTTCTTTCAACAAAGAAAATACCTAAGAAGATGATTACTAGCTCTCTTTCATCTTTTTCTTCTCTTTATGAAGAAGGATAACTCTCTCACTCTCCCTCTTCTTCTGTCTCAAAGAATGATGAATCTATATTGTCTTCTTCTTCTCTCACAGAAAATGATGAATCTTTATCTTCTTCTTTTAAAGAAGGATGAATCCATGTCTTCTTCTTCTCCTCTCACAGAGAATGATGAATCTCTATTTTCTTCTTCTCTAAAGAAGAATGCTTCATATATCTCTGATACACCAAGAAAAGGTTCACGCCCAAAAATGGCCCATGAAAGGTGTACGCCCAAATAATAGCCCAAGAGACATATACGCCTAAAATGGCTCAGAGATATTCATGCTTAAAAATGGCCCAGAGATGTGGCTTTGGTTTAACCAACCAAGAGCACTAAGCCTCTTATGTGATTCCCTTTTTATATATGGACCAATGGTTAACAACTAAATTAGAAGTCTATCTCATAACGTCCTAAAAAGGAGGTCCATCTCTATCTCCTTTTAGAAAGAAGATACAATCTTCCCATACCAAAAGCCATCACGTGATATCTTATTCTTATGAAAAGAGGACTTAATTTCTTATGGAAATAAGACTTAGTCAACATGTCACACTTTTCCACATTCCTAATTTGCGCTTCTAACAAAAGAAATAATTCTATTGGTGTCCCTCTCTCATGGAATGTGACTCCCAACTATCTCCCCTTCCAATCCCAGGAGGGAGGTCTTCTTTTGTAAATCAACCAGGTGCTCAAATGACACCCATGCCATCCATGATTCTCCATGACTCTTGCTTATCATTGGTCAAGATCTTCGTCATCATATTCGACACGCTCCCGTTGGTATGGATTTTTCCTAGTTGCGACTTTCTCACCCTTCTACAGCTTGGGATTTCATACAACTCCCTCTACAAAAGTAATCGAGTATTTCAATATTAATTTCTTGGAGTCTAGTTCTTCAGCAATGTCTTCATTTGTATACCCATGTAACACATGTTTCCTCCCCCAAAGCACAAACACACTTTGGATGTTCCTTTGAGATACTTGAATATCAAATTGACTGTTGCCTAGTGTTTTTTGTCAAGATTAGCGATACTTGAATATGATCACAGTGTCACTGTCAGTCCATAAAGTTACGGACGGTTAAAGTGATTCACTGTAGGTCAAAGTTGTAACTGACAATTCATTAGTCAATACCTTTTTTGCACAATGGCAATTCACCATTGGTCAAGACAAATAGTCCATTGGTCAATACCTTCTTTGCCAAGTAGTAATTCATTGTTGGTCAAGGTGATGACTAATGGTATGTTGGTCAAGACTTTCTTTTCACAGTGGACACTCACTGACACTCTCTAACTGAGCTCACTACGCTTTTGTTGCATGTACTTCCTACGATCGACTCATAGGGAACTTTCTTTATTTCTTCCTGCTTCCTCTTGGTTGAAAGGATCTCTTGACACTTTAACTCTCGTGCCTTCTTGCCTTTCGCCAACTTTACTAAGTCAAAAATGTGATTTTTATAGAAGGATATATCTCATCTTATATAGCTTTAATCCACACCCATTGGTGTTTGTCAGCCTAACTTCCTAGTAGATTTATGGTCCACCCCTTGCAGAGTAATTAGTAGAGGGTTTATATCCCCTAGATGACCTTCTCAATTCAACTGTGGGTGACACTTCTTGAACATGCTGCTCCCCCTGCTTGTCATCACCCTGAACTGACATGTCAACTCTTTAGACCCAGCCTTTTGTTTCACTTCTCCCCGTCTTCATTTACCATGGTGGAGGAACTATGACCGGTTCCGAACCATCGAAGATTCGTAGTTTTGCAGCCTTCATCACGTCTTCAATAGTAAGATCTTCCTGAAAGACCACACCCATACCCTTGATCACCTTCTTATACTTCCACAACATACAGCTGAACTTTTCACTTGAGTACCCTTGGAAACGCGTAGGAATGCTTTCTTATTCAATTTGGATCTTTGTTCCTTGACACGTGTACTAATGCCTTAAACACCATCGTGTGAATAAGAGATATCATTTTCAATTCGACCTCTCTCTGAAGTTTGACCATCCAGAGGACACAATGGGATCGATATTAGGTAGCATCCTGTGAGGACTGCTTCACCCTAATATAGCTTAGTGATGGATCACATGCTCCTAACTTTATGACATTTTAGCAGCTTGCATGTCTCCCTTTCCTCGTTGAGTGGAAATCCTGAAAGATCTCAAACATCTGATCTATCAATTTCACCCATACCACTTATGATGCATCATCAATGACGGTGACAAGGTCTATGATGAGCCACCAAATGACTTGATATCCATAAGACCACACACATCTGAATCCACCAGATTTAGGATTTCCTTAGAGCCCTTACGGGAGAAAGAGGCTCTATGTTGTTTGCCTAGCAAATATTGGTCACATGGGGTTAGAGATGCATGCATCTCCCTTACCCACAATTTGTGGAGTAACATCCAACGCTCTGGTATCCACAACCCAATCCGAATTGCATGATGCAATGTTAATTCACCCTTCACCACAGTTTATGTCCACACCATCATCTGTGGTCACTTCAGTGGTTTATCTGCCATCATCCATGGCATTGTCCTCATACCACTTATTATTGAGCTTCTGGCAATCTTTCTTGATGTGCCCTTCCTTGCCACAATGAAAACATTTGATCCCTTTTCTTGTCTTCGATCGGTTTTGGTCCCCATTCTTGGACCTTCATCAAATTGTGACAAGGGCTTGCGAGTTCAATGTGTCGGAGGCTTTTCTTCTCACCTCCTCATTCAACAGGCTACTAATAACCTGACTCATGGTCACAGAGACTAGCAAAGTCTGCCAATTATCCGGCAATGAACCGAGCAAAAACAGAGCCTATAACTCATCTTCCAAAAACAAATTCATTGTTGCGAGTTGGTTAACAACGCTTTGCACCTCATTCAATTACTATGCAATAGATTCCCCATCCCTGAACTTCATATTCACTAACTTGTAGATTAAGAATGCCTTATTTCCGGTGGTCTTCCTCTCATATAAGTCATGTAGCTTATCCCACAATGATTTCAAGGATGTCTCCGTCAATACATGGTGGAATACATTTTCTTCTAACTATTTTCGAATAGTTCGGAGAACCTTTTGGTTCAATCTCTTTCACTCATCATATGTCATACCTTCGGGCTAGTGTTCTATCCATTCAATGAGTGCATACAAGTCCCTACAATATAGTAGATCTTCTATCTTTGGCTTCAAGATGATCCAGTTATTTCCATTGAATGATTTCATTATGCTCTTGGTACTGGAATTCATCTATCCACACACATTGTCTATCCCTTATGCACTACGATTAGCTAGCGGTTGTGCATTACAGTTAGCTATTGCTCGTGCATTACAATTAGCTATTGCATTTGCGTTACGGCTAGCTATCGCATGTGCGTTACAATTAGGTATCACTCGTGCGTTACGATCAACTATCGTCTGTGCATTACTGTCAGCTATCGCCCATGCGTTGCAATCAGGTATCGGCCATGCGTTGCAGTCAGCAATCGCCCATGCGTTGCAGTCAGCTATCACCCATGCGTTGCAGTAAGCTATCACTCGTGCATACGGGTATCCACCGTCAGTTAAGCCTTTGTAGAAACTTTCACAGAGGTTTGATTCCCAAAAAATCTCGTATGCCCAATTAATTAAAAGTCAAGTCAAGGCAAAGCCAGCAGCGAGTAAGATTAAAAGAGCAGGATTTGTTTTCTTCCTTACTTGTTCTATGACCGCTAGGTTTGCTATATCGAAAAAAATGGTGATAGGGAGGACCAAGCGGAGAGGGAAACACACTCTGATACCACATGTTGGGCTCACCCAGTTAGAGCCCTCTTGCACGAATGCAAATGTGTGCAGCAGAACAAGGAAATATGGGAAACAAAATTATACCAAAAGCGATGTGTGTGTGTGTATAAATGGGAAAACATGCAATAAAGCAAATAAATAACAAATCTTACTGGTACCGGATTTACGTGGTTCATCTTTTCATGCTACGTCCACGAGGGAAAGAAACAAATCAACTATTAACTTAAAGGTTACAATAGTCTTCCAAGAAAACATAATTTTTTGGGATCACCGATTTTATCTAGAGACTTCTCTCTCTAGAATTTTCCTCTCTGATTTCAGAGACTTCTTTTCTTTTTAGAGGCTTTTTCTTTTTAAAAGAAAATGTTATCTATTTCTCTATTTTTCTTCCCATCTCCCTCTTTTCTCTTTCAACAAAGAAAATACCTAAGAAGATGATCACTGGCTCTCTTTCATCTTCTTCTTCTATCTAATAAGAAAGATAACTCACTTTCTTCTTTTCTCTCATAAAAGGATTAATCCATATCTTATTCTTCTCCTCTCACAGAGAATGATGAATATCTATTTTCTTCTTCTCTACAGACGAAAGCTTCATATATCTCTGATACACTAAGAAGAGTCTACCCAAATATTGGCCCAAGAGAGGTATACGCCCAAAATGTTCTAGATATGCCCAAAATGGCCTAGAGATGTTGCATTGATTTAACCAACCAATAGCTCTAAGCCTCTCACGTGATTCCCTTTTTGTATATGGGCCAAGGGATAAGAACCAAATTAGAAGTGTATCCCATAACCTCCTAAAAGGGAGGTCCATCTCTATCTCCTTTTAGAAAGAATATGTGGAGAATATCCTCCCGTACTAAAAGTAATCACGTGAGATCCTATTCTTATGGAAATAGGATTTAGTCAACAAGTCACCCTTTTCATATTCTCGAACTGCCATTCTAACAAAAAGAACAATTCCATTGGTGTCTATCTTGTTTTGAACCATTAAAAGGCTTTCTCTAAAAGTTGAAAGGTGTTCTATTATTAAACTTAAAACTTATTTTATGGTGTTCAAAATTTTCCCTTTTTGCTCTTTTCTTTTTAGTGTGTTTAAGTTATTCCTAGAGAACAAGGATCAGGCCCTTTATTTTGTGAAAGCATTTGTTGTAAAGTTATTCACTGCACATTTTTTTGGTTTTATTGGGTGGCGACCCAATAAGACAAAAGAAATGTGCGATGAATAACTTTACAACAAATGCCCACCCAATAAGACAAAAAGAAATGTGTAGCAAACAACTTTACAATAATGCTTTCACAAAATAAAGGGCCTGATCTTTGGTCTCCAAGAATAACTTAAACACACTAAAAAGAAAAGTAAAAAAGGGAAAATTTTGAACACCATAAAATAAGTTTTAAGTTTAATAATAGAACACCTTTCAACTTTTAGAGAAAGCACACAAAGTATGTTATACTCTATAATCAATTTGGGGCCTTCAAAAATCCATTAGAGATTTCTTTAGTCCACTTTGGATCATCCTCTTCCTTTGATTGTGTGTGAGTATAAGATTTTTACTGACTAGGCAACCTGTTTTACAGTCCTCTCTTATATTCATTAGATGCTTGTATTGTAAAGTACCATGGCAGTTGTTGCCGGTGGTCTATCTATAATCAAGTTGTATCCAACTGCTCTTGAGTGAGTTTACTTCAAAGTTATTTATTATTATTTTATGTGAAGTCTTTTCTTTTTCTGTTTTTTTGTTTTTTATTTGATTTAGAGGATTGGTCTAAGAAGGGTGATGACCTTAAACTTTCCCTTAACCCATCTCATGCTCAGGTAAAGGGGCATAGTTGTGTTAGGTAGGCAGCCAACTTAAAATTTTACTAAAACTCATCATGAATCTTAATAAACTTATATAGGGCATTATCCAGAAGCAACGTTGTCTGATTGCGGTGAAAGATAGGCAAGGGTTCCCAAGACACCCTGGCCGGGCATAGGTAAAGAAGCTAGTCCAATAGAATAGAATTTGTTTAGCCACATGAAACATAGGAACGCTTACAGGTAAGAGTGTGGAGTTAGTGGACACAAAGAGACGAAGGAGAGTAAACATACCTTGTCTACAGAAAAACGAAATGGAAAGGAGAAAAAGCTAAAGAAATAAATGGGTATAAATTATAGTACACAAAAAAGTATAATAATAGAAATGATGTAGGTATAATAGTAGATAAAGATTTAAAAGATAAAGTAGTTAATGTCAAACGAATAGGTGATAATTAACGTAATTAGAAGAAGAGATAATCAACGTAATTAGCACTTGTGCACCACAAGAAGATTAGATGATAGAAGTACGAGAAATTTTGAGAGGACATAGAAGGAATAAGTTCAAGACATACCAAATGGAGAGATAATCTTTTTAGGTAGGGGCCTAAATGGTCATGTAGGGAAGAATAATAGAGGATATGAAGCGATACATGAGGGATATGGTTTGGGGAAAGAAATGAGATGGGTGAGACTATTCTAAATTTTGCTATAGCCTACGACCTAACAATAGCAAATACTTACTTTAAAAAACGAAATAAACATTTAATAACCTATAAAAGTGAAACACATAAAAGCCATATAAACATCTTCCTAATTAAAAAAGTAGATTGACCATCATGCAAAGACCATCAAACTACCAAGAGAGAGTTTGACTACCCAATATAGGCTTGTGGTCATGGACATTTGTATAAAGACAAAGGGTAAGCGATGAAAGTAATGGATGTCCAAGAACTAGTTGGTGGAATTTAAAAAAATGAGAAAATAGACTTATTTAGAGATAAATTAGTTTAAGATGTGAAATGGAACTCTGAACATAATGGTAATGTCAAATGGAATGAGATGGTTGAATGTATCAAGAAAGTGACAAAAGAAGTTTTAGCAGAATCTATAGGGAAAAGAAACTTCGATAAAGAAACTTGGTAGTGGAATGATGAGGCTCAAAAGGCCATTAGCGAAAAACGATCATGTTATAAAACTTGACAGTATATTAGAAACGATTAAAACTTAGAATAATATAAAAATGCTAAGAAAAATATTAAACAAATAGTAAGTAAAACCAAGCTTAAAGCATATGACAATCTATACAATAAACTGAGAACAAGAGAAGGTGAACAAGATATTTTCAAAAAGAAAAGAGAACAAGTGTAGCAATCTAAATCACATTAAATGTATTAAAAGTGAGGATCAAAGGGTCTTAGTGAAGGATGATGAGGTTAACGAAAGGTAGAGAGTCTAGTTTCAAAAATTATTAAATGACAAACAAAATGGGAACATAGTGATAGAAGGGATTGTTAGTACAAGTGACGGTGGAGGTCATAGATATATTTGTAGGATTAGGATGTCAAAAGTGAAAGAAGCTTTGAAAAAAATAAAAATAGGAAAGGCCTTAAGACCAGATGGTATCTCGATAGAGGTTTGGAAGTGCATGGGTGAAATTGGCATTGACTGGTTGACAAAGTTATTTAATAAGGTGTTGAGAACAATGAAAATGCTAGACGAATGAAAGAAAAGTATTGTGGTACTTATTTACAAGAGTAAATGAGACATACAGAATTGTACAAACTATCGAGGGATCAAGCTTATGAGTCATAATATAAAGCTTTGGGAAAGTGTCATTCAGTAACGACTAAGGAATAAAATGAATGTATCTGAAAACCAATTTGGTTTTATACCAGTAAGATCAACAACTGAGGCTATTTTCTTACTTAGGTAATTGATTGAGAAGTTTAGGGCGAAGGGAAAAGGCCTCTACATGTTCTTTATTGATCTAGAAAAATCTTATAATAGAGCACCTTGAGATTTGATTTGGTGGGTATTGGAAAAGAAATACGTTTTTAGACACTATATTGACTTCGTAAGAGATATGTATGATGGAGCGGTAACCAGTGGTGAGGCGAATGAGTTTTCAATTACAATAGGTCTACATCAAATGTCAGCATTGAGCCCGTACCTCTTTGTCTTAGTCATTGCCGACTTAACTAGGCACCTATAGGATGAGGTACCTTAGTGCATATTGTTTGCAGATGATATAGTTTTGATTGATGAGACCTAAAACAATGTCAACACAAAGTTAAAACTTTGGAGGGATGCTCTAGAATTGAAAGGTTTTAAAATTAGTCGGACTAATACAGAGTATATGGAGTGTAACTTTAGTAATAATAAGAGTGGAGACGATGAAATGGTTAAGATTGACGGTCATGAAGTACAAACAAAACCGTACTCAATAATCCAAGAAAATGGAGAGATCGAGGAAGATGTCACACATATAATTAGAGTTCTGTGGGCGAAGTGGAGATGTGCAACTGGAATTCTATGTGATCATCGCATACCAATGAGATTGAAGGGTAAATTCTATAGGACAGCGGTGAGACCAACTTTGCTCTATGGGGCAGAATGTTAGACGAACAAAAAATAATATTCTCATAGAATGAGTGTAGCAGAGATGAGGATGTTGAGATAGATGAGTGACAAGACAAGAAGTGATAGAATTCACAATGAATCTATTTGAGAGAATTTAGGCACGGCACTAATAGGTAATAAAATGAGATAGAATAGACTTAGGTATGCTGGCCATGTTTGGCGCCAACCAAGTACACCACTTATTAGGAGGTGTGAATTAGTTCAAGTAGAATGACTGAAAAGGGCAAGGGGTGTAGACCTAAAAGAATGTAGCTGGAAGTAGTCCAAAAAGATATAGGGACTTATAGTTTTACTGATGATACGGCATTTAATAGAGCATAATGGAGAACTAGGATTCATGTAACCGACTCCAATTAAATTGGGAAAAGTCTAAAATGATGATGATGATTCATTTGCTTTTTGCCCAGTGGGTTTTGTTTGGTTTCTTTAAGGACAATTTGGATATCAAATAAAAAAAAGTTGTTATCCAATAAAATTGCAGTTTTTCAAATACCAATTGCAAAAAATACCATGTCTTTTTTTTTATTTTTCTTATAAAGTCGTTTGGGTGTTAAATCTATTTTTCTCTTTGTGATTCTCTCTCTCAACAAGTAGGGTATAACTATGCAATTAACACACACTCTCTCTCTCTTATAGCTCTATATGTCACCTTGCTACGTGTTTCTCTCTCTAACTTTAATGCAACCACAAATCCATGAGCAAAAGAATGGAGCAAACCCTAATGGTGAATTAAAGATCTCTTTGCTTCCCTCTTCTCTTCACCCCTTTAACAAAAGACCCAAGCTCATGTTATTGTTGTTCTTTTTCTCTCATATTCTCAACCTTATTTGAGTTTCCTCTTATACCTCTGCCCTTGGTTTTAGAAGAGAGAGAAAGAGATAGAGATGGGGGGGAGGAGCTTGGATATTCTCGAGAGAGACAAACGGGCTTTAATCCAGCTTGTTGTGGAACTTCTGTGAGCAAACAGAAACTCGAGTGGCTGTTTATTCAGAGTTTCTTTGTGACAGTTGATTTTCCTTTGAAGATTTCGGGTTGAAGTAGTTTAGAGAGAGAGAGAATAGATTTGGGGTTTTTGAGGTAGAGAGATAGAGAATATATATGGGGTTTCTAAGGTAGAGAGAGAGAGAGAGAGTAGATCACAGTGTGGGTGTTCGGTTACAAGGTGGGGTTTGCACAGAGTGAGAGAGCCGCACTTTCAATAATAAAAAATTCAAGTCTGACTCAAATTTTTTAACGGTAACTTTTGCCTTGATACTACAATAATTTTTATTTCAATCTAAAAATCATGTGGGCTGTTCAAATGGTTCAAATCTATTTCACAAGATTTTTGGATTGCAATCCAAAAATATTATAATTTTGGGTACATCTAAACTAGCACCTAGCTATCTCATATGATTAGGATATGGTTTCTATGAGTCCATGTAGAATTGAGTCACCTTTTAAAAATCTATTTTTGAGATGGATTTTTTGACCTAGTTTTTAAAGACATGTGATCTCTAATATGGAAATCATGAATATGATAAAATAAATAAAATTTGAAAATTAAATAATAATTATATTAAAAAAACATTTGAACCATTAGTCTTTAAGATAGATGCTTTATATCTTGGGGACTGCAAATCTAAAAATGTGATTGCCGCTGCATGAAACAATTTTCCATATGATTAAGATGGTTACTTCGATTAAGGTGGTTAGCCTTATTCACTTTTAATTGTGAGTGGTATTTGCTTTTCAAGCTTTTCACTTTTTCCTCTGATTTGGGGTTCTGATTATGGAATCCTTTCTTGCTGATTTAACCCGAGTTACTTCATAGGTATTGGGTGCTCCCAAAAAAACAATTAAACGATGTAAGGCAAGAGTTGGCATTTGTTTCTTATTCTTGTTTATTCATGCTAAGTTTCTTACACTTGCTAATAAATCGTTTTGTGATTGAGTGAGACCGAAAATATTTGAAAAAACATCCATTTCTTGTTTGTGACTTGTCTCCAATATTACATAGCTTCTCTTTTGTCGATTAGGATAACATAATTTGATAACATGTACCCAATGAACAAAATCACACATGAAGAAAAATCTCTAGAATATCTTTTGACAACAATTACGCGATGAAAAAATGAATAAAAATTTAAGAAAAGAATTTAAAGAAGAGAATCTAAAAAAAAAACTCAAGTAAGAAAGAAAGAGAACTCGGACATTTTTCTTTTGGCTTTGTGGAAGATGGATTAAGTTGATTGGAGTTGTCTTTCATTTGCACCACTTTACATATTGGATAATTGTTTCATTTGCACCATATTACATATTAGATAATTGATTTTTTTTTTGTTGTCCCAACTTTTTATTGTAAATGGTTAAATAATTGTTATTTTCTATTTTTTCTAGTAAAATAATTCTTATTCACTCTTTGTGGAAAGAAGGAAAGGAAGCATGGTCCCATATGTTAAAGAAAAAGCAAAGCTTTATCCCTTGCATATATTGATACAAATACACAAAGCAAAGCTTTGTCCCTTGCATATATTGATACAAATACACAAAATGATGCAGCCATGCCCCAGTGGATAATTATTTTTTATTGTTATTTTTCTGGGTTTAGTCTCTCCCTGCATCACAAAGAGAGAAGATCCGATCCCCTATGGATTATGCTTTCAAACTATAATATATCCTTCTCCCCCTATTCCTTGACATACATTCCCTTCGCCATGGGCTCTAAGGATACTAGTCTCCAATCCCCTCTCATTTAAGTTTTTCTACCTAGGGGAAGCATACATATCAACCCCCTTTATTGAAACTCATATACCTTACAATTTATTTGAAATCCACAATCTCCTATCAGTGTCTTCAAAACAAATCCCATCCCAAAAATATTTTAATTTTTTTTTCAAACAAACCAACTGTTGTATGCCCTTCAAATCATTGACATGTTTTCGTTCGGTTTCCATTATTTACGATAATTATCACTTCGCTCCACTTCTTGCTTACAGTAGCATCCACCAAATGCTTATAATCCCAAAAGCAGCATATTTGGTTCGCGTGAAAAAATTTCACATCAAATATTGAATTTTTTTATGTAAAAATATTTCTTGAAAAATATTTTCACACGAAACAAACGTGCCCTTATTAGATAAAAGGATTTTCTTTACCAGTCATATTGACTAGACCTCCTTCCAAATCTCCTTTATTGGTTTTTCTCATGTTCATTGGAACTCTGTTTAGAGTTTCTTCAACAAATTTCTACAGCGAAGGAAAGCTCTCTACTGTCCATAGTATAGTGGTATAGTCTTCCAAATTTACAATGACCAGATTAAGCATTGCATTCTACAAATTAACTTCTTAGATTTTCATGACAGAGAGGAAGCCACTGACACTCTTCATGAAGGTAATCGTCATCATCTCAATACTGAAAACCTTGTAGTTATTCGCAGTTAAAATCGAGTAAATTGCATAATTAAACAATGCTTAGAAAACTCATTGAGCTTTTCAAATTTTTATGTGCTAATTTTATTTATTAATTCATTGTGTGGAGAACTTCAAAAGGAAAATGCATCTTGTAATCGGATTTTAAAACAATACTCCCACGTAACCGAGTCGCATGAAAAATTGTTTTTTTTTTTTTTTTTAATATACTTTCACTAATAAATTGGCAGCACTTGATGCACATCCAAAACTAAAAATGAGGGTAAGGTGCGCGTCCAAAGATGTTACTACAGTCCACTACCACTACCACCTAAAAAGCCATCCCCAACAGCTTGAAAACAAGCATCAGATTGGCATCCAAACATGCCATAGGTATTGTTCTTAATTTAGAAACTATTATGTACGTTGTAATAGTACAATATTGCGTACTCTGGCCCACCATTCACTATTCACGCTAATGCATAAGCAACCTAATAGTATTTTGGGGTGGCAATAGGTGACCCGGGACCCGATGGATAGACCTGACCTCGGGTCTGGGTATGGGTCTAATTTTTGGACCTAAAAAGTCGGGTCTGGATCCAGAACCTGGACCTGAATATTATTTGGGTCTGGGTCCAGATCTATCCAGACCCGACCCCTATAATATGGGTGTTTATGGGTTTTATAAATGTTGCCAATACATTTGTTTCTTAGGAATTTCTAGTTATTACATAAAACAATAAGGAATGTGGGTATATTTAGGTATTTATAATGTTGTGCATTACTGTAAATGTTGTCAATAATATGGGTATTGTTGTGCGCGGAAGTTTTGAACCCAATGGGCTGATTTTTGGCAAATAAGGTACGATAAATAGATAATAAAATATACATTACAAGAACACAAAGATTTACGTGGTTCAACCCAAACGAGCTACATCCACGGGCACGGTATAAGTTTATCTTTTTCAAAAAGTTGTTTATACATTATTCGAAGTAATTTGTCGAAAGGTACACATTTTAGGCCCGAAATGGCTAAAAAATAACCAAAGTTTGCTAAAACCTCTAAATAATTAAATAATATCATATGTAATTAAAGATACATACCAAACATCTAACAAAATAATATTACCCCAAATATATTGATTAGATAGTTTGTTCCAAGTAAATTTAATTGTAATCCAAACAAGCCCCGCGTATAGATATAGATATCCTTATGTCCAGTAGTTTTTGGGATACTTTGGGCTCATGTTCATATTTTTGTAATAAAATTTGTCAACACATATTACTATGCAAGCCCCGAGTAGCACAAAAAAATAAAATAAATAAAGATCCTTTGTCTCGATTTTCCTATTCAATCCTCATTATTCATTATATTGTTCAATACAAATTGTAGGATATGCACTACCTTTGGTGCATTAGGGCTGCACAAAAATGCAATCCAATATTAGAATAACGTAACCCTGCACAAGAACTTAGTTTCATCTAAAGGCCATAAATTGATTAAGTTTTTTATTCATTATTTTTTATTTAAAAATCATTTTTATCACAATTCCTAACATGGATGCATTCTTATATGGAAAACCAAATAAAAATAATAAAGAATAATTTGAATAAAAAGTAGAACATAATAGCCCTAAAATATTCAAGAGCATTTTGTTCAACTTCTTTATTCAATTTTTTTTTTTATTGTTTGTGTTTGCTATGCTATATCCCAAAATTTAGATAAATTTTGTTAAGTAAAAATAAAAATATAAGAATAAAATCAATTTATACCTATTGGATGAGGCCATATTCAATCCGAATCACTAAGAAAGGGAAAACCTTTATATAAGGTTGAGGCCTTAAACAACCAAATTAAGTTACACCTCAAAACTTCTCTAGAAACCCTCAATGATCATTTAATTTTCAATATTTATAGTGATTATAGATTTGCTCGATTCACATTATTTTTGCAGCTTTAATTTTTATAATTAGATATAAAATTAAATTTTCAGGCCATCACAGAGATATTTTATACTGAAAAATAATCTTCCAATACTATGAAGAACCATACTTAGCAAGTCGGGAAATAATAATATATAGGTGAAACAAAATATCGGCAATAAAAATCGGTTTTATTTCAAAAAGTCAGAGAAAAAATCGAGTAAAAAATACAGATTGCCAAAAATAAGGTAAGTTATAGAATCGTGAATATTTCAGATTTGGCTAAAAAAAATGGAGTGCAAAAATCAGATATATTGTGTAGATACATTAAAGGTATTGAATAGTAATTTTATGGCCCTACCTAGTGCCATTAGTGTAA
Organism: Amborella trichopoda; assembly: GCF_054954075.1. NCBI lineage: Eukaryota > Viridiplantae > Streptophyta > Magnoliopsida > Amborellales > Amborellaceae > Amborella > Amborella trichopoda. The sequence goes on along the minus strand of NC_142344.1, from coordinate 53,999,963 downwards.
TAAATAAATCTAATAATGGTGCTCACTTTATTGTCACAACACAAAACATATCATAAATTTATTAGGAGTGTAAAAAAAAGCAACAAGAATAGTACTAAACATATGGACTATATTTAGAATAATAAACCAAAATATAGCACTAATGTTTTGCAATAAAGACCCTTAGTATTAGTACATGATTGCATTTAACTAAAACAAAACACAAAGATCAAAGTATGTAAAACAGTGGTCATCCGAAATGTAATATTGTATCCTCCAATATAAGAAGAAAAAAAAAAAAAATATCAAATTAATCAAACTTCTATATACATAAAGAAAACAACAAAATGTTTAAGCAAATTCAAATCTCACACTAAATTCTTAGCTGCCTAAATCTTTAGTATCATTGAATCTCTCTTTTGCCCTTTATAATGACGCTATGTACTTAAAGAAGAAACAAGATATTTCATTGGGTTACTCATCTTCTAACTCTATCTATTGTTTTGAGATATACAATTGTTTTGATTTCTTATTTTTTGGGGAATATATTGCTGTATTGTTTCATAAAATTTTTATAAGAGAACTTATTGGTAAAATTTTTAATGGGATTTTTTGTTAAATCAAGATTCTTAATTTGCTCTCACTATTAATGTGCTTATCTTTAAACCAAATTCATTAACATTAATTTATGAAGAAATAAAGCTACTGGGAATAAGTTTTTTTAAAGAGTTTTTATGAGAAAAATAAAATATAAAATTATATCATTTCCATAAAAAAAAACATAATTTTGAAAATATTTTGAAAAACTTAGAGTTTTTAACAGATTTGTTTAAAAAATAAGAGATTTTTTTAAAAAGTCTTGCTAACTATGCTTAGAACGTCTCACTTTGATTGTTTAGAGCCTCAACCTAATGCAAACCACACTCTTAAAAAAGTGCTTCTTCACCCGGCCTTTATGCGTGTGTTGTGTGGCCTGTGGACGAGAGACATTGCGTGTGTACCAAGCGTCAACCTTTTCAAATGAAGAAGATACACCTTGTCCCTGATGGTGCACCGACGGACACGCCACTCATTTAGTCAGGTGCAATTATTGAACAGTGCACATTTGGTGCAATTATGAACCGTTTTATAAAACATTTATTTAGGGAAAAGGACAAGGTCGAGGCAATAATACAGATACCCACAAGTTGTGACTTGGTAGACAACTTCTCCCAAGAAACCTTTGTTATGCAATTTTTACCCCAAGTCATATTAGCAAATACACCTCCAAGCCACAAAAAATTAAAAAAAATACAAAATTGCCCTCCTTTAAGTTAAAAGGCGTCTCTCTTTTCCGATCGTGGTCTCGATCCGGCAATAGGAAAGGCGGTCCAGCACTAGCTGCATGCGGTCTGGCACATCCAACATTCGGTCCGGCAAAAGGAAATGCAGTCCGACACTAAGTGCCCTCGGTTTGACAAATTTTTTATGGGGTCTGGCAGTTGTTCTACACAGTCCGGCAGGTGATGACTTCTGTCAGGCGTGTCTTTATGTCGGTCCTGCACATCTTTACATCGATCAAGCAATTGTTTACTATGGACTGGCGGTCAACGTTTGGTTGTGTATTTTACGAGGATGTGATGAGAGCTTGTACGAACGATGTCATTTATAAGAACAAGGCCAAATCATATTTTTCTGGCAAATACACCCCCAAGAAGGGATAAGAAAAACGTTAATCCAATCCAGAACCGGGCGATCCAAATCGAGAATCGACGAGCACGATCCGGATCCTGCGAATAAAAATGGGATTCGCCCGATTCTATAAAAAAAGTCGAGTCTGACCGATTTTGGGCGAAATTCACCTATTCTATGTATGAACAATAAAAATATCATGTGATTTTCACTTTTTGATGCATTATTGAAGCATGGTAGGCTTTGCAGAGTATTATTGCTCACAATAATTCATTAAAATGGTATACAATGGTGGATTGGATCCATGGGTTTGCAAAAAACATGTGGAGTTCTCAAAGTTCCGCCTTTTCACGATTTAGAGCCGATTTAGTGAGTTATTTACTCAAAATCAGAGGGTTTTGAAAGTTCAATGTGTGACTCATATGATTGTAGCAGTATTTTTTCTGATTCAACTCTTCCTTTGCGTGATTTTTGAAGAAATCGAGCTCGAGCAATGTCTCTAAGTTCGATCTGCCAAACTTAATTTCTGTTGAAATTTGACACAAAATGCATAATTTCTGAGGCTTTTTTAAGCTCTTGATGTTCATCAGGTGATTGTATAATTGAAATTTGTTCTTAACAAATATTTGTTCATCAATTTATAAATAAATAATGACTCTATCATGAAGAACCTTAATTTTCAATTAAAGTCCGTTTTTTCATGATTTAAAGCCGATTTAGTGAGTTATTTTGATCAAAATCGGAGGGTTCAATGTGTGATTCAGAAGATTGTAGAAGTATTTTTTCTGATTCAACTCTTCTTTTGCTCGGGCAATGCCTTTGAGTTCGATCCGCAATGTCTCTGAGTTCGAATAAATCGAGCTCGATTTTTTAAGTAATCAATTTTTACTTGAATAAGTTATTTTTTATATTTAACAAATTTTTATTCATCAATTTATGAAGGAATCGTGGAACCCTAATTTTCATATAAAATCCACTATTTGATTAATTTTAAGAGAAATAAGTGATTTTTGTGATCAAAATCAGAGCGGTTTTGAACTTTAAAGTGTTATTCAAAGGATTGTAGTCACGTTTTTTATAATTAAGCACCTATTTTGCTCGATTTTTGATGAAAATTTTATATTTTCTGAACTAGATGTATTGGATGTAAATATCAAATATGAAATATTATTACTTGAATTTTTATAGAGATTGTGGCATTTCATTCTATTCCCTTTTCTTCTATGACTATAAGTGCCAATAATGTAATGTCTTTAATAAGTTTTATAGTTTTATGCATTCATGTTTCATTGTCATCATTTCATGGTTTTGTGCTTGTAGTCTTTCTGATTTATTGGCATTGTAAGTCTTTTGATGAGATGATGACATCTTAAAGTATTGAATGGGGCAAAAGTTTTATATTTTGTTGGCAAAAAGAAATGATGACATCTAAAAGTTTTAATTTTATTGTCATTTTTTTTATGTACTAAAATGTATGTTCCTTAATCTAGATATGTAATTAAATTTTGATTGATACATCAAATGACTGTATATTCTTGTTTCTCTTAGTATAAGAAATTTTTTTTCCTATTTTCTTCTAATTATAATCTATGATAATTCTATGCTTATCTTTTTGTGATGTAAATTTAATGGTTAACATTACTTCATACAGGGAAAGAACATCTTAATTTCGCATATTAATGCCAAAAATGAAAGTTCTTAATGGAGTACCCCTATTTCTTATTGGATTCTTAAATAACAACATTTATAATGAATTTTAATTTTTTTTTTTTAAGGCTTAATCCAACCGATTCGGCCGATTCCCTATCTAGATCGCTGATCCACCGATCCGGATGGGTTTTTGGGGTGTCCGATCCGACGTGTCGATCCCTTTTTAAACTGCTTAAAAAATACCAAAATGCCCTCTTTTAAGTTAAAAGGCCTCTCTCTTTTCCAGTCGTGGTCTCGATCCGGCAATAGGATAAGCAATCCGACACTAGCTGCACGGGGTCCAGCACATCCAACATTTAGTCTGGCAATTGTTTCTCTGTCTAGGTTGTCTGTCCGGCAAAAGGAAATGCACTAGCAACTTTTTGATGGGGTCCGGTAGTTGTTCTACACGATCCGGCACGTGATGACTTCGGTTCGGCGCGTCTTTATGTCGGTCCCGCATGTCTTACATCGGTCTGGCAATTATTTACTATGGACTGGCAATCAACATTTGGTTGCGTATTTTACGAGGATGTAACACAAGCTTGTACGGATAAAGGGCATTTTGGTCTAAATAAATATAATTTTTTGACTTGCAAGGGTATTTGTTAAAAAAGTATTTTTTGAGGTAAAAGTTGCGTAAATAAAGTTGGTTGGCAGGAGGTTGTGTAGAAAGCCCAGGCGTACATGCAATTTTCCCAATAGTTTATATAAAACCGAGCTTGTAAACAATTAAATTAGAGCCCACATCAAAGATTTCACTAGAAGAGGTTGTTTTGATATTTAAATATCCTCAAATTGATTATCTTGATATCAAGATGCATGGACATGAAAAAAAAAAAAAGGATTTCAAGTTTTGGAAATAGTGCATCTTGTACCTCATTTTTTTTACCGTCAATTTTTAAGATTTTCACATTTTCATAGATTTGCTAGATCTACACTATTTTTGAAGCTTTAATTTTTATACTTAAAGATGAAAATATATGTTAAGGCTATCACAAAGATTTTCAGTATTGAAACCATATTTCTCGACACTATTTCAAGATGCACTTTACTTTGATTGTTTAGAGCCTCGGCTCTATACAAACCGCAACCATATTAAAATAACGTCCACGAGGGCACTCAACAAGCACCCTTCAATAATTCAGGTTCGAACTTGTTTCAACTAAAGGCCATAAATTGATTAAGTTTTTTTAATCTTTATTTTATTTAAAATCATATTTATCTACAATTTTTAATATGGATGTATTCTTAATTGAAAAACCAAATAAAAAAAATAAAAAATAATTTGAATAAAAAAAGTGGAACATAATAGCCCTAAAATATTCAAGAGCATTATGTTCAAGTTCTTTATTTAAAATTATTTTTTATAGTTTGTGTATGTTATGATATATCCCAAAATTTACATAAAAATAATTTTAAAGTAAAAATAAAATACAAAAACAAAATCAATTTGTAGCTATTGCATAAGGCCATAATCTGAACTACTAAAAAAGGGAAAAAGTTTATATAAGGTTGGGGCCCTAAAAAAAATCAAAATTTAGGTGCACCATAAAAATTCACTAGAAGATGTTATTTTGATATCGAAAAAGGCTCAAATCGATCATCTTGACCTCGAGATGTGTAGACATGAAAAAAAATAGATCTCAAATCTATAAAATAGTTTATCTTGTAATACATTATCTGGGGGATTGTGAAGTGCTAAAGGACTAAAGTTCTGTTGCAATCTAGGGAGTTGTATACAATAAGCCCATTTACTTTTGATACAAGGAGGTCACAATTACTTCTAACCATCCAATGTGAAATATGATAGCATGGGTGTGTTACAAAGTTTGAAAAAATTTCCTTAGAGTTTGAACTTGGTCAATAGAATAAATGCAGCCATTTGATTTCACATTCAATATTCAAGATTTGTTGGGACCACGTTGTACCAAAGATAGATGGTCCCATTATATCTTTTCTTTATCTAGGCGGCCAATTCTCAATATTTTCTAATGTTTATAGATCTGTTCGATTTACATTATTTTTAAAGCTTTAAATTTTATAATTAAAGATTAAAATAAATTTTCAAGCCATCACAAAAATATTTTCTACTGAAAAATGATCTTTCAACATTATTTAGAATTACGCATAACTTTGATCGTTTAGAGCCTCAACCTTATACAAAGCACACCCTTAAGAAAGTGCTTGTGCACCTTTACATTATCCATGACTTCCCTATGCAGGTAGGGTAAACTTTTTTTAAAAACGAGATACACTTGGTCCTTGATGGTGCACCGACTTGACACGTCACTCGTTCAAACGCAATTGTGAACGGCCTTACAAAACATTTATTTGGCGCTTGAAATTCAGGCCTCAATTCATTGAATCAATCAATTATCACATTTTCTAGTCAGGGTTAGCCTTAGACGTCTAAAGTCGTTGGAGGGCTGAAGACGGAGCCTCCTACATGATTGGGTTTAGTTTACCATTAAAAAAAAGTGGGTGGTTTTCATTTTGTTTGAAAAATTTGAACAACTTCGTGGAAATTGTGTTCGAGCTGACATAATTGTACAGATGTATAACCACTCCCTTGGATAAATAAAACCTAAGATACTGACGATGATGTGATCGAAAATATAGGAACACTTCCTTGGATAAAAACCTAAGAAAATTTACGACCACCCACTTGGATAAAACCTAAGATAGTGACGATGATCTGATCGAAAATTTAGGGTACGTAACCACTTTTAACTCATATACTAATGTCAAAAAAAAAAAAAATCTATTGCATAAAACTTATATGTTTTGCCCTATCCAACTATCCATTTTGAACGAATGCCTACAATGGCTTTAATCACAATATCACGTCTCTACATTATCTTATTTTTATTTTTTTTTATAAACTATTTTGACATAAAATTTTGGGCATCCACTCCTCTCTTAAATTCACACTGGTAAAAAATATAAAACAAATATTCTCAATAAAATAAAATGATCAAAATACCCTAAAAGATTCAAAAGACATTTTGGAAAACAGAAACATAAAATAATCAAAATACCCTAAATTGGACAGCTGGATGGGGAGCAGAAGCATATATCTTCTATGCATAGGGGACGTATAGAAACCTTCTCTACTAATAAAAGGAAAAAAAAAAAAGAGGATTTCCAAACCGCACTCTCTATGAACTAGTCTCAGCCAGGCCCAGCCCTACCTGACCCTCAGACCGTAGTGGCCCAACCCTGGCCTGGTTCTAGGGACACATTTTATGGTCCAAACCCTAGTTTTTTTAGGGCTAGGCCGACTAGACCATGCCAAGCCGACTGGCCCACTGCAAGCCTTACATCTACGGCCAATAATTTATTCATCTCCGTTTTCTTATGTGAAGGTATTTGATGAGTCACCCCACTCATGCTCCTGCCTTGGTTTTCAAATGATACAGCATTCACATCTCAAATTACTGGAAATCCCTTTTTCAAACACATTTGTTGTCGAGAGCTCTATAAACAATGCATATTTGATTATTTTTGAAGAATTCAAATAAGCGTTGCATAGAATGGCTGAAAGCTCAATTTCTTCTAGGTTCATGATCATTGCAGTTTAGAACTGACGATAGACTCACAAAATTTTATATCCAGAATCCATCTTTGTGATAGATTGTGCGCAGGTGAGCTCATGATAATCAGCGGGCCCAATAGGGGTGGCAACGGGGCTGGTCAGGTGCCGATTTGGCCGGTTCAGAACCGAAAAAATACCCTATCGGTCTCAATCAAACCCGATCCAAAAATCATAACATCTATATGTTTAAATATATTTAACATATTTTATAAATTTATTAAATATATACCTATTATTATTAACTAAAAATATATAGTTAAATATCAGCTATTAAATATTAGTTAAATATTAAATATTATTTAAATGAACCCGAACCCAAATAGAGTTCCTGGACCCAACCCACCGGGTCCAATTTTCAAACGCATACTTAGACCCAAGTAGGTCTATCTAGGTCGGGTCCGGTTCCATTGACCACCCTAGTCCCCCAACTTAGACTCTAGCATTTCTTTACTTCATTATTTAACTATGGATGAGGTTTCTATAAGGCTTAGGTTTTATGAAAACAAAATAAAGCCTTGCCTCAAATTCTCGTATGGAAAGCACTTTGAGTAAAAAAAAATCTCCATCATGGCACTAAAATCAATTACCAACACCAACAATGAAATTTGAAACTAAAAAAATGGTACAGATCTTGCAGAACTGTGAACACATAGTTTTAAGGCGAAATGGACGGTTTAGATAATTTGTCACAATATACACTATTTTTAGAGCTTGAAATCATTTTTTTTCCGCAACTATAATATTCAAGTCGAGATGATCCATGTAAAGGCTTGAATTGTAATTTTGGATGAGTTATAAAATGTAGCTTTACTTTCTTCCATAGTGCTTCAGCCCTGTCATACCATTTTCCCACAACTAGTAGTGAAGGTCGACACCCAACAGCTTTATTAAATACTACATTGACCGCTGTATATATTATAGGTTCCCGTCTTCTGCAAATGGCTTCCATGAGGAAAGTTTCTCTGTTGACGTTTACTGATAAGAATCCTCTCTCTCTGTAAGTGTGAAAAATATCCTCTCTCTAGTGGCGTTTACTGAAAGAAATCCTCACTTTCTATCTCATGAAAACACCGAGTCATGGTAAAAACAACATTATAAAAAACTCTCACCCTCTCTTCCCCACGCCTATAAATAGGGGCCATCGGTGGAGCATCTTTCAATCACCTTGGAGTAAGAAAATGGATTCCAAGACTCTTATGATCCTCTCTGTCTCTCTAATGGTCCTCCTCTTCATGGCTTCTGCAGAGGCAAAACGAGAACTGGGTGAGGTTCTACCACAAGGAAGAGGAGGATACAACGGTCCAGGGGAAGCGGCTGAGACTCAAGGAAGAAGTGGATATAATAGTGAGGAACATAGTGCCACTACCCAAGGGCGTGGTGGCTATAACTGAGCTGGATTCGGGCGAGGTACTCAGACTCGCCTGAGTAAATCGCCTCAGCCAAGGCTTGAGTACCTCGGTCAAGTCGATTTTCTAAACTCTGGTTTAGAGTATGAATAAGGCTATATATGATGTTGGGTTATGAAACCTTGCAGTGACCAAAATATGTGTGGTTTGTTGAATGTAATGAATGTGATTATGTAGTAAACTAGTAATTAGTATTGTGTTGTTTATTATGAATAAGTTATCGGGTTTGGATGCAAGTCGTTTTCTTCTTCTTCTTTTTTCAACCCTACGATGATAGCAGTCGATCAGAAATTCAGGCCATTTCTCACATTTTTCTATTTGTCATGTCATTCTTTCGCAGGGGCTATGCTAATCTGATCTCAATTATTCCAATTTTATCTGATGTCTCCTAAGAGACTCCTTCTTCTGCTTTGTAATGCCTGGCTTACTACTAGGGAAACTCGATTATATTTTTTTTTTCTTTTCTTATTATTTTCTTCCTTTTTTTTTTTCTTTTTCTTTCTTATTATTTTTTCTTTTTCTTTCTTATTATTTTCTTCCTTTTTTTTTTAATGAAAGGGCCATCGTAAATGGGTCTTTATTGGAGCAAATTCTTATTATTTTTCTCGTAAAATGATCATGATATCACGTCACACTTTAAAATTAATGAGAAAATCATTGAAAATGGAGAATAACCAAAATAATGAGCATTATTTATAAAATAATTGAAATAAATATTATTGTATTATTTGGAGACAATTAAGTAGGAAAATGATTCCTATCCAATTTAGAAATGGAGCTCAAGATGTCACATAAGGGCACCTGGCCAACCTGACCACCAAGCCTTGAGTTCATTTCTAAAATAAATGTTGTTTTTTTTAAAGCAAGGGAAAATTACATAAATATTTGTTTTATTTTTTGTTATTACAAAAAAAATTTTGTTATTGCACATATGTTTTTTCCATTTTGTAACTTTTTTTTAAAAAAAATTGAAATGCCCAATTTTAGTTTTTCAAAAACCGAAGTGGACTTTTTCACTTTTTCAAACATGTCCGTTTAACTGCTTTGAACCCTTCTTCTTCTCTCTCATCCCATCTGTTTAACTGCTTTGAACCCTTCTTCTTCTCTCTCATCCCAACCTTTTGGGGCTCTTCTCTCTTCTCTCTGCAAGTTTTTCTCTCTCTTACCTCTCTCACAAGTCAGTTCTCACACGAACTTTTGGGGCTCATCTAACCTCTCTCACAACTCTCTCACACACATATTTGCAGTATCCATTCAATTCTAACCGAAAACTCCATTAGCTAATTAAAATCCCATACAAGTAATAAATTGCCAAAAAAACAAGTAATATTGATGAATGCAACGTCAGGAAAAGTATGCATGGAAATAGAAGAAACTTTGAAAAATGACAAAAACCCCCCTCAAGAATACTATTTATGTAACTTACCCCAATGAACTTCTTTTCTCACTTTTTTCCCACAGCCGTCTTTCCTCACAAAACCCCCCAATCCAAAACAAAAGAAAAAAAAGACTAAACTACCCCCCTCTCTCTCCTTGTGGCTTTTACCCACAACTCTCTCCCCATGCGCTCCGGCAATGAAGAAACGGGCTCCGACAATACAAGGGCTCGCTCTGGCAGTACACCTTTTGGAGCCATAGCGCGCCGACGGTTGAGTAGGTCGCTCCGGCAATGAGGACACACTCTTCGGCAGTATGCCACATCACTCCGGCGGTTGAATAGGTCGGCAGTACACCTTTTGGAGCCACAACGCTCCGACGGTTGAATTGGTCGCTCCGGCAATACGCGACTTGGGACCATCAATTGACTTTTGTTTTTTTGTAAAGAAAGGTATTTCGGTCCAAAAAATAACAACTTTTGACCTTGGGGAGTTTTTCCGAGAAAAGATGATTGTGGAAAAAAAAATGAGAGGAAAGGTTAGCGGGGTAACTTGCATATATATTATACTTGAGGGGGGGTTTTTGTAATTTTCGCAAGAAAGTTTTTTTGGTTTATATCAGCAATGTGACCATCTCTATGAAAATGCATTTTCCTAATAAGCCTGTCTTGTACAGCACCTTTATTAAAATGACATTTGAGATTTCCAAATTGTATAGAAAATTCTACATTTTTTGCAAACAAAATTGAACACAACTTCATGAACTGAAAAAGTTTCCTAATGCAAAACCATTTATCAAAGAAAGCATGCATAAATGTAACAAAATAAAGTTATTGGAATGCAGATTATGGGTTTTCAATTTTTGAAAAACCAAAAACATTAGAAGTTCGGTTTTTCAAAAATAAAAAATATAAAAACCAAAAATCATGTATAATTCAAACATAACACAAAGTTATCAAATTTAGAATAGGGGTTTCAGAATTTTCAAAAACCAAAAACATTGGAATTTCGAGTTTTCAAAAACCGAAAATCGTATTTAATTCAAACAGGAATAAGGTGTAATGGCTGGTTTTAGAGAGAAAATTTTTGGTTTTTCAAATACCAAAAAAGAAATAAATTCTATTTTTGGAAAACCAAAATGAGTACTTTCGTCTTTTTTTTAAAAAAAAATGTTATAAAGTTAAAAAGTAAACATACGTGTAATAACATAAAGTATTAGGTATTTTCATAATAACAGAAAATAAAATGGATATTTATGTAATTTTTCCTTAAAATAATAAAAGTAGGTGATAGATATGTAGCAGGTGGCTCTTTCTCGAATAATAAAATAATTTACTTTCCAACTGTTATCTAAGGATTTTATTCATTTTTTCTTTATTTCCCCTCTCTTCCTTTTTCTCACAATTATTTTTTTGGTTGCCGTTTTTCTGTTAGGGCAAGTTTGGCTCATTGGATTGAGATTTCCAAGAGTCAATTTTCCTGGAAAAGCTGGGCCCATCATGTTTGGTTTGTTTAGAATTGACATTTCTGTTGGAATTGAGATTTTTGTGGTATCCCTAAGCCTTAATTTCGAAAATCTCAATTCCACCAAAATAGGTGGAAATGATCCATTTTGTTGCTGAAGAACAAAAAATATATATATATATATATATATTTTAGAGTGCGAAACTATATCAAATTTTAAAGAAATATTAAAATTTTAGGGAGGGGAACTATATCAAATTTTAGAGAAATAAAATATATGAAAATTTTTAGATAGAAAAAATATGCAAAAAAAAAAAAAAAGTTGAGAGAGAAACTATTTCAAATTTTTAGAAAGGAAAATTATCTCAAATTTAAAGTTTTAGGCGGACCATATTAAAAGTTTAGAGAAAGAAACTATCTCAAATCTTAAATTTTAGAGAGATGAACTATTTAAAATTTTTTAGAGAGAAATATCTCAAAACATTTAGAGATAGAAATTATCTCAAATTTTAAAATTGAGAGAGAGAGTATATTAAAATTTTAGAGATTAGAAACTATATAAAATTTTAAATAGAAAAACTACCATAAAATTTAGCCTGCCATTGCGGGAGCATCCAGTTGGATAAAGAAAATCTACCCATGATAGTCTTATATATGAGGGAGTAACTGTATAGTGTGCCCTTGTGGGAGCATAGTCACACACACATACACACACACACACATATATATATATATATATATATATATATATATATATATATATATATATATATATATATATATATATATATATATATATATATATATATATGCTTAAAATGTAAAAGTGATTTATACGAAGAATTGTTTCATGCGCGCCGGAAAACATTTGTACAATATGCGGTTAGAGGTATAAAGCATCTATTTTAGTGGTTCATTTAAAAACAATTGTAACTAGCGGTCCAAATATTTTTTAATATAATTATTATTTTTAGTTTTCAAAATTTATTTATTTTTTCATATTCATGATCTCTATATTGATTATATATTCTCTAAAAATTAAGATCAAATTATATTTAAAAATATATTTATTGTCAAGCCCACATTTGCACATGTGCGGGCTTAGCTACATGCTAACCGCGTCCTTTGCATATTCAAAAGTAGTCAATCACTTTGAGCTACAGAATCATTAGCTGCGACTTCATGAGGTCTCATAGGGTGTGGTTTGCATAAAGTTGCAACCTAAACAATCAAAATAAGGTGTACCTTCAAATTCTATTATAAGATGAAATTTTAATGAAAAAATATTAGGATTCGACTTCTTTTTTTTATATACATATGTCTCGATGTCGAAATGATCAATTAGAGGGTTTTGCTATATCAAAACAATATTTTTCGATGAATTTTTGAGGTGCACCTTAATTTTGTACTTTAAAGTTACAATCTTGTGTAAACTTTTTATTTCATAATAATAAAAGCATTTCTTATGTTTTTAAGTATGACAGTCTATGAGTCTCATACTAACATATGTAGAAATGCACCCCCCCTTAATAATCAAATTTTTAAAAATTTGTAACTCTGTTTTATACGAAATATACAATGCCTAGTATGGAGATCATTAATGTGTTAAATGTAGGATTCTCGAGAACCCCTAACTTGCGGAATCGGGAATCCCAAATATCGGGATCCCACCAAAGATCGTGTACATGATTGATTAAATAAGAAGTAGAATAATACAACTATAATTTGAGTGTAAGAAATAAAGTTAACATAAAAAGCACACCACAAACAAGATAAAATTTACATAGTTCACCCCATAGGGTTATCCACGGCCTCGGCAAGTCGAAATCTACTATCACAATGAAAAAGACAATTTTGGGTTACAATAAAAAATACCTATATATTTTTATCGGTAAAAGACCATCACCAATCTTTCCTTTTAAACTCGCTCTCCCGACCGAGCAACACCGTCGATCAATACCTTATTTTCCACAATAATACCGCTACCGAAAAGATAACCTCGAGAACAACCGAGTAACTTTATCTATTTAGAAGTCAAAGCCTTAGCCAACCCAAATACCTTATTTCCCACCGTAATACTGCAATGGGAAAGATAACCTCAAGAGCAACCGAGAGACTCTCTCTCTCTAGAAGTAGAAGTCTTAGCCAACCCAAAACTCATGAGAATATCGCCTCTCTCTAGGAGGCCATATCTCTCCATATTGGAGATCCATTTCCATAACCCCCAAAGAAACCCCTTTTTTTTTTGCCATAATACTTTTTATCTTTTAATGAAAACATAAATATGGTGATTTTGATTATCACCAAACCAAAATTTTTAAACAATTTAAAACTAAAAATGATAATTTTTAGAGGGAATTATTTGAGTGATTGATTTTACCTTTTTCTCAGAGGGACCGTCACTTATATCCATCTTTAGATAGATGGTTTATGCTCGGGGGACGCGAATGTAGGAATGTGTCCCCTGGCACATAAATTATTTTTACTTTATGTATATAGATGAAAACTAACCTATCTAGTATGATGTATTCACCAGTGCCAAAAGTGGTCATTTTAGGGGTCGTTTGGATATCTGGAAATATATTGTATGTAAAATATATTACTGGCGTAATACATTACCACGTAATACATTACATGCAAATGGATTGTTTCTGTTTGGGTGTTGGTATTATTTTCAGACAAGGTATACTCCCATTTCAGAATCCATAGGATTGATAAATGGCCATAAAATATAGGTGATAATCATCTTGGATAGTACAAGTATTATGAGTGGCAAATTTATCTTGAAAGGCTTGAAATGCATCTAGTAATATTTGAGTATGTGATCCCCATATCAAAAACCAATGTCAGAACCAACTAGGGAACCGTTCCAGGATAGAGAATTTAAATTGGACGTATCGGGAATGAGTATTATTTGGATTTTGGTATGCAAAGACTTTATGCCAGGCTTCAATATACTCAGCATATTTATAATATTTGTATTGGAATTCAGGATTAGAAATATTATCTGATGTTCTTCTTATTCCATCAATTTGTAATCCTCGTGGAGTACTACTTGGAGTACTATGTGTAGATAGAGGGATTGTTGGATGTGGATTATGATTATATGTAGTAACAGATTGTCTTGAGGGTTCACTTTTGAGAATACAGTGGGAAAGAGATATATAATCTACTGTATCCTTAGGGATAGTAGTTCTGTTATTGGTAAATTGGATTTCAATATTTCCATCTGTATGTTATATGATTTTATCTGGAATAATTTGTATAGATGTTTGGGATGGTTGGTTTTCATTATGAATGGACCATGATTCTAGTAAGATAATATCTAACCAGGATATTGTTTTTGGTATGATGGTATTAGATTTTTCTATATTGGTTTGGAAAAATATTGTTTGTCCTCGTGTGTCTACTTGCAGCACATTGGGACATAAAGTATTCATTACTTTGTAATAAATGCGATATACTATGGTTATGTTTTGGGAACCTAGCATCATATCAAATCCCTGAGTTTTCAAGTTTAGAGATAATACATTTAGAATATTTGGATCTGTAAGTGATACAGAATAATTAGGAAAACAATTAAAATAAATAGGCCTACTACATAAACTAGATTCAACCATTTCGAGTAAGGAGTCGGAAAATCTATTATGCCTGGTGTCACGTAGGCATACTAAGATAGAATTATTAAGTCCTAAACGAGTTAAAGGTTTAACAGTAATTTGAATTAAACCTATATGAAGGTATTTATAATGGACTTGTAATATTTTATTACATAATAATTGGAAATCCTCTTGGTTACTTGTAACAGATAGAGTTTGTTCTACTGTTTTGATGACATATCCCATTTTAAGATCAAAAGTACCTTTTTTATAAACATCAGATATTGGAACCTTTGGTATGTTCCAATTTTGAATTTGGGCTTCTATATCATTTATAATAATTTCTTCTTTATTTTTAATTCTTAGAGTACTACTAGTGGAACTAATTGCTTTATCAGATAGATTCTTAATAAATTTTTCCATTATTAGGTTGCGGTTGAGTGTTATCTGAACAGTTCTCTATGACTACCTCTTATGTCTCCTTCGACCTCAACGGCTCTCCTGGCCTTAACGGTCTTTAGACAGGGTGTTTGAGCGTCTCTAACCTCAATGCTCGGACCACCTTTCTCTAATGGATTAATTTAGTAAGTTTCCTTAGATAAGAAATTGGTGACACTATTATTACTCTAAACAGGATGTGGCTCGGATACCAATTTCGACGCAAGATCAACCCTAATTAGGTCTACAGTTATTTCTGCAAAATACTCATACAAATATGAATACATCTCAAGGTAACAATCATGGTAAACAAAAAAAGGACTTAGTACCCTATTCCATATCTGGGTCTCTTATGCTCAGTTCTTCTTTACCTCTAATACCTATGTCACCCATGCGGTCGACAAATGTACCAGAATATTTCATTCAAACCCCTCCTCTAAGTCCAATACAAACTCCTAGTCCTGCATTTACTCCAGCTGCTTACCCAAATAAACAAACTTCCTCTGCTTCTAAGTTAGTTTATGTTGAAACCGCATTTCTAGCTGATATACCCATATGTGACAAACACATCAACATTGACCCAAATAAATTAGCTCCCTTGTATCTCACTAATCACTTGAACCCTACAAATGGAGCCAAGACTCGTGAATGATACGAAGTTGTACTCATGGAAACTGGTTCAGCATCCATTGTACATTTCTATCAAGGTAATACTAAAGTATATGCCTATTCTAAACTACAGATTAAAAAATTATTATCATATGAGGATTGGGGTTGTAACCCCATGCAAGGTAAAAAGCTATCTAATCCTGAATTCCAATACAAATATTATAAATATGCTGAGTATATTGAGGCCTAGCATAAGGTCTTTGCATACCAAAATCCAAATAATACTCATTCCTTGTACGTCCAGATTAAATTCCCTATCCTGGAACGGTTCCCTAGTTGGTTCCGACATTGGTTCCTGATATGGGGATCACATACTCAAATATTACCAGATGCATTTCAAGCCTTTCAAGATAAATTTGCCACTCATAATACTTGTACTACCCAAGATGATTATCACCTATATTTTATGGACATTTATCAAATCCCATGGATTCTGAAATGGGAGTATACCTTGTCTGAAAATAATACCAACAATTTTGAATATGTCCCTCGCCTTGGTAAAACCATTAAAATCAAATGGTGGGATATTTACAGCACTAATCCCTCCACATTTACACTCAAACGCATACCTCCTCCATATGACATGATTCATCCACAAGAAAATAATACAGTCAGTCTCCCTACGTTTTCTGCATATCTCAAAAAAATGCGACTATCACATCCAAATGCCACTCTAGAAGAACACCTCCTGCACATCTTTTCCACCCCAAATCCAAGACCAACTACATCCGAAGAAACAGTACAAACAAAAAACCCACTTCTAGATGATTTCAGCCAAGATCCAAATGCATAACCTGACCCGACGAACTCAGCAGTTGATATGACTATATAAAGATGATATGACTCCACCATCATAAAACTGATGCCTCCACAGTTCGTTGATATGACCTCACCACCAGAAGATTCCCCGCTTTATAACTCGACAAGACACCTCTAATAGTGAAGATGTCCCTTTTCTTCGTTTCGTTTGATGTGACTAATTTGGGGTCACACCACGGTTACACCGCTGCCTACGTGCCCTCTCCTTATACCTCGACTCTCGCACACACCAACTCCTTCGACACACGTAAGATTCGCCATCGCCATCCATCGCCGTCACCGACGCACGGTTATCTCCTTCACCAGCCACGTAATCCCTTTTCGCTATCCCATACACTGAGATGACACCCGCTTGATTCCTTCGTCGCTACGCTATCTCGTCTCAGCCGCAGAAATTCCTTCGTCTTAACGCTATCCCGTCTCCGCCACACAAGTTCCTTCGTCACTAAGACATCCAACCTCTTCAGTCGCCTATAAATACTTACTCCTTCAGCAGAAGAAGGCAGACTTCGCAAGGAATACCACTGAAGCATCCGAAGCTCTGCAATAGTTGCTCATACTCTCTCATATTCTCTTCTCCTTAACCTTTCTCACTTTTCTGTAGTAATAGGATTAGTTATACAGTTGCTATTCAGCGGTCTGTACATCAAAGTCGGTAACCTCTTATTGCTTTCCTACATGTGTGATAGTAATATTTCATCTTTACCTTCTTACTATCCCTCTAAGTGGAAACACTTTGCCAGTTTATGTATATACAATCAGTAAGTTATATTGATCTTTTCTCCAATGCAATTAAAATTTGTATTTACTGTTAAAATTTGTAATTCTACTCATACGTCATGGTTTGTTATTGATTTATCTTGGCTTTCTGCTGTTATTCTCAACTACGCTTTTCTTTACTATGTTACATTTCTACAACAATTAATAGCTTATAACTCTGTTATCATTGCATATTTAAGATAAAATAGAGTGGAATAACTCTGTTATCTTTTGATATTTAAGATAAAATAGTGTGGAATAGTTAGGGTAGATCTTGCGCCGAAATTGGTATATCGTATTTAATACAACAAAGGGAAAACCAAGTACTTCAATCCATCCTCCTGAAAAAAGGCTTAAAATCAAAGGAGCACCATCAAAAACTCCCACAGAAACTGACAATGAGGAAGAAGAATCAACCTCTCAAACCCAAATAGTCCTTTATGAAATTATTGCTACTCCATATAAATTAAATAATACCGATATGTCCCGAATAGAATTACTTCCCCATATAATTGAACAAAACAATTATACAAACCTTTATCTTCAAACCCTTGGTAAACAAACAGTTCGAATCGAGAATTTATTAACTCCTACTCCTACTCGACAAAATGAACCCAAGAAAATTCTCTTTAAACCTCCTCCTGAAATAAATAAAGACAAGTTATTTATCGGATACGACAATAAAACTCTTATGGATCAATTAATATCAAAATTAGCTCAATTAGAAATCAAAGAACCCAAAGGAATACTTATTGAGAAAACCCCTGGAGCTAGTTTCGAAGATAGAGGAAAAGCAAAAACGTCCATGATAATATGGCTCTTCAAGAAGAAGACCCTAAACCTCAAATTAAAAATACTCTGTCAAATATGCAGAATGCATTCACAGAACACAGTATTTCTCAAGATAGTATCTATCGAATCAATTATAGCAAAAATTGACAGCCTATAAATGCTAAACCATATTATAAGAGACTAACCCTTGTGGACATACAATTAGAAGAAGATTTAGTTAGCCATACATCAACCTATACTGGTCGAACCATCAGTAATTGGAGTATTGATGGAATTTCAGATCATCAAATATTAGATACTATGCGACATATGACAATGTATGCATCAGCATGCAAAATGGCTGGAAGCCATGACCAAGAAATAACAAAAGCCATAGTATCAGGATTTACTGGATGGCTTCGAGGTTGGTGGGATTTCCATCTCAATGATCAAACAAAACAACAAATCTTAACAAATACCCGAAATTGGAGACCAAAGAATGAACATAACCAAGATATTTTATACACTGAAAGTGATGCTGTTAATACTTTGATATATATCATTGCCCTACATTTTATAGGCAATACTGCTATATTAGCAGCAAGATCTGTTGACCTTTTATCAAACCTCATATGCCCTACATTATCCCATTATAAATGGTATAAAGATGATTTCTTTTCTCGTCTACTTATACGAGAAGATAGCCATTTAGATCATTGGAAAGATAAATTTGTAGCCAGCTTACCCTATCTCTTTGCTGAGAAAGTAAAAGAACGCTTAAACGGTAAACATGGTGGTACAATCAATTATTCTCAATATACTTTAGGAGAATTATCGGCGGAAATATGTGCCGAAGGATTAACCTTATGCACAGATATGAAATTAAAGAAACAAATCGATAAACAAAATATAAGTGGCAAAAAAGAATTAGGAGATTTTTCCGAACAGTTTGGTTATCATATTGAAAAAATTAAACCTCATGATTTACATAAATTCCATAAACGGAGAAAACATAAATATGAGGATAAACCAAAACAGGATAAACCCCAGAACTTATCCAAGCGAAAACATAAAGTTACAAAACGATTTGCCTCTACTAAATCATCTCAAAGGAAGGATAAGAAACTTCCTGTCTACTATAAGTGTAAAAAAGTTGGCCATTATAAAAGCCAATGTAAAGTCAAAAAGAAAATTGCAGCCGTAACTTAGATGAACAAATTAGAAATAAAATATATGATATCATCCAAATATACGATTCTCCATCTAGTTCAGATTCAGATACAACGTCTTCCAGTAGTAATACATATTTTCTTGGTAACATCCATGATGAAGACCTTTATTGGTCAAATACAACAAGTAGTTCAGAAAATGATGAAGACCTATGTAAATGTCCTTCTTCCACTACTAAGTGTCCTATTTCAAATATTCACACATTAACAAAAGAAGATAATCTTATATTAGATTTAATAGAGAAAATTTATGATCCTGATGAAAAACGAGAAGTCATTACTCAGTTCATCAATCTTGCAAAAACAAAATCAAAACCTATCCCTTTAATCAAACCACCGAATGAATATAATTTTTCTGATATCATTAAACGCATAAGTCAGCATGAAGCTTAGAAAAAGAACCTACTATTGCTGACCTCAAGCAAGAAGTAAATACTGTGAAAGCAGAAGTTGCTCACTTAAAAAGCCGAATACAAATTCTAGAACTCCAACATGAAACCCCAAGAATAGATAGTGATACAGATTCTATTGAATTTGATCACCTAATCAGAACATCTCATCCAAAACATAGAGAAACATCAACGAGTAAATCTGTAAATGTTTTGAATAAAGTTATTACACAAAAATGGTTTATCTTAGTTACAATAGTTATAAGTAATGAATATGAATTTCAAACTTTAGGATTAGTCGATTCAGGGGCAGATCTCAACTACCTAAATGAAGGATTAGTTCCTACCAAATATTTTGATAAAACAACCCAAATCTTGAATACTGCTGATGGAAGCAGACTGTTTATCAAATACAAACTGTCAAATGCTAAAATCTGCAATGAAGGCCATTGCTTCCCAACTACGTTCATAATGGTCAAAGGACTCAGCCAAGCTGTGATCCTTAGAGTACCTTTTCTCACTCTTTTATATCCAATGAAAATTACTCAATCAGGAATTGAAACAAGCATTCATGACACTCTCATTAAATTCGATTTTCTTGATAAACCAAAAATTAAAGAGATCAATACAGTTAAAAATCATATCAAACAAAAAGAGAATTTTTTAGGATATCAATCAAGGAACAATCATATCAATCAAGGAACAATTATCCCAATTGATATATCAATTTTATTTGCTGATAAATTTCCTGATAAAATTTTAGACAAAACGGAATTGTAACGATTTCTAGGATGTCTTAATTATATTAGTAGTTTCTATCAAAATCTTGCTATAAAAGCTAAGCCTTTATATGATAGGTTAAAAAAGAATCCTCTACTATGGACTGATATCCATACTTTAGTTGTTCAACGTCTTAAACTGAAAGCCAAGGAATTATCGTGTTTAACCTTACCCAATCCTATTGCTTTCAAAATCATTGAATGCGATGCCTCCGAATTAGGTTTAGATGGCATACTAAAACAAAGTATTTTTAATTTGAGGTTTAGGGTCTTCTTCTTGAAGAGTCATATTATCATGGACAGGAATTTTTGCTTTTCCTCTATCTTCGAAACTAGCTCCAGGGGTTTTCTCAATAAGTGTTCCTTTGGGTTCTTTGATTTCTAATTAAGCTAATTTTGATATCAGATAGATTCTTAATAATTTTTTCCATTATTAGGTTGCGGTTGAGTGTTATCTGGACAGTCCTCTGTGACTACCTCTTATGTCTCCTTCGACCTCAGCGGCTCTCCTGGCCTTAACGGTCTTTAGACAGAGTGTCTGAGTGTCTCTAACCTCAATGCTCGGACCAACTTTCTCTAATGAATTAATTTAGTAAGTTTCCTTAGATAAAAAATTAGTGACACTATTATTACTCTAAACAGGGTGTGGCTCTGATACCAATTTCGACGCAAGATCTACGCTAACTATTCCACACTATTTTATCTTAAATATGCAAAGATAATAGAGTTATAAGCTATTAATTGTTGTAGAAGTGTAACTTAGAAAAGAAAAGCACAGATGAGGATAACAGCAAAAAGCCAAGATAAATCAATAACAAACCATGACGTATGACTAGAATTACGAATTTTAACAGTAAATACAAATTTGAATTGCATTGGAGAAAAGATCAGTATAACTTACTGATTGCATATACATAAACTGGCAAAGTGTTTCCACTCAGAGGGATAGTAAGAAGGTAAAGAGGAAATATTACAATAACACATGTAGGAAAGCAATAAGAGGTTACCGACTTTGATGTACAGACCGGTGAATAGCAACTGTATAACTAATCTTATTACTACAAAAAAGAGAGATAGGTAAAGGAGAAGAGAATATGAAAATATGAGAGAGTATGAGCAACTATTGCAGAGCTTCGGATGCTTCAGTGGTATTCCTGGTGAAGTCTGCCTTCTTCTGCTGAAGGAGTAAGTATCTATAGGCGACTGAAGAGGTTGGATGTCTTAATGACGAAGGAACTTGTGTGGGGGAGACGGGATAGCGTAAAGACGAAGGAATTTATGCGGCTGAGATGAGATGGCGTATCGTCGAAGGCACTTCTGTGGCTGAGACGGGATAGCGTAACGACGAAGGAATCAAGCGGGTGTCATCTCACTGTATGGGATAGCGAAGAGGGATTACGTGGCTGGTGAAGGAGATAACCGTGCGTCGATGACGGCGATGGATGGCGATGGCGAATCTTACGTGTGTCGAAGGAGTTGGTATGTGCAAGAGTCGAGGTATAAGGAGAGGGCACGTAAGCAGCGGTGTAACCGTGACGTGACCCCAAATTAGTCACATCAAACGAAACGAAAAAAAGGGGCATCTTTACTATTGGAGGTGTCTTGTCGAGTTATAAAGCGGGGAATCTTCTGGTGGTGAGGTCATATCAACGAACTATGGAAGCATCCGTTTTATGATGGTGGAGTCATATCATCTTTATATGGTCATAACAACTACTGAATTCGTCGGGTCAGGTTATGCATTTGGATCTTGGCTGAAATCATCTAGAAGTGGGTTTTTTTACTGTACTATTTCTTCGGATGTAGTTGGTCCTGGATTTGGGGTGGAAAAGATGTGCAAGAGGTGTTCTTCTAGTTCTTCTAGAGTGACATTTGGGCGCATTTTTTTGAGATATGCAGAAAACGTATGGAGACTGACTGTATTATTTTCTTGTGGATGAATCATGTCAAATGGAGGAGGTATGCGTTTAAGTATAAAGGTGAAGGGATTAGTACTGTAAATATCCCACCATTTGATTTTGATGGTTTTACCAAGGCGAGGGACATATTCAAAATTGTTGATATTATTTTCAGACAAGGTATACTCCCATTTCAGAATCCATGGGATTTGATAAATGTCCATAAAATATGTGATAATCATCTTGGGTAGTACAAGTATTATGAGTAGCAAATTTATCTTGTAAGGCTTGAAATGCATCTGGTAATATTTGAGTATGTGATCCCCATATCAGGAACCAATGTCGGAACCAACTAGGGAACCGTTCCAGGATAGGGAATTTAAACTGGACGTATCAAGAATGAGTATTATTTGGATTTTGGTATGCAAAGACCTTATGCTAGGCCTCAATATACTCAGCATATTTATAATATTTGTATTGGAATTCAGGATTAGATAGCTTTTTACCTTGCATGGGGTTACAACCCCCAATCCTCATATGATAATAATTTTTTAATCTGTAGTTTGGAATATGCATATACTTTAGTATTACCTTGATAGAAATGTACAATGGATACTAAACCAGTTTCCATGAGTACAACTTCGTACCATTCACGAGTCTTGGCTCCATTTATAGGGTTCAAGTGATTAGTGAGATACAAGGGAGCTAATTTATTTGGGTCAATGTTGATGTGTTTGTCACATATGGGTATATCAGCCAGAAATGCGATTTCAACATAAACTGACTTAGAAGCAGAGGAAGTTTATTTATTTGGGTAAGCAACTGGAGTAAATGCAGGATTAGGAGTTTGTATTGGACTTTGAGGAGGAGTTTGAAGGAAATATTCTAGTACATTTGTCGACCGCATGGGTGACATAGGTGTTAGAGGTAAAGAAGAATTGGGCATAAGAGATCCAGATATGGGATAGGGTACTAAGTCCATTTGTTGTTTACCATGATTATTACCTTGAGATGTATTCATATTTGTATGAGTATTTTGCAGAAATAACTGTAGATCGTAAGGAAGTTGGTCTGGCTCAGGTAGTGGTGGTAATGTACGGCCCACCCTGCAAAAATTTACGGGTAAGAAAGTCAAGTAAGGAATTAGCAGAGCCGTGAAGATGTTCAATAGAAAAATCGAAGGCAGATAAAATAGCTTGCCAACGAGCAAATATTTGTTTTGACACAAGATTTTGAACATCCTTTTGCAGAATGTCCTTAGCAGCTTTACAATCAGTGCGTATAAGGAAGTGCTGATTTAAAACATCACTTTGAAATTTAGTGACACAGTGTATGATGGCAAGTAATTCTTTTTTGACAGTAGAGTAATTCTTTTGTGTAGGATTCCATGCTTTGGAAGTAAAGCGAATCAATCGTTCAATGGAATTATCTTTTTGTTTTAGTATGCCACCTAAACCTAATTCGGAGGCATCACATTCAATGATTTTGAAAGCAATAGGATTGGGTAAGGTTAAACATGGTAATTCCTTGGCTTTCAGTTTAAGACGTTGAACAGCCAAAGTATGGATATCAGTCCATGGTAGAGGATTCTTTTTTAACCTATCATATAAAGGCTTAGCTTCTATAGTAAGATTTTGATAGAAATTACTAATATAATTAAGACATCCTAGAAATCGTTGCAATTCCGTTTTTTCTAAAATTTTATCAAGAAATTTATCAGCAAATAAAATTGATCTATCAATTGGGATAATTGTTCCTTGATTGATATTATGTCCAAGAAATCGTATTTTAGTTTGGAACAAATTAAGTTTTTTTGCAGAAACTACTAAACCAGCATGTTTGATTGTATTAATAAAGGTATGCAGGTGTTTGAAATGTTGATCTAGAGAATCAGAATAGACTAATACATCATCTATGTAAACAATCATAAATTTATAATAAGGATTGAATACATCATTCATAATTTTCTGGAATTCTGATGGAGCATTTTTAAGACCAAAAGGCATTATATTCCATTCATATTGCCAGAATGGAACATTAAAAGCAGTTTTATATTTGTCTTCTTCTTTTATCTGAATCTGCCAGAATCCTGATTTCAAATCAAATTTTGAGAAGATGACAGCATGTACTAATCGATCCAATAAATCTTTTTTATTAGGAATAGGATATCGAATCCATTGTAAGACCTTATGGAGTGGTTTATAGTTGATGACCAAGCGTGGAACTCCTCGTTCTTGCTCAACATTTTTATTGACATAAAAAACATAGCAACTCCATGGAGATAGACTTGAACGAATAAGTTTCTTTCGAAGGAGATCTTTGATTTCCATATGACATGTTTGGAGTAATTCAGTATTCATTTGAATAGGGTGAGCTTTTGCTGGGATTTTTGTTTCATTAAAATCGGGTTCATATGGTAATCCCACAATATGCTGTTTTCTGTTCCAGAAAGCAGTTGGTACTTCATGACATATTTCCTGTTCAATAATATTTTTAATTTGTTGTATTTTGTGTATCATATATTCAGTTTGGAGTTTTTCAGTAACAACCTTGTATTTGATTTCAAGTTGTAATGATCCTAAAAAATCCTCTTTTTGTTTGATATGATTTTTAACTGTATTGATCTCTTTAATTTTTGGTTTATCAAGAAAATCGAATTTGATGAGAGTGTCATGAATGCTTGTTTCAATTCATGATTGAGTAATTTTCATTGGATATAAAAGAGTGAGAAAAGGTACTCTAAGGATCACAGCTTGGCTGAGTCCTTTGACCATTATGAACGTAGTTGGGAAGCAATGGCCTTCATTGCAGATTTTAGCATTTGACAGTTTGTATTTGATAAACAGTCTGCTTCCATCAGCAGTATTCAAGATTTGGGTTGTTTTATCAAAATATTTAGTAGGAACTAATCCTTCATTTAGGCAGTTGAGATCTGCCCCTGAATCGACTAATTCTAAAGTTTGAAATTCATATTCATTACTTATAACTATTGTAACTAAGATAAACCATTTTTGTGTAAAAACTTTATTCAAAACATTTACAGATTTACTCGTTGATGTTTCTCTATGTTTTGGATGAGATGTTCGGATTAGATGATTAAATTCAATAGAATCTGTATCACTATCTATTCCTGGGGTTTCCTTTTGGAGTTCTAGAATTTGTATTCGGCCTTTTAAGTGAGCAACTT
The DNA here is from genome assembly GCF_054954075.1 of Amborella trichopoda. NCBI lineage: Eukaryota > Viridiplantae > Streptophyta > Magnoliopsida > Amborellales > Amborellaceae > Amborella > Amborella trichopoda. The sequence goes on along the minus strand of NC_142344.1, from coordinate 53,974,243 downwards.
CTGCTTTCACAGTATTTACTTCTTGCTTGAGGTCAGCAATAGTAGGTTCTTTTTGATAAGCTTCATGCTGACTTATGAGTTTCATGATATCAGAAAAATTATATTCATCAGGTGGTTTGATTAAAGGGATAGGTTTTGATTTTGTTTTTGCAAGATTGATGAACTGAGTAATGACTTCTCGTTTTTCATCAGGATCATAAATTTTCTCTATTAAATCTAATATAAGATTATCTTCTTTTGTTAATGTGTGAATATTTGAAATAGGACACTTAGTAGTGGAGGAAGGACATTTACATAGGTCTTCATCATTTTCTGAACTACTTGTTGTATTTGACCAATAAAGGTCTTCATCATGGATGTTACAAAGAAAATATGTATTACTACTGGAAGACGTTGTATCTGAATCTGAACTAGATGGAGAATCGTATATTTGGATGATATCATATATTTTATTTCTAATTTGTTCATCTAAAATTACGGCTGCAATTTTCTTTTTGACTTTACATTGGCTTTTATAATGGCCAACTTTTCCACACTTATAGCAGACAGGAAGTTTCTTATCCTTCCTTTGAGATGATTTAGTAGAGGCAAATCGTTTTGTAAATTTATGTTTTCGTTTGGATAAGTTCTGGGGTTTATCCTGTTTTGGTTTATCCTTATATTTATGTTTTCTCCGTTTATGGAATTTATGTAAATCATGAGGTTTAATTTTGTCAATATGATAACCAAATTGTTCGCAAAAATCTCCTAATTTTTTTTTGCCACTTATATTTTGTTTATCGATTTGTTTCTCTAATTTCATATCTGTGCATAAGGCTAATCCTTCGACACCTATTTCCGTCAATAATTCTCCTAAAGTATATTGAGAATAATTGATTGTACCACCATGTTTACCCTTTAAGCGTTCTTTTACTTTCTCAGCAAAGAGATAGGGTAAGCCGACTACAAATTTATCTTTCCAATGATCTAAATGGCTATCTTCTCGTATAAGTAGACAAGAAAAGAAAACATCTTTATACCATTTATAATGGGATAATGTAGGGCATCTAAGGTTTGATAAAAGGTCAGCAGATCTTGCTGCTAATCTAGCAGTATTGCCTATAAAATGTAGGGCAATGATATATATCAAAGTATTAACAGCATCACTTTCAGTGTATAAAATATCTTGGTTATGTTCATTCTTTACTCTCCAATTTCGGGTATTTGTTAAGATTTGTTGTTTTGTTTGATCATTGAGATGGAAATCCCACCAACCTCGAAGCCATCCAGTAAATCCTGATACTATGGCTTTTGTTATTTCCTGGTCATGGCTTCCAGCTATTTTGCATGTTGATGCATACATTGTCATATGTCGCATAGTATCTAATATTTGATGATTTGAAATTCCATCAATACTCCAATTACTGATGGTTCGACCAGTATAGGTTGATGTATGGCTAACTAAATCTTCTTCTAATTGTATGTCCACAAAGGTTGGTCTCCTATAATATGGTTTAGCATTTATAGGCTGCCAATTTTTGCTATAATTGATTCGATAGATACTATCTGGAGAAATACTGTGTTCTGTAAATGCCTTTTGTATATTTGACAGGGTATTTTTAATTTGAGGTTTAGAGTCTTCTTCTTGAAGAGCCATATTATCATGGACAGGAATTTTCGCTTGTCCTCTATCTTCGAAACTAGCTCCAGGGGTTTTCTCAATAAGTGTTCCTTTGGGTTCTTTGATTTCTAATTGAGCTAATTATGATATTAATTGATCCATAAGAGTTTTATTGTCGTCTCTGATAAAGAACTTGTCTTTATTTATTTCAGAAGGAGGTATAAAGAGAATTTTCTTAGGTTCATTTTGTCGAGTAGGAGTAAGAGTTAATAAATTCTCGATTCGAACTGTTTGTTTACCAAGGGTTTGAAGATAAAGGTTTGTATAATTGTTTTGTTCAATTATATGGAGAAATAATTCTATTCGGGACATATTGGTATTATTTAATTTATATGGAGTAGCGATTGTTTCATAAAGGACTATTTGGGTTTGAGCGGTTGATTCTTCTTCCTCATTGTCAGTTTCTGTGGGAGTTTTTGATGGTGCTCCTTTGATTTTAAGACTTTTTTCAGGAGGATGGATTGAAGTAATTGGTTTTCCCTCTGTTGTATTAAATACAGTATATTGGGATTCAAGTGTTTGAAGATGATATTCTGGGATAGGAATAGAATATTGGTGTAAGATGTCTTTTAACCATGTGAAAAAGCACTTACTCTTGTTTCCTTGTTTACGGAATTTGTTATATTTTTTATGAAATAAAGATATTAATTTTGGTTCAAAATTATCAAGATACCATTCTCTTATATATGTATTTTCAACAGATAAATAGTCATCTGTTACATATTGGTTATCAAATTCTTCCTCTAGTTGTAAGACTTGGAGGAAGTCAGATTCTTCAGGTTCTTGTTGAGCCTGTTTGTATTGTGGAATAATTATAATATCTGATGTTTATAAAAAAAGTACTTTTGATCTTAAAATAGGATATGCCATCAAAACAGTACAACAAACTCCATCTATTACAAGTAACCAAGAGGATTTCCAATTATTATCTAATAAAATATTACAATTCCATAAAAAAAAAAATTATAAATACCTTCATATAGGTTTAATTCAAATTGTTGTTAAACCTTTCACTCGTTTAGGACTTAATAATTATATCTTAGTATGCCTACGTGACACCAGGCATAATAGATTTTCCGACTCCTTACTCGGATGGTTGAATCTAATTTATGTAGTGGGCCTATTTATTTTAATTATTTTCTTAATTATTCTGTATCACTTACAGATCCAAATATTCTAAATGTATTATCTCTAAACTTGAAAACTCAGGGATTTGATATGATGCTAGGTTCCCAAAACATAGCCATAGTATATCGCATTTATTACAAAGTAATGAATACTTTACGTCCCAATGTACTGCAAGTAGATACACGAGGACAAACAATATTTTTCCAAACCAATATAGAAAAATCTAATACCATCATACCAAAAACAATATCCTGGTCAGATATTATCTTACTAGAATCATGGTCCATTCATAATGAAAACCAACCATCCCAAACATCCATACAAAATATTCCAGATAGAATCATAGAACATACAGATTGAAATATTGAAATCCAATTTACCAATAACAGAACTACTATCTGTACGGATACAGTAGATTCTATATCTCTTTCCCACTGTATTCCCAAAAGTGAACCCTCATGACAATCTGTTACTACATATAATCATAATCCACATCCAACAATCCCTCTATCTACACATAGTACGCCAAGTACTACTCCACGAGGATTATGTTTTGTTCAATTATATGGGGAAGTAATTCTATTCGAGACATATTGGCATTATTTAATTTATATGGAGTAGCGATAGTTTCATAAAGGACTATTTGGGTTTGAGAGGTTGATTCTTCTTCCTCATTGTCAGTTTCTGTGGGAGTTTTTGATGGTGCTCCTTTGATTTTAAGACTTTTTTCAGGAGGATGGATTAAAATAATTGGTTTTCCCTCTACCACGTAATACATTACATGCAAATGAATTGTTACTATTTGGGTAGTATTTAAATGCAACCTGAGAAATACATTATTATTGTTTGGCTATGTCCGGAAGAAATATAGAAAATGCATTACTAACATTTTACCAGCACTTGCACATAAATATCACAAACTTCTATTGAAATGCGGAATTAAAGTCAGCATCGTACCATTCCAAAAAGATTTCCTAATAATAATATCATTACCATTCCAAAATTTTTTTTTAATAATAACTTGTACCATTTTAAAGTCATCATCACATCATTCCCTATTTATTTTGCATGTCTTTGGCACTTATATGGAATAACATGTCTTCTAACTTGATTAGACCTTGGTTTCAACATATGATAAGTCATTGGAATAATATGATTGGAATACATATTTTTATTGTGATAAGCCTTATTTTTATTTATTTTTTTATCGAAGTTTTTCAAATGTCTCTATATAATTTCAAATAAGTAATAAATTTATGATAGCAAATTTAAAATCTTTATGGTACAAATAAAAAAATGGGAAGAAATTTGATTAATAAACTAAAAGGTTTGGTAATTGAAGTAGAAAATTTTGAAGCAATGGAGGAGACTAAATAGTTAGGGCTTATCCACACTAAAATAACTGGAGAGAGAAAAAGAGAACATGCAAACCAGTTATTAAGGCTCAATTGTGGAGGGTGCAGGCTTAAAAGGGAGGGATCATATTATGCAAACAAGTTATTAGAGCTCAAGGGAAAGAGAGAATAGAGCGTACCAGTGAAGAGAGAAGCTTAGGGAGGGATCATGTTATGCAAACAAGTTATTAGAGCTCAAGGGAAAGAGAGAATAGAGCTTACCATTGAAGAGAGAAGCTTCGTTTTGATACGTTCCTTATACAAGTTTGAAAGAGGGAAAATGAGGGGTTGGCATTTTTTTAAGAGGGATAGGGTAGACACAGACGAGCACAAAAGATTTCCCAACGTTTACCAGTTGAGAGATGTAATAGATTTTTTTATGCCTCACCGCGTTTCGTGATTTTTGAAAAAAATCTGGGATAATCTCTTTCTATTTCATAACTATTTTTTGAAAAAATCTGGGATAATCTCTTTCTATTTCATAACTATTAAAGTATACCCAAACAATAGAAATGTAATACTTCCTTGTAATATATTATCATGTAATAAATTTTGAAGTATCCAAACGGTTCGTTAATGTATAGATAAAAAATAAAAGATTCTATATACTATAGTATAAAGTTATCTATTCTTGTTATGAAAACATTACAAACGCACATAGTCTTTAGACATGAAATCAGACATCTAAGGATGTGTCAAAAAATTACGGCTAAATATGATTATATTCTTCTTGTACAACAAAACCATTTATTTATGACATAAGAAACTTAGATCAGTCTTAACCTTCTGATATGGAAGATGTGAAGTATGAGGATGAGTTCAAGGGAGTAATAAACAGTTTACTTCCATACGAGTATGAAATGTTTTGGTTTAAAATTTGGAGAATGAGTTCGTCCTTATTGAAGTCGTGGGTACTACATACATTTCCTGGGGCCGTAGGTATCATTAGTAACTGCCCCGTGAATGGTCGGTTTTGGTTTTGGACGGTTTGAGTAATCAATTAGTATTTAAAAAAATAAAAAATATATATCACTTTTATATTTTCTTTTTTTTAAAATTTTTTTTTTAAAAATAGTTATTAGAAAATATAAAATAGATTAAAATCTATTTTGTCATTAATTTGCAACTTTATTTAAATGTGTTTTGTTTTAATCATTCTTTATATAATTTTTTATATTTTTTTAATTTTTTTCAATACTTCTTTTGACTCGGAGGTTGAACACGCTAATTCATCAATTAAGCCGGTTAAACCGCTTCATATCTATGTCCTACTAACCGTTCCGGTTCGGTTTTTGCGAACACTCATAAATACCACGGCATTCCGGGCAAAATGACCAGCTATAAAATCTTCGAAAATCGAAACCTTTGGCGGCAATTTTCCCTGAAACCCAAGGCGGGGCGTTTTTCATCCAGAAGACAATGGTTCGCCTCTCTCTCTCTCTCTCTCTCTCTCTCTCTCTTATTTCATTATTTTTTATTCATCTCTCTGTCTCTGTCTCTGTCTCTGTCTGTGTCTCTGTCTTTGTCTTATTTCATTATGTTCGATTTAAATTTTAAAGGATTCTTTACATCAACGAATCAGTATGGCTATGTTCTCTCTCTCTCTCTGTGTCCTATTTCATTATGTTCGAATTAAATTTTAAAGGATTCTTTACATTAACGAATTAGTAGGGCTATTTTTACGCAGTCGGTAACATTGCACACAAATCTTGGGGATATAAAGTGTGAGATCGCCTGTGATGAGGTACCCAAAACAGCTGAGGTATGGCCCTAATTTCCTTTCAAGAGCTTTCATTTCCTGAGATCTGCGATTTTCAATCAGAATTTATATGGTGGCAGTTTTGATTCATTTTCACGGCATGGTTTTATTCTATTTTTGGGGTGAAATTTTGTTTATTCTATTGTTTCGTATAGAATTTTGATAAATTTAATTTTGCGCCTAGTTACCATAACTCAATTGATGCTATCATAAGTTCATTTTGAGCTCTTGCTTGATGTTATTTCAGTTTAATGCATCTTGTCTTTTTTTTGTGAGAAAGTTTAATGCATCTTGTCTTGATTATGCTTTGAATAGTTGAGAATCATACAATGAATTATATTATTTTTTTGCTGTCGAAAATGATGCTTCGATATTTTCATATCTATTAACGGTTCATTACCTTTGCAGTTGGTTATAATTCTGTCTACTGTTTTAAGAATTCGTAAAGTTTTGGGCATGTAGTTTTAATCTTAAGGAATTTTATCCAAGGAAAATGTTTATAGTATAAGGTTGAACCTTATAGTATAGAATAAAGTATTAAAGTGTAACAAAAAAATCCAGTAGAAAGGGTATTTTGAAATTGGAAAACCTTTGACTTAATCATCTCGACCTTGAGATATATAGATATAAACAAAGAAAAGAATTTCAAGTCTTTAAAATAGTACATCTTGTAACAAGTTATCTAGACAATCTATTTTCAAGATTTTCTATAAACTTCTTTAAAATAGTACATCTTGTAACAAGTTATCTAGACAATCTATTTTCAAGATTTTCTATAAACTTCTTTAAAATAATACATCTTGTAATAAGTTATCTAGATAATCTATTTTCAAGATTTTCAAGGGTTTATAGATTTGCTCGATCTGTAACATTTTTAGAATTTTAAATTTTATAGTTAGGGTTGAACATGGATTTTGAATCCATCATAAGCTTTCCGACACTGGAACTACTTCTTCCGATAAAATTTAGAGGTGTGCTTTACTTGTATAGTATAAGGTAGGTACCTTATACAAACCTCATCAGTTATCCAAATACCTATGAAAAATTAACTATTTAACATTCGATGCGTGTCTTTGATTTAATTTCAAAATTCTTATGAAAGAGCACATGATCATGACCTGGAATATTTGCAAATGGGTAAACCATTAAATAGTTCGGCTCTTATGCGTATCTTGATAAATTTCCCTTTAATCTGTACGTTGTTCATTTTTCATGCTTTATACTAGGTGTTTGGGTAGTGGGTTAAAGGGTTTTCTTTCAACTTTATACTCTATACTGGAACATATTGTTTTTCATAAGGGAGCCCCAATTACCTTGGTTTCTCATTTGAAGGCCGATGCTTATTGTATTGGTTTCATCAGATAAAACATACACAGAAGAGGCAACAGGCTTTCCAAGATAAAAGATTATATTTTCTTCCCTTTTTTGAAATGTTATACCCTTTCATAAGAAGCGACAGATATGCCAACCACTCGGTCTCATAACCTCTCAACTCATGTTTAAATTAAAGTTGGACCATGCCATTCTTCCCCTATCCTATCAAGCCAATACAACACAACCACCAGAATGTATTGGTAGAGAAAATGAACAAATAAAAATGTCAGCAATGTGTATCATAAACAACCTCAGGTACCTAGAACAAATTAAATCTTCTCTACACCTAATGTCCCTAACTATCTATTTAACTTTTCCCTCTACTAGACTTTATCCCTCTCTTAAAATCGAATTCCATCTTATCGATAGTTCCCCAAGCCACAATGTTGGAAGCAAGGCTCACAAATCATTATTACATTGTTTTTATTGGCTCTTTCCTTATGATACATGGATACATATATAGAGACCTAGACACAGATACGTGAAGTGGATGTATGAATTGGTTTTTCCCAGAATCCAGGACATGGATACAGGTACAGGTATCCTATCTAAAACATTGGAACCATGGATACGATATGAAAGAAGCACAATGAATATCAATTTAGGAAACTAAAACATATAAAGACCTAACCTAAATAAGGATTAGTCATAACCTTATATCCAAATTAAGACATGAGGGCGTTCTGTATGTGCAAGATGCTCTGGATAAGCTCTGGTTAAGTTATCCACAGTAGAAAGTGCCTTTATTTTCTTTGGTGATTTACTTGCAAAGATCTTTAGGATAGGCTTACTGGCAACCACAAAGTTAGATTCTTATAGGAAAAAAAAATCACCAGAGAGACTAGTTTCCAGTGACCTCAACATAGGAACCTCACTGGAAAACCTCATCTATCTCAATAGATTTCCTTGGAATTGGATCCTTAAAAAGTGTTGCTTCTTGCCCTCTTTCCTTTCCATTATCAAAAGGAGTATAGACAATGGTAGCCGATTGTAGCAAACTCACTGAAGCAGACTGAGAACCAGAGCTCATGAGAGAAGAGGTACATGAGAATATCCATTATAGCTTACAATCTTTCTCTGAAGTATCATGCATTGAGTTCTTATCACTTTGCCTGTTTAGGTTTTGCCTTATCTGTGATTTCCAGCCCGAAATGTTAGTCCCCGGCCTTGGTCCATTGAGCTTGCGCCTTCTAAAGCCATATTTTAAAGATGTGGGTTTTGATGGTGGGTTGAAATGAAGGTGTCAGGTTGCTGAGAAGAGTGGATCGGTTTGTTAGAAGATAGCATTGCTAAGTTTGTTAGGAGTCTTGTTTAGATTAATAAGTAGTATGGGATAAAGTTTGGGAGGAAATAAGTCATCCAATTAGTAAGAGGTCAATGCTCATTGGGAGTTCCAGTAGGTAATACAACATGGAGGTTGAGTCCTACTAGGATTAAGGGAGTTCCATGAGGGTCTACCCAGATTTCTATTAGGATTAGGATAAAGTCAAAGGTCTATACATATGGGAGGATTAAGTGAGACCAAGGTAGATTAAGAGCTCATGAGAAGAAAGTTATTATGGGTTAGTGAGATAAAGAGCTCATAGGACCAAGAATTGAAAATTAGAGTGAGGGAAAGGCCACTGTGCCATTGAGAGAGAAGGGAGGGCCAATGTCCCTAGTTAGCGAGAGAAAATTTGTAGAGAGAGAAAGTTGTAGAGAGGGAGAGAGTGTGTAAACAGTGCACTGAGACTAAAGATTTCTCGAAACAAAAGTTCTCTTTACACCCGAATTTTGTTCGTTTGTGTGCATGTCACATCATATGTCCATCGACAAATAATGCTTCAATGCGTATTTTCAATGTTGATCAGAGCGCAGTTATTGAGATCAGAGATTCGCTGATTTCAAGGTGAGTTCTTGCTTCCTATCATATTAAAAAAAATTGTTTCAAGTTGTTATTTCTTCGAAGGAGTGGAGAAACTCTATTATGTCAACAACAAGTTCTATAGTTCCCTAAGTTCCCCTAGATAAGAACTATGGAAATTGCAAAGTGTGGCTGAAAAGTATGTGATAGGGAAAGGTCCATGGGATGTAGTTGATGGGATGGGAAAGAATATAGACCAAGTGCCTCAGATAGGCCTGTGGCATGGAAAAAACAAAATGAAAAGTCTCTACATGCAATCCAAATTTCGTGTGGACTAGATATGTTCTCGCATGTAAGGATTATAGAAACAACCAGAGTAGCTTGGGATAGGCGAGTGGTGTGAGAAAAGCATTCTTAGAAGTAGAATTATGAGCGTGAAGACAAGGCAATGGCTCCATCAAAATGTTCACTCAAAAACTTAAAGAACTTTATGATCATTTACAGGGAATTGGCATAAAGGTGGATAACGACACCTAAGTTGCTATCATCTTGCGAAATTAAAGGACCTAGTTTGATGCCGTGAGGGTGTTTGTGCAAAAATCTGGGCCATTCATGGAAGAGGCTATAAGTCCTTTGCTTCATGAAGAAGCACTCCTTGAGAGAAGAAAATCGGAATCAAATATTGGTTCCATGAGAGTGGAAGATTGGAATGAGGCCTTGTTTACTAACTCTCATAGGAGGTCCGGTGGAAGAGGAAGATATTGTGGCTGAGGAAGGCCCCTGAATAATTAAGAATCTCGACGACAACACCACAATAATGAGCAAGGTGAGTCTCGTACAGCTCATGGATCTAAAAGAGGTTCCTGCTAGACTTAAAGAAAAATCAGATTTTATGCGAAAGCTTGTTGGCATAATCAAGGAAATTATGTTGCCAAAGGAAAACATGATAAGGAAGAAGTCTGTGAGGAGAAAATTGAAGAAGCACTTTGAATGAAAGAGGCTGTAAAATCCTGTCAAAAGAAGACTGTGGAAAGTAAGTTGGTTGTTTATTTGCTATGAGCATGGATTTGCCATCAAATACGAAGAGTTCCTCCATTGATATTGCAGATTTAAGGCACAAGAGAATGGGACATTGCTATCTCCCTAGGCTAAAAGATATGTTAAGGAAGAAGCTAGTTACTGGGATGCCTATGATACAATTTGATGGGAATCATATTTGTGAAGCATATGCGTTTGCAAAGGGTACAAAGCATCCATTCATTCAATCGTCCACCATTGCAAGACACCCATTGGGCCAAAGTCCAATTGAATTTCGCAGGCGCATGAAGTGCTATGTCACCTTTATTGATGATTATTGTAGTTACACATGGATTTATTTTCAGCAAATAAATATGAAGTATTTGAGTACTTCAAAGAGGACAAAGTGCTTGTTGAGAATGAGTTTAATACAAGAATTCAGGACAAATAATGGTGGAGAATTTGTATTAGAGGGATTTCACGATTTCTTTTAAGAGAACGGGATGTTGGGGCACCTCAACAAAACGGGATTGTTGAAAGGAAAAATTGGCACATTGTGGAAGCAGCTTGTGCTATGATGAAAGGAAATAACTTGCCAAAGGCATATTTGGCTGAGGCAATGCATGCTGCAATGCATTTGATTAATCATCTGTAAGAGATGGAATGAAGGTGTCATATCAGCTATTCTGTAAGAGGAAACTAGATATCACACATTTGCATGTTTTCAGGTGTATAGCCTATGTGTAGCGATAGCGCTATGATAAAGATCAGGATAAACTTGATGACAAGCTATACAATGTGTCTTCCCTCGCTTTTCATCATAAAGAAAAGCATATCGATGCATAGATCTGGTAACCCATGGCTCTTATGACAGTAAATATGTGAAGTTCATTGAACATGCACAATGACATCAAGCTGTACATGAAGGTAAACGTCTTCAAAAAAAAAAAAAAAAAAGACATCAAGTTGTACAAGAAGGCGAACAAGGAGAAGTGTCTTGACCCCCTAATGAAGGTCTAAAGTCCCCCTTGAAGCCAACTACTTCTGACCTTCAAAAGAGAATGAAATTACTCCCTCAAGTTCCTAGACTCAAGAATAGATCAAGAGATATCCAGAAAGGCACAAGTATCCAGTTAAATCTTGATGATTATTGTCCACAATATGCACAATGCATATGGACCAAAGAGCTTTGAAGTAGTAGCAATAAATTTTTTCTTTTTTTTTGACAAGTTACATAGGAATGGAACTTGAGATGTTGGGCTATGAAAACCTAGCCTCTACTGTCTTAACCCTATCCTAAGTAGTAGCAAGAAATTCAAAGTGGCAACAAGCTATGATAGAAGAGATGGGTGCACTTTCCAAGACTCAAATATGGGATTTCGTTCCTCCTATAGAAGGCACAAAAACAATAAGTTACAGGTGGATTTACAAAATAAAATGTAAATACAGTGGTGAAATTGGGCATTATAAGATGCGGTTGGTGGCTAAAAGGTTTTCTCAAAGAAGAAACATTTAGCCTCGTTTCAAATATATTAAGTATTCATGAGAAAGTCTTGATCGAGAAAGTTGATCTAGAGTATACCCTACACAAGTTCCTAGTGTACTCACCAAAACATTAAAGCACTAAGGGATTAAAATCTTGAGGGGAGCACTATGAATGTTGGACTTGGCAATGAAGGGGGGTGCTAGAAGTAACCTATTAGATTAGTAAGTAGTATGGGATAAGGTTTGGGAGTAAACGAGTCATCCAATTAGTAAGAGATCTTTGTCATTTGGAGTTCTAGTAGGTGTGCAACATGGAGGTTGAGTCCCATTAGGGTTAGGGAACATCCATGAGGGTCTACCTGATTTCTACTGGGACTAGGATAGAGTCAAAGGTCTATACTTTTGAGAGGATGTGGTGAGACATGAGGTAGATTTAGAGCCCATGATTAGAAAGCTATAATGGGTTAGTGAGAGAAAGATGCCATAGAGCACAAGCATTGAGAGTTAGAGTGAGAGAAACACCACCATGCCATTGAGAGAGAAAGGAGGGCCACCGTGCCTAATTAGAGAGAGAAAATTTGTAGGTAGAAACAAGTTGTAGAGAGAAACTGTTTGAACAGCCCACTGAGGCCAAAAATTTCTCCAAATGAAAGTTCTCTTTACACGTGAATTTGTTTGTCTCTCTGCATGACATCATTTTTGCCCATCAACAAATAAAGCTTCCTCACGTATTTTCAACACAATCAATAGAAAGAAAGCATTTGGGGTCCTCGCTTGCTCTCTCTTCTAGAAAATCTGTTGATAAGGGGAAAACTTGGAATGTTTACATTGATCTGGCCATTGATGGGTGATTATGTTCGAAATTTGATAGTTGGAGGTGGCTGTAGTGATATTAGATAAGAGCAAAATGTGGGGGTTGAGCAATGGTACCAAGGAAGTCTTCGAGTTTTGGGTTCTCTCTCTACTTTTTGGCGGTGAATTCAGTGCTAGAGATGTGGGAAGATGATTGAAGGCTGGGAGCATCATAGATTCTCCATGTGCCTCTGTCTCAAGTCTTGACAAACAGAACTAAATTTCAAGCATTGAAGGAAGGGCCAAAGGTTGTTAGTATTTAGTATTTGGGGTTCATTTGGTTTGGGCCAAGTTGGCAGGTATACGGTAGTTGCCAAACAACAAAGTTTATTTATATACAATATGCTAATTCTAGATAAAGTAACTAACTCGTGATAGCATCAGCTGGTATTTAAACAGGCTTTGAATGTATGACTCAAAAGGGATCTAGTGGGATTCCCAACATTCTGACTTTAATGCGAAAATTTCAAAGCTACAAAATGGAAAAGAATTGAATCAATTGATACACCAGCTATTAGTGAATTATGTGCACAAATATGCAAGCACGCGTGTGAATTTCAAGGTTTAAATTTTACTGAGGCATCATAGTGTATCATCAACGAACTGAAGTGTGGATGTAACATAAGGGGTGCCAGCCAAATACATCATTGCACTAAATACCGTCAAATGATTTTTATAGCCATGTAAATGAAGCGTAAAAAGGGATTGCGAAGAAAAGATGCCTACCAGGGTTGTACAATGGGTTGGTTCGGCCATAGCCAAACTGGGCTAGACCCAAAGAATGGACTAAGCAAGTTGTGTTCAATCCTGGGTCCTGGACCCAGTGGGTTATCCTGTTGGGTCTCCAGGGTGACCGACCTGCTGAGTCCTAATAGAGAGGCAATGCAATCTAATTAGTTTAACCTGTTGTATGCTCTAAATTGCCATAGAGAGGCAATGCAATCTAATTTTTCAAGAATAATGGAGGGGACATGACGTATTATGAGATATGCAAAGGTTGCAAGGCTAGTAGGGCATGCACTAATGATTGTTACCCACGCGTGGCTCTGATTGTGGTTTAGTAATCAGTGTCTTGAAGACCCATTCAAGTTTCTCTCACAAGAACTCTCTTTCTATCTTTCTTTTTTCTCTCTTAGTGTCTGTTTCTCTCTTTCATTTGCTCTCTCTCGATAGATCATCCATAGTTTATATTCCGTTTGAGAGGACTTGGTTTGATTTTGGGCAGAGATAGTGTGACAGCGCTTGTTGAGGGAGGTATAGAGAGAGAAAAAACAGAAAGGTGGGAGAGGGAAATCTCACAGTTGGACAAGGTTGGGATTTATAAAGTATAAGAAGGCAATTTTAGTACTATATCCTTTCAAAAAGAACGAGAAAAAAGAAAAGAAAGGGAAGAAAAGGAAGGGGGGGGGGGGGGGGGAGGAGTGGAGGGCAGGGTGGGATAACCATCCTTTTTCTTGAAATTAAAGGGTGCTCATGGGGATTTTCATAGATCCTAGACCATAAGTTATAGAGAAAAGGGATAGGTCTTTTTGCCAAAAATCAGTTCTTATCTCTGAATATATAAAGCACAATACATATATCTTTAAGAAAATAATTTGAGTCTTCTAGAATCCTAATCAGTATAAAATCTTAACCCCATGCATCTTGCTAAACATTAGCCATGACAAAAGTACCCCTAAAATCTCTAAAACAACAAAAGACACAAACACCCCTCAAAAAGAAAAAAAGAAAAACCTAAATTCCTTCAGCACAGTAGAGACAGAGAGATCCTTCAGACATCAAGAGGATCTGGGTTTGGGTCCACCATCCACCAATGGGACTAGCCGACTTGTTTATAGCTATAATGCAAACCAATAACCAAAGAAGAGAGACGAGAAATACTTGCTTCTATCCACTTCCATCCATCACCAATCACATAACATGCATGTATGCTACGTCGTATCATTATAAGGTAAGCATGGGTCAGTTTTAATCCTAGATGAGATCAGGTCTGGGGGCTGTTCACATTATTATCTTGAGTTTGTCTTCAAAGTTTGAAAGCATATCTGGATTTTTAGATGCTTGAATTAATAGGCGCATGCAAACACATATATCAGTGTTTACAAACTTGGGACTCTGGCTGAAACTCGAAAAAGCTAAAGCCTGCGCTAGCAGGTCCAACTCAACCGAGTCTCAACAAGACTTGACCCAGTCTGTCTCTCTATAATTGTTATCTCAAATAAACCCTCAGTTCTGTGGGCTCCATGGGAAGCCCATAGAACGCCTCTAAGTTAAAAGAAAAGGATGTTTAACCCCCCTTCATAGCTTTTTTATTGTCCAAATTGTAATATTTATCTTTGTTTTTTTAATGACCGCATCATCCAAATGAAATTTGAAATGCCACATTTAAACTACTTGTGAGGTTCGAGAGAGAGAGAGAGAGAGAGAGAGAGAGAGAGAGAGAGAGAGAGAGAGAGAGAGAGAGAGAGATGGGGGTTCTGTGGAGGTTAAGGGGGAGTGGGAAGAAGGGGTCCACGGGAGAAGGAGAGGAGGGGCTGGGGATAGGGGTGAATTCTAGAATTTGGATGATGGGGTCGTTAAAAAAAAAGAAATAGGGTAAGTATTATAATTTCAACAATAAAAATATTGAGGAGGGGATTAAACATCTTTTTCTTTCAACTTGAAGGGGGTCCACCTGAGGGTTAATTGGGATAATAACTATAGGAAGGGGGGTATATGTTTCTTTCCCTATAAAATAACATAGAACCGCAGGAATTGTGAGACTTAGCTGGTTCCTAAGGTTTCTTTACTGGACTGGGAACCCTGCAAGGTCCAAGTAACTTGGGTGAGTCAGAGTTGGACTTACCGAGTTTCAAAACATTAAAACATTACATATACTTGTGCATGTGTAAAATTTATTTATTGTTTCTTGTTTCTATATGTTAATTTATGATGATGCAATCACTTACAATAAAATAAGTTCTTTACTTTACCATTACAAATGCTTATGTATGTATACTTGATTTTATTAGGTACACTTCACAAGTTAATTGCACATGCATTGTCATGCTAAAATATACAAGAAGCTATTGACGTGGTAAAACATATGGCAATATGATAAGCCCCAAAGAACTGGAAAATTTGCATCAGGTAAAATAGCATAAGAAAAAGGTACTTTGATAACCATGAAATGCAAATGCCTTTTAATGGGTAACTAAAATCTGCAGTCATCCAAAGGGAGTTCTACATGGGTTATGAGGACCTACATGGGTAACCGTCTAATACAGGTTTGGCCAATTGTCCCTGGCCCCTAATCCACATTTTTGATGAAATTTCTTATGTGAGTAGGGGGCTCACGGTCACTTGGAGACACATATATCGCGAGAGTAACTCCGAAGCTGACTCTCTTGGCAAGGTGGGGGCTTCAAATGCGAACAACTGAGCATTTTTTGCAGTCTCAGTCTAATCTCTTTCCTGGGGTTCCCGTCCCCCGTCCTCATCTCTTTCTAGTTCCATTGCCCTCCTCCACGGTATATTTTTGTATAGAGCTCCCGGTTGTGGGTTGTTGTACATAACCCCTGGTTTTTCCCGGGTGGTCCAATTTTCTTCTTTTACTTCCTCCAATCAATACAAAAGTTAACCTTTTCAAAAAAAAAGAA
Organism: Amborella trichopoda; assembly: GCF_054954075.1. NCBI lineage: Eukaryota > Viridiplantae > Streptophyta > Magnoliopsida > Amborellales > Amborellaceae > Amborella > Amborella trichopoda. Next base: position 53,958,093 of record NC_142344.1, on the reverse strand, counting down.
AAACATTTGCTTACATAAAAAATAAAGAAAGAACTAAGTTTAAACTTGTGTCTTAGGAAAGATTTTGAAGAGTATGAGCCATTCTAATTTTGTCTTTTGTATCATGTGCCAGATAATAATTGGATCAAGATATAGAAGATGTCATATGCATACATGTATATCCATGTGCACACATATATGCGCAGGCTTAGTAACTCTTATGTTTCTTTGTAAATATTTAATTGGCAATGCATTCGTTGTTTCTGAATTTTCTTGTACTTGATTTTGTGCAGAACTTTTTGGCACTGTGTGCCAGTGGTTATTATGATGGAACCATATTTCATCGAAATATCAAAGGTTTTATGATCCAAGGGGGGGATCCCACAGGAACAGGGAAGGGAGGGACTAGCATATGGGGGGGGAAGTTCAACGATGAAATAAGAGATCCACTCAAGGTAGCACTCCCTACTAATTTCTCAAATTCGTATCGTCTAAGGTTGTTTTGATGTCTAAAGTTCTGGCTGTCGAAGACAAGAACTATTCCGCCTTGTCTCTTGATGTTCTTATGATAAGTTAATTTTCATGTATATCTGGAAAAAGAAAATGTTTTTTTTCTTACTCCATTTTCTTTTTGGTTGGTTCTTCACTTTCCAAATTCCCCGTCACAACTTCCACTTAAACTAGTTGTACTCAGGGTAAACTTTATTACTCTTTTAATTCACCCTTCACTGGCTAGTACTGGTATTGTTATCGAAATTATGCCAGACGGCACTCATTGATTTGCTTTTCTGTCTTGATACTCTCTCTTTTATATCTCTTTTCTAAAGAAACAGTAGCTTGTAATAAAAATGCTTTGATTTGCTATTAATTTAAGGCATTTGCAGCACAATGCAAGAGGCGTACTTTCTATGGCCAATAGTGGACCCAATACAAATGGAAGCCAGTTCTTTATCGCTTATGCAAAACAGCCTCATCTAAATGGCTTATACACTGTGTTTGGACGAGTAATTCATGGTTTTGAAGTACTTGATCTCATGGAAAAGGTATTTAATTTATATTGCATTATAGCTTCTGTCTTGTACTTGGTGAACCGGAGTTAGGATTGGAACTGTTATTGCAATGTTGGAGATGAGGAGAAGAAGCACCACACACACACAATACATGCCAAACAATAAAAAGAAGAAAAAAAGGGGGAACAGTAGATCGTACTGTATGATCAAAGAAAAAAAAAAAGAAGAAACTCAGCCACCTTTTGCTGCATATTTTGTTAGGGGGATGTGGAAGTTCTATGGATTTTTATCCCATATTTGTCAAAAGCTTTTGGTTCTAGGTGATTTGCAAGGAGCTCATCTATGTTTTGCCGTTTGTTTTTGGCATCTGTTTCTACTTTTGTTGTGTCTGCTTAGACTCCGACAGGACATGGGGATCGTCCACTTGCAGAGATCAGGATAAATCGAGTGACCATCCATGCAAATCCTCTTGCTGGATAACTTACTTGGTAAATGAACTTTTTATCCCTTGTATTTCTCAGTTTTCACGTGCTGTTTTCAATCTATCCCTTATATTTCTCAGTTTCCACATGCTATTATCAAGGAGGACTAAAGTATTAGAACACTTTTAGCAGCTACTTAATTGTACAGTTGTGGGGCATGATGTGAAATAGCTGGCAGATTTGGGCACGATTGAATTTCTTGATTACCATTGGTTCTTCCAAACAGTGTTGAAAAACTTGGCAAGTCTGACTAGGAGTCGCTTGTGTTATTCCGACACAGCAGGCTGCCAAATCTAGAATGAAACACATGGGAACTGGCCAAGTTCCCAATGTTTTGTTTTATTTTATACTTTTTTTTAGACTTAGCTGAGTCCTTGGCAGACTCACCCAAGTCTGTCATACCTGACTCAGGCTCGGGTCCCTAGTGAGTACTGACCCTGGTTATTTTTTTCTTAACATTGATACTGAAGCATAAGAGGATTTTAGTTTTGGATAATAAAGTGCCTAGCCCTTCAATAAGCAAATCTCGGTGATAGGTTTTGGAGCCTCATATATTTTTCCTTTCGTGGATTTTACAAAGTTAACTTTTCCTCATGTATGTTTGGGGTATTTCTTCTCTAAAAGCCTATCGTTGTTTATGTTGTTGGTAGGTGAACTCATGTGTTCAATTGCATTATCGTCCTTTAGAGCTGTCTTCCATGAAAACCAAAGGTCTTATACACTTTGTAAAACAAGCTTGGGAGCATATTGAAGCTTGTCTAAAGGGGCATCTCATCATTCCCGGTGAATTTGTACTTATAGACTTTTTTCTTTTTGTAGTTTTCAATGACATTTGACTTGCCTTTTGCTTCTTGATAATTAGGTTATGACTGATGAAAGATGAAATTGTTCATGTACATAGTGCATTAGAAATGAAAAAGAAAGGAAATATTGAGAGCCTTCTGGTGATGAATTCTTTCCTTGCAGTTGATTGATTTAAATGGTAATTGAGTGAAGTTTTTATATTCATTATTTGTGCCCAATTGTGAATACGTTAGGAAGTGCCAAAGTCTTTGCACCAATCGATGGCTGCGGTGCTGTTTGAATACATATTGTAAGGTTATGATTTGAATGTCTTAATTAACTCATGCACAAAACTCTTTTGAGTGTGTGCTCTACACTACATAATTATCTTTAATTTGAAACTGAAACTCGGTTTTTGTTCCCATATCAATGATGGAACGGAGCACATATACTATGCACCCTCGGGAGCATGGTTTACTTCTACTTCCTGGGTTAGAAGACTTACTTGGGAGGATTTTTTTAATCTGAAATTTTTGAAACCACCTAAGAATCATTAGACGATTATTTACAAAAAAGAGAATTTGAAATTTGAGTTTTTTTGACACTTAGATTTAACCATCTAAAAAATGGATAGCGATTCAAGTGATAGAGGGTGTCTAAAAAATTTGGGGTTCTAAAATTAATTCCAAAGTGGGTTTGACTTGAGGGAGTGAATGGACAATGTATTCCCACGAGACTATAATATCTTTTGGTAGTAGAAGTTATCTTCCTATCTCACCCCCACCTTATGTTTTGCAAGGTCCACCTTATGTTTTGCAAGGTCAGCATCTTATATTTTTGTTGTTGTATATTTACTTGTAAATATGGTCTAAGAAGGGTAAGGACTTTAAACTTTTCTTTAACCCATCCTATACCCAGGTAAAGGAGTTGGGTTGTGTTAGGTAGGAAGCCAACGTAAAATTTTGCCAAAATTTATCATGAATCCCCTCTCCATTTCATGTGCAAACTAAAGAAAACCTTAATATTAAAAATAATAAGTTTTTTGGTGATACCAGTCTAGTCAAATTGCTTGCGATGCATGGGGGTTCAATTCCACAATCACTCCTTTTGGGTTATTAGCTACATTATCTAGACTTGAGTTATTCATCAACACGAAATCCAGTCCTCTTCTAAGAACATTAAAAACATAATATAGGAAATAGGGATTGAATAAGACTATTTACTTTGAGTATAAGGATCTCACAATTGATCTTAGCCATTAGATGTGAAATCCTACATACTAAAGTGTGTCACAACATTTAAGAAATTTTATTTGAGATTTTGTGCCCAATCAATGATATATCCATTTGATTTCTCATCTAATGGAGAATGGCCTAGGGCCTTGGCGGCAGTATTGTCGAGCTGTATGGTGAGGTCTTTGACTCCATTATCACCAAAGGGTAGGGGTTCAAATCCCCATTGACATACCACTTTTTTTAGAATGGTCTGGGGCTTTGGTGGTAGTATTGCTAAGCCCCATGGTGAGATCTCTGATTCCATTCTCACTAAAAAGTAGGGGCCAAGATCCCCGTTGACTTACCTTTTGAGACCTGTATAGGCCACTAACTGTAATATTTTGAGAGTGATATGGGGCCTTGGCGGTAGTATTGCCATGCCTTATGGTGAGATCTTTGACTCCATTCTCACCAGAGTGTAGGGGCCCAAATGCCTATTAATCTCACCAAAGGATAGGGGCCCAAATGCCCACTAATCTCACCAAAGGATAGGGGCCTAAATCCCCATTGATATACCACTTCTTTTTCTTTTTTTTGGGAAAGAGGCTGGGGATGTGGTGGTAGTATCCTACACCCTAATCAACATGTTGTGGTTTCCATTTCCACCATTAACACTACCCCATTAATACTTTCAAAAAGCTAACTCCTAATCGTGTCTTTCCCATTGAATTACCAAAAAAAAAAACCACAAAAAATAGAAGGTGCTCAAATGAATCAACTCAACACAGTGGTTACTTATAAATACGCCGTCTAAAATTCCTATGTTATGGATTTAGAAGTTTTAACAAAATGGGGTGTTTTGAAGATGTAGCTCACTTAATACATAAGTGAAATAATGTAAATATGCTTACGTGCTTCATATTTTAAACTCAAAACAAGTTTTCAGTTTAATATCTTATACTTACTTTAGAACTTAGAACAAGCATGTGTATTTTTGTTATTTGGCTCAACTTAAGTAACTTAAGCTAGATGATGAAACTGCCATTCCAAACCAAAAATATATACTCTTTCATTAAAGTCTCTTCTCATGAGTTTGAAATCGTGAATAAGCAGGGTCATATTGATAATTTGATCTCATGAGTTTGAAATCGTGAATAAGCACAGTGTTATTGATTATTTAATCCCCTTGTGTGAGAGGCCAATAATTTCATTAATGGAACTTTAGCTATTTCGTATATTTTTTTTGAGGTTCGAACTTTAGCTATTTTGCAGGGGTAGGGATTGTGCTGAAGTCGTATTCTTTTATAAATTTATATGAAAAAGGAAAAATATTTCTTTGTCTTTCATTTTTAAGTTTCATTTTTTGATAAACCCAAGATTTCAAAAGATATCTAACCCCTGACAACTTTAAACCTAAACAAAAGTGAGAAAGACATGCCCTTTTTAAACCCCATAATTTCTCTCTCTTCACTTATATACCCCAAATTTATCGTTTTCTTTCTCTTCCTGCATCTCTCACTCTCTCTCTCCTCCTGTATTTTTCCAAATACGTCTCTCTCCTCCTATATTTTTCCAAACATATCTCTCTCTCCTCTCGGTATCCTCTCACCTCCATGAAGCTTTTATCTCTCTCTAGAAGTTCGGGGGATGACTTTTAGAAAAAACATGTCTTTTAATATTTGTTTGGCCTAAAAAAAACAATTTTAAATTAGTTCAGGGGATTAGAAGAAATAAAATCTACAAATTTTATGCCCCAAGATATCTTTTAAAACATTGGGTCTATTGTAAAATGAAACTTAAAAATAGACGGTATGGAGATATTTTCCCAAAAAAAAAATATTCTAGATTGAGCAGAGGCTGATCGATTCTTGGTGGTAGATTAAAATGTAGAAAACTCAAAAATTCAAACAAGGGTATTTAACATATATATCACTTATATTTATTGAAATCAAAGAAAGGTCTCAGAATTTTCCAATTTTACACCGAGGTCTCTATTTTGTGTTTTTTTATTTTTATTTTTTAAATTATCCCCAATTCTACTCTTAACTCACTACTGTTTTTTTTGTTAAGATGTTATTCAATAAGGAAATATTGTCTCGTGTGAAAAAATTCTTTCATGTGGTTAGATATGTGATTAGGTATGATAACATTTTCTGCTAATTGGTGTTTAATCTTTCACGTGAGCATAGAAGTTCTATCCTCCCCCTACCATCCAGCCGTCTAATTTTGATCAAGTAAGTCACTCACCATTTGATCTTAGATCCAACGTCTCAAAGTATTTTATTTTTAGTTTTTTTTTATACAAATTGTATGAATATGAAATTTGGTAAGTGTCATCTTCTCATTGAGGCGTACCTATAAAAATATTAAAAATAAATTATAATGATCAAAATACCCCTTGAAGCTTTTAGGGTATTTTGGTTATTTTATTTTATTGAAAATATTTTTTTATATTTTTGCTAGTGCAAGTTTAATAGAGGAATGAATATCCAAAATTTAGTGTCAAAATAGTTTATAAAAAAATATTAAAAATAAAATAGTGTAAAGACATGATATTATGATTGGGGCAATCTTAACCCTCCATTCAGAATGGACGGTTGGATAAAGGGGAGGATAGAACTTCTATGCTATAAGGAAAGCATAGAAAGCTTGCCCAAAACAAAATGGCCGAAGGTTTTTTATTTGAAACATCTTGAAGGTCAAATCTTTTATTTTTTCAACACAGTTCGACTCTTTTAGCCTAAAACCATGTTTCTGATGAATGATTAAAACCCAGAGGTCCTGTGTTGTGCACTTTTCCAAAGGCAAAATAAAGGCTTCCTTCTACGTGAGATATTGGACTTTATAATTCTCATCTCATATCCATTGAGAGTTTAAAAAGGAGAACCATTTTTTTTTAGCTTTGACCACGAAAATTTAAAAAGTTAAAACTTTGTTGCTTTTATCTCCTATTTCTTAAATTAAAAAGTTAAAGAAAACATGAGCACTTGTTCAGACAAAAAGAAAGCGGAGCTTCAAATATAGAAAATCAATTTGACCCTTATTAAAAAAATAAAAAAATAAAAAACCGATCGCTTTAGGATGGAGTCAAACTACAGGTAATTTTAGAAATAAACAATTGATGGAATTTCGGACCTCAATGAAAAAATTAGAAAATTTTATGGTTTTTGTAATATTCAATACCATTAATTTTATTTAGATAATATAGATTTAACATTTCTTTTAAGACAGTATCATGTCTAATTTGCAGTTTCTAAATAAAATAAATAGGGTAAATTATTTGCAACATTATTTTTTTATCACCCTCATAAATTTTTTTCTCAAAAAAATTGCTTTTCCCTATTATTTTTAAAAATATTGATTCATATAGGCTGATAACTTTTTTTTTTTTTTTTTTTTGCGTGATAGCCATCGCATATAGCATGCTTCTATGACCCAAAAAGATACAATGGTACAGGAATTGAGCTTGGGCTTAAGTGATTAGTAGTTCATGTTGTGACCAAAAAAGATACAATGGTACAGGAATTGAGCTTGGGCTTAAGTGATCAGTAGTTCATGTTGTGAATGCTACATCTCAAATCTGATTGCTACCATTGAATCATCTGAGAGAAAATATAAAGCCATTTTCTCCAAAGTAATCTTATTTATAAATTAATTGATTTAATCACATTGGCTACCCTATTTGATCACTGCATACTAATGCGTGTAGCGTAGATGAGGATGTTGAGATATATGAGTGGTAAGACAATAAGAGATAGAATTCAAAATGAATATATTTGGAAAAATTAGGTGCGGCATCGATAGGCGATAAGATGACAGAAAATAAATATAGGTGGGCTGGGAATGTGTAGTGTAATCCCAGTGCAATACCTATTATGAGGTGCGAGTTAATTCAAGTGGAAATATCAAAACAGACAAGGGGTAGACCCAAAAAGACATGGTTGAAACAGTACAACCAATGTTATCAAATTCGCTTCGCTTCGGCTGAAGAGGGCAAAGCCTTTTGATTTTGGGCATAAACTAAAGAGAAGCAAAGCTTGATGTTGGCGCTTCAGTCACATTCAGACCGCTTAGGGCTGCTTTGGCCAAATTCAGACCGCTTCGGGTTTCTTCGGGTCAACTTCGGCCAGCAAAGAAATAACTATATAAATGTATTTTTTTAAAAAAAAAAATTTCCATTATATGTATATATTTTATATATAATTATCTAATTTATTTATACTAAATTAATTTTTTTTGAAGTATTCCCCAAAATCAACTGAAACACTGAATTGCTTCATTTTTCTCACCAAACCGAAGAAGATTCAGAAGCAAATCTGGCAACATTGAGTATAGCATGAAAAAAGCTATTGAATTAGCTGAACAAGCAAATACAAAGGGGATTAGAATACAAATTGTGGGGCGTCTGAGCGGAAAAGAGTGTTTGGAGGTGCAAGTTAGTTCAAGTGGAAAACTCAAAACATGCAAAGAGTAAACCCAAAATGACATGGTTGAAAATAACAAGAAAAAACATAAAAACTTATCGCCTCACTAAGAGTATGACTCTTCATATAGTAAAATAGTGGTCGAGATTCATATAGCCAACCCCAATTATTCGTATAGCCAACCCTAATTAATTAAGAAAATGTTTTAACGATGCTAATGACATTAGCTGCCCTGCCCTTATTATCTTACTTATATGTTTCAATAAAAAAAAAAAAGAAGAAAAAATTTATATAAGGTTGCAATCTTAAAATGTAGAATTAAAGATGCACTTAAAAAATCCATCAAAAAATATTGTTTTCATGTTGAGAAACCTTCTAATTGATCATATTGACATGAAGATGAATGAATATAGAAAAAAAGATTCTAAGTCTTAAAAATAATAAATCTTGTGCAATACATTATCTAAATCGTCAATTTTCAAGATTTTCGTGTGCTTCTAGATCTACTTGATTTTAATTATTTTTAAAATTTAAAATTTTATAATTAGATATGAAAATAGATTTTCAGATAATCTTAAAAAAACTTTACACTACAATTACGATAAAAATTGGAGGCGCGCTTAATCGGAGTGTTTGTTTGAACCTTACATAAACCACACCTTTAAATATTTTTTTTTTTTTTGTTCCCATTCATCGCGGGTCATTTTCCGCAAAGGTGAAGGGTTATGTATGTCTTTTACGGCTACAGTCACAAATAACCCGGGAATTTTTCGATGATCACAGTCCACTCCTCTCTCTCTCTCTCTGATGCGCTAATTCGTCTAATCTCTGAAGATGAGTAGCTTGTACAGGCTTGGAACCCTAAATTTCTCCCCTCCTCCGCAACTATACTTCATGGTGTTTGGTATAATGAGAGAACAATGGCGCCTGTCGCTGGAGTTGTTAGAATCTAGTGTCTTGAATTAGGGTTTTCAGAGGGTTTTAGTGATGGAGGCCATTGTTCAGCAAAAAAAGGAGAATGAAGATTGCAAGCCTTATTTGAACCCTGGGAAGCCTCTCCCAGGAGAGAAGTCAATGGATGATATATGCGATGTTGCTCAAAAGATGGCTTCTCAACCGGTCCAGGTCTCCGATCCTCGTGTTTGGGGAGTTTTAACTGCGATCTCAGACAAAGCGAGGAAGAGATCACAGGTAAATGTGTATTGCTTTCTCTCTTTTGGTAAACATGAGTCGCTCGACATTATGTGCATTTGCTGGATTACAAAGTTTCTAACATTGAAGTTTTGTTTTGCAAGTTTTTCTTTTTGACTTCGTTTTCTAGTTCTTCTGTTTCTATTGACTATAGGTGCACATTATTTATACAGACTTTGTGTGGTTTTAGAGGCGGAGAGAGTCTGAAATTTTCTCTGTTGTTTGTCTTTTAATACTGTAAAGTTTCATTATTAATTTACCATATCTTCCCTTTTGGTTTGTTTCATTGTATACTTTCTATTACTTGGTCTATATCAAAGGTTTAATCGCTTTCAGCAGCTTCTGGAGTCTGATATATTGAATTTTCAGTTTTGTGTGTTTCTTTGGTATATATTGGTTTCAATGTGCGATTTGTGACTTCAAGTTTTCCATGAATTCCTTGCCATTTCTTTCTAAATATTGATTTCAGTGTTTGATTTTTACTTTAAATTTCCCTTGAATTTCCTTTCCCATTTCTTTGTATTGTTTCTGTTTCTACTTCTTTGTTATTGCAGGAGTTGGTTACTTTAAGGGCTCTTTCTACTGCCATAATTCTTATTGTAAAATTTCCTATACCTTTTTCACTAGACTTCTCTGTTCCCTTTCTATTCTGTTACATCCAATCAATTTTTGAAACCCTAGTAGCCCATTTGAACTCTTGTAGTTAATATGGCCGGGAGCTTTATTTGCTCCCACACTTTATGCTATGCAATTTTTTGCGCAAGATTTCACAATGTTATCCTTCTCCATGTATTAGTTATCTGAACCCTAGGTGCTGTTGCATTTCAAAAACTATGTACTTTCGATGGATGTGACAGGTTGTTACCCTAAAGACTCAGTTTTTTGGCAGGGGTTATTTCTGTTCACAAAAGAATGAGACATTATCTTTTTATATGCAAAAAATTATACTGATAAATGTCTTCCCAAGCAGGGAATAAACATTCTTTTAGATGGCGATGAACATATTTTTGGTCGTTCGGTGAAGGGGCCGAAGAGTGCTGTGATTAGTTTTCCTGCAGTTAGTGGGTTCCACTGCAAAATTAGCAGGAAGAAATTGTCGGTCGAAAATGGGGAGGAACCTAGTTACTATTATCTTGCTTATTTAAAGGATACCAGGTTTGTGAATAAATTGGATATTGAAAACTTTGTATGGTGGAAGTTTTTCTTTGGAATTTTTTTTGTTTAATTTACTGATTGTCAGAGTTGCTGCAGTACCAATGGCACATTTCTTAATTGGACAAGGTTGACAAAAGATGCCCCAGCAGCGGAACTTCAGCACGGGGATATTGTATCCCTAGTTCATCCTCCTGAGAATGGTATATTACACTCTTTGTTCCTTACAGTTGTTTGGACTCCTAGAATTTAAAGGAGACTCATTTGTCTTGATTCTTTGGTCCAAGTGTTAGGTCCCCTCTTCATTGAGGCTTTTGGATGTATTTGAAAAATTTTTAGAGCCTAAGAGGCTGTTGGCTCTATTAAGATCTTCTAATAACATGCTCATGTGGAGATTTATGAAGTGGCTGATATACTTGACTGTGATATTGTAATTGGGTTTTAATTTCATTTTCCTTAAGTTCTTAGGTTTCAAGGTTCTTATTGTAGTTTTATTAGAAACCTTTGATTTAAATAATTTCCTAGAGTCTCTAGGAGTTTATTTTCTATGTTTTCAAGAGTCCAAGAACAACACAAATAGAACTTGGACCTCTCTGGAAATTCCTATATCGCCATATGGCCAATTCATTTTCAAGTTTGAGTGATAAAATGTGGGCTACAATTTTGGTGAATGCCACATTTAGAGCTGTTCTCAGGTCGTTTTGTAGCAATACTAATTCTCGAACTCTAGCCTGGGTCTGGGAGAGTCCTGCCAAATGTTAGAGCCACCGTTCTTCATGTGATGACTGTATTCTCTGAGGGCCTGGCTGTAGAGTGGTGGTTCTCCCCATGTAAGCTAAAACACCTTTTTCTTTCCTCTCTTGTGCGACACATCCCATCTGTGATTCACTGCGACCAACTTCGTCACCTATCAAGCCTTTCGATAAACCCTAGTCTAACCTCTCAAAACCCGTAAGCTAGCTCAAAAGCTACCTTAGCCCTATGCCTACTCTCTGTAGACTTCAAACTTTAGTTCAAATCCTATATTTCTGTAGTTCAACCGTAGGATCCATTTTATGGTCCTACTATCTTGCTGGGACTTGCTAAGTTCCAAAAGCTTTAACCCCTTTATAAACCCTAAAACTTATCCTAAACCTTGCCCTGACCTAATCAACCCTTTTCGCATAATTTGAACCGTACTTGTACTTCAACTAGACCTTGTACTTTCCAATTCTACCGCAGTTAGGAAACCTTCATAAGTTACAAAACTCTGCAGTCATAATCTTTGTAGGAAACTAAAAACCTAATTAGCACTCCCATCTGTACCTAACCCCTTTCCATACTCTCCTTTCGTGTTACACTCATGTAGGATCTAGGTCCCTTAGTCCATACCAGCATTGATATCAGAGCAAGTTATTCCTTGGAAGCTTGCTTTGAGTCAACAATATCTTGAACTTATGTCTCTCTTTCCCAAGCCCATAGAGATAGGGGTAGTAGATCTTGAAGAGATTTTTGGTTTAAGCTCTTGATGACCCTGAATGGATATCTAGTGGAAAGCTATGCCTTCGGAAAGTGGTCTGCACAATAGTGATCTTAAAAAGTCATTCAAAAGAAACTTGATTGGAAATTTCTCTTTCACATGATCACACCTATGATTTGGTGTAATTTATTAATGGTGGACAGTGGGACCCCAAGGTAATCAAAGGAACCATTATAGATGGATCTTGAAGGGCTTAGCTCTTATTTCAAGCAGCGAGAATGAGGGACAATCAAAGAAACTCGGCTTAGGGAGTGTGTATGAGATCAATGCTTGAGGGTTTGACATGTTTGGGCAGGGGGCCTAGTGGCCTACATCTTGAACAATTTTATTTTAGTTTTATTTTTTTGTGGGCCATTTGCTATTGAGCTATTTTTCATTGATAGCAGTTACTGGATTTTCTGATTTATTAGAGAAATGAAGGATACTTTACGTTTGATTAGTTTTCATCTGTAAGATGTCGATTCTTGTATTGGATCGGATTTTCTCTGCATCGGATTTGTCACTGTAGTGCAGGAGAGATTCACTAATGCGTGCAAGTATGGCTAAGTCAATTATTTTCATTTTTCATGATTACTATTATTACTGTTTTGTTCATATTCATGTGAACTGCAGGCTTGCTAATTGGATGACTACTTACAGGTCTAAATTAATTCCCTATCTAAATAAGTTCTATTGCTTGGTTTGTTGTACTTGTGAATGTCTTATTCCATCTATCTGTTATGATGTATTTTGATAATTTAAGTCCTGCTATTACTGATTGAGAAAAAAAGGCTTAGTTTTTGCTTTATCCAATGGGTGTAATTTTGAGACTTCCTTTTCTTCTTTTTTATTCTATGCAGAAAATGCATATGTATTTGTATATAGGGAAGTGAAGAAAGATGTCTGTTCCCCCACTATGATTCCGGTTTTAAAGAGGAAACAAGGTACAACTGCTGCCTGCTTTCTTTTTGGGTTATGCCAGAATTGCTTTGCTATTTTGATTTGTTTGTAGTTCTTTTTTAGTTTGACTTTTCTTGTCCAAATGAAAAAGAAAATGTTAATTTGGCCTTGCTATATGTAGTTGACAGTGGGATATCTCTATATAATTGACAGTGGATCTATTTTATTTTGACTTTTCTTATCCAATGAAAATAAAATTTTAATTTGGCTTTGCTATATATAGTTGACTGTGGGATATCGCTATATAGTTGACAGTGGGATATCTCTCAATTCCCTTTGGAAGTTAATTGCGTAGAATATGTTGTTACTCTTTTGGCTTGTGAAGGAACCTTTTGATTTTTTTTTTCAGCTTCCTTTGCTTTTGGAAACACCTAACTACTATGCTTGGTTGCTTTAATGTGGTTTTCCTTCTATTAGGAATTTGTTGTTGTTAGTTGAGAGGGAGGGTGGAGAGAGCTGGTGTTTAGTTCAGTTGTGTTTACTGTTTAGGAGCATTCCTGTTAGCTGTGAATGTGAAATCATGCGGCATTCATAGTGCTTTCATGTTTGTGGGTCATGAAACGTGGACTTCTTTGTTTTCAATGGGCAGAGCAGAACACTTGAAGTTGATCAATTCAGATTTCCAAAATGGTTTTGGTCTTTTTTCGGATGTCATCATGTGGGTACCTCTGTATCTGAGATCCGAATGGGCTGACAATAATACCTGAGTTGTCCGTTGTCCCTTATGTGGTCCTCGCAATTGTGGCTATTTTGTTGAACACTTTCTTCTTTCTAGTTTCCATTTGAAGGCATATGAGGTATCATGCATGTTATTTTAGTTCACTTATTTTTGTTTTTCTTCTTTTATGCTATGAGCAGTAAGCTTTTTGTGTGAAAATAACTTACAACATTTAGTCCAAATAATAGATATAGATATCAAGTAAATTTGGAAAACATAGGTATGGATTGGAATCTCCTATAGAATATTTACATTTATTTCCCCGATTTTTGAAAAATGCGATAGTAATCGGGCTGGTAGGAGTGCACACTGTCAAAATTTAAGCCATGTTTTTCTGGTATTTTTCCACTTGTTCCTCTTATGGAAAATGAAGTGCTTTCATACATTCCTTTTCAAATCGTTGAGTTGCGAACTCCTAAATACTGAGGCTCTACTCAAAAAAAAAAAACTCCTACATTCCGAGGCAGTTTTAATTGAGCTTCAATTGAAGATAAGTTTGCACTTCTTTTTGTAATGGGTTAGTGTATGAAGAATTTCAGGAGTTTCCTATGTATCCATTACTTTCTCAGCTAAATCTCCATTTCCTAAACTGTGGTTTCACTGTGAAGGTGATGTGGAGGAGTTTGTTGCAGAAAGCAAGAGGCTAAAAGGTTTAGGAATTGGTGCTCCTGATGGTCCTGTATCTCTTGATGACGTCAGAAGGTTGCAGAGATCAAATGAGGTGTCTTTTATCTGGATCTCTATAATCATTCTGAGCTGTAATTATGGATTTTGTCTCTTATAACTAGTAACTTGACAATATCATTTGATAGGTGTAGAGCCCAACAATTCATTCTTGGATTTCTTCAATTCCAACCTTGTTCCACTGTGTGCAGGATCTGAGAAAGCAACTGGAGTCTCATGTTCTTACCATTGAGACTTTGAATAGTGAGAACCGGGCTTGTGCTGTTCGCCATGAAAATGTATGCTCTATGGGAACCTCATGACTTTTCTGGAAAAGTACTAAGTACTGTTGGATATTCTTACAGTGTAGGAATCGTGTCAAAACCGTCTTGGGTTCTTGAAATTTCTTATTATGCCCTAATCAAATCACTTGTCAGAGAATTACTAAGTTGTGCCTTTTTTTTTTCTTCTAAACATTCATTCCTACACTGATTGACGTGATGGTTTAAAATCCTTAAATGTCTTCAAAACTCCATTTCCTGCAATGATATGGACTTGATATCTTGTATACAATAAGAGATGTTCCCTCTAATTCTTTGGGCGCCTTTTTGATGAGTTCCCAGTGGATTAAACTGATTTTAGTTACATGGACAAATTTTTCTATGATTTATCCTAAGACATATTATCTTGTAGGAGCTGAAAGAGCTAAGGGAATCAGTATCCCAATCTTATCTTGATGAAATTAAAGATCTTCGCCACACATTGAATGTTAGACAGAAGGAACTGGCGGAGCTCAGTGCTTTATCAGCTGATCGGCAAAACTCAATTGAGGACCTCAACCAACAGCTCGCAGCATCCACACAGTCGAGGACTGATGCAGAAGAAATACTTCAGAGGTGAGGAACTTGATTCATAAAACATTCTCTATAGATTTGCTTAGTGCTATGGGGTCTTAAGCTTGTATATTTGCAAATGAAATTGGTCAGCTTTATGCTCTTCTATCACATTAGCTTGTTCCTTATTTCGAAAATGGTCACATAAGTTTGTAATTTCCTTGCATTGGTGGGAGTTGAATCTACCAAGTCTATCCTACAATTAATTATTATCCAGAATTAATCTCGACTCTCTGTTTTTTTTTGGGTGAATTAATCTTGTACTCTGTTTGACTATGAAGCTTGAGCTTTCCCAATTCTGTCAAGAGACTGTTATTGCTCTCTCTCTACTTTTTTATTGAGATTTGTTACAAGAAGTAGCGAACTTGTCTTTTTGCGTTGCTTATTGAAATCATTTTTATGTTTAGTATCTATGGTGGCATAATAATTCTTCGTCACCTTTCTTGTAGTCAGACAGCAACAATATCTGAACTTGAAGCTCAGTTAGAAGAAGAGCGGAACCAACGAAGGAATGAAAGAGAAAAGTCGATGGCAGATTTGCAAGCTGCATTGCAGAGAGCACGTTCAGAAGCACAGGAGGAATTAAAAAGACAAGCTGGTGATGCCTTGAGACAACAGAGAGAGCAACAGGAGGTTATCAATAAGCTTCAGGTTTGGAGAAAATGATGTTTTCTTGATCCTTCATAGATGAAGTATTATGGTGGTTCTCACTAGTTGTGTTTTTCTATTAATTTTCTCAGGAAGCAGATAAAGAAAGTCGGCTACTTGTGGAAACATTGAGATCCAAACTGGTATATTAAGTCACAGTTGTATATCTCTCTCAGTGCACTACATTTTAGTTTTCTACTAAACTTCTTAGTGGGTTTTTGTTTTACTTGATTGTGTTTGCTGGGATAGGAAGATACAAGAGAAAGCTTTGTCAAATCAGAGAAAAAGGTCCGGCAACTAGAAGCACAGCTACATGAAGAACAATTAGCTTCTGCAGATGCCCAAAAGGTGATTCCTACACATTAAACAAAAATAATTTAACATTGTTATCTAACATTGTTCTTTCTTGTAGTGTTAAATGATATGCATATGATATGAATCACATATATTGTAGTTAATATATGTAATTCATATACTATACAAGAATGAAACTTCCCTAAATTGAACAGGGCGTCTTTCCTTTCAAATACAGCCTTTGTGATGCCTTTCCTGTTGTTTAAAACAGAAAGCAGCAACGGTGAAGGCTGAATTAAGAAGATTGGAAAAGGAACTCGAAAATGAAAAGGTAGACACAATGTTCTTTAGTGCTTGGATAGGAGCTTGTGATTTTTTAAGTCTAAATATTATTGATGCACTATTTGGTGTTCATATGAAGTTCAAGTTCTATTCATTCCAGCTGAGAGTGATTTGTGCTACCATTAGCAGGTAGCCAGAGAAGAGGCGTGGGCCAAGGTTTCTGCACTTGAGCTTGAAATGGCTGCTGCAATTCGCGATCTTTCAATTGAGAAACAAAGGTTTCAGGGTGCTAGAGAAAGAATTATACTCAGGTTAGTTACAAGTAATTGGCCAAATATCCATCTGTAAAAACCCGTGTTTGGATGCAACTTATGATTGTTCACTGTGTGGAGCACCTCAACAAAATGTGGCATTTCGTGGCCCTTGATAGAGCCGATTGGCAGAACTGGATTCGTGTAGCCGACTCCAAATACATGGGATAAGGCTTTGATGATGATGATGAAAAATTGGTATTTCTAAGTTTTTATCTCACTCACAAAACCATATTCCTTTTTGAGTGTGCCACCTTACTAGGGGTTCATAAGTGGCACCCAAATGGACCTCTCAACCACAAATGCCACCTTACTAGGGGTACCTTACCTAGTGCCACTCCTACAGCACCAACCATGGTTTGGGGTGGCATGCAAACTAGCTGTAATATAATCTTCCAATCTGATTTGAGACTGTTGATCTTTTGGTAGAATAATATTTTGAATGCTACCTGAAGCACCTGGCGATTTAGATATTTGTTTCAAAAAGTTCAAAACTTCAAATAGTAGAAAAGCACCTGTTGATACTTATTCCCTTGGCTGAAGTGCACATGGTAGAGGGTATCAAATGCTAGTTTATTCTTTAAAGCTGGACAAGCAAGGGTAGAAACATAAAATTTCTTGTAGTTAAAAGTTTTTAATTCATCATACGAGGCATTTTGTGATTCTACCTTTGCAAGTCCGGTGGTTCTTGACTAGCTTTGAAGGAAGTATTTAGTATTTACTAATCTGTTCTTTGAAAAATCAGACAAGGCAGGGGAGAGTAAAATCATAGTTAATTTTTTTCTGAATTGTTTTACATTTCTACCATTTCTGGCTTGTGTTGCAAATAATGGACAAGTATTTCAAAAAACTGTGAGGTTTCCAATCCTAGCCATTGGCAAAATAAACATTTCAGAAAACGAGACCCATTATCTGGCTTTTTGATAATGAAAACCTAAGTCAAATACTATTTTTACTATTTTGGAACAATGCTTTGAAGTACATATCCAAAGGAGACATGTACTAGGGCTATTTTTTAAATCAAAATTTTCTCGAAAAGTTATAGAAAACAAATCACCGAAGAGAACCAATTATGGACACTTCATACAGTTCCTCCTTTTTCTGTGCACGGTCAATTTGATGTTGGTTGTATAATTGGGCCTTTATTAATGGAAATCCATTTTCTCTAGTTGTTATGGATATCCTATATAATGTAGTTTGATGTACTGAACTGCAGGGGAGAGAAAAATATCTCTCTCGCTAAATGGAGATCCTATAGACTGAGATCAAATAACATATTTGATTCCACGTCAAGTATTGATTTATATTGACATTTCCTATATGCCAAGATGACTTCAAGCTCTCATTCTTTTCGCCGCTTAACTGTTTGTGCACAATGTCTTTCAGGGAAAGTCAGTTACGTGCATTCTATTCCACCACGGAAGAGATCTCTGCTCTCTTTGCAAAGCAACAGCAACAACTGAAGGCAATGCAAAGAGCTCTTGAAGATGAGGAGAATGGTGAGAACACAACAGCCAATGTCGAGATTGAACAAAATAGAGAAAACATTTCAAAGGCGCCAACTTCATCTAAAGGAGCTCAAAGGAGCAAATCAGCAGGAGAAACCTCCACTGCCTCGACCCGAAAGGGATGTGCAAATGAAAGCATGAGTGACACAAGCATCCACATATGTAAACAAGAGGCCCATTTGGGTGCCATTATTGGTGAAGAGAGAGAGAGCATTGAAAAGAGAATTGGTGAGGAGAGAGAAAGTGGGCATACCAATGATGAGGGGTGCACCAGTAATGCCCAAGAAATGAAGGGATTTGGGTCAGATATAGAAGCTATTGGCACTGAACTTGAGCATGGGCATGACCTCATGGGCACGGAACAAGTCCATGGTGTGGATCTTGATGGGACAGAGATGGTTGAGATTGGGTTAGGTGCTAGAAGGTCTGGTTATTCGAATAACGCCAATCTTGCTGGTGAGACAATGGAAATTGATGATGAGGCCCAGACAAATATGGAATTAGATATAGTAAGAGAAAGCAGCAACAAGCCAAAAAGAAGCTCTAGCTCACAAGCCAAGGAACCCGAAACCCTTGTGGAACTAGATGTAGAGAGAGAAAGAGATGATGACCCAAAAAGAAGCTATTTCCCTGGAGAAAATGACCAGCATAAGAGCTTGAAGAGAGTGGAAGATACAGAGGAGGTAGCTAAAGAGGAGGATAACCAGCACGAGAGTTTGAAAACTGCCGATTTATTGGCCTCTGAGCTTCCCGGGAGCTGGGCAATGAGCACCGCACCTTCTTTTCATGGAGAGAATGAATCGCCAAGGAGTGGCTGTCGAGCCATTGATGCACAAAACGATGGTGAAGAGGATCAGGCTTGGCCCGAGCTCTTGAGCCAAGTGGCAACAAGTGGGTTCAAGGAAAATGAGGCTATGGCTAGCCAGAATATGCCTCTACGAGAAATGGATCTTGGTTTAAGTCAAGAGCATCAGGCTTTGAGTGAGATGATTGATATTGTCGCTCCGGATTTCAGGCAGCAGTTTCAGAAAGAAGTTGAGAGTGAGTCTTCTTCTGGGGAGGAAACACAGGCTTACAGTAGCGAGGATGACAGCAAGTGAGCGCAATGTAGTGGGGATGATAGAGAGAGAAGACATGGTAGTGGAAATGAGAGAGAAAGCCAAACTGATCACTTTATGACTTGGAACTTGTTGAGCCAAGATGAGTTATGCCGCAGGCACTGACTTGATAAAAAAAAAGAGTTGTGTGAAGTTGTGGAGTTCATGTCAAGGCCAACAAGTTATGCCAGGCTCTTGGGTACCTCACATTGTATAGCCAACTGAGTAATGTGAGGCTCAAAGGCCAAAAAAACCTGTACGCCTTCTAGGGGAAGAAAGGACTGGGCTGGGCTGACGTCCTCTCTCTTTCTCCCCCAATTTCTCTCCCCCTAAGCCGCTTTTTTTTGTCTCCTAGCGAAAGAAAGGACTGGGCAGGGCTGCTCAAAAATTTTTCTGGCCAGGCCTAAGTCAGGCTCGAAAAATAAAATTTCAAGTGGGCTGGGTTGGGCCAGTCTAGAGTTTATTTGGGCATCTCACTGGCCATCCCAAGCCTGGCACGGTGGCGACCATACCTATCTTCAAGGATCTCATACTTCTTTTTAGCCACCTATGTAACTTCATGCAGTAATCGCGACTGCTCGGTCCACTTTTCTATCTCTTTTTGGGTGGGCAACGTCACTCCACATTTCTGCCTTCTCCAATCTCTTTGCAAATCTCTTTATCAACCTCACCCTAATCCTAATAGGAACCCCTTGTATGTTCCTATGAGAGACCTACGACCATATAAAAATCCACGGAGTCAAACAGACGCCCAATTATATAGCCAGCATTTGTCTAGATATAACCTACAGTTCAAGGGTTGGTGACCTACATACAATTCAAGGGTTGGTGAGTTGTAGCTTCTCTAAGTATCAGGGTAGCCTTAAATATGACTACTTATGTGACCCCTGTATCATTTGCGATGCCACTTCTTTTCTGTGCCACGATTGTATATATGACAATGCCATACCATGTTCGCGCCGAGCATCATTCGCAATATCTTTGGGATTGAGATTCATCAAGCCGGTCAAACGGGCTCTAGCTTTGCTGGTAACCCATTGGCTTTGTGCTAATGGCTGATCGACCCTTCCTATTGTTCTTATACATGTATGGCCATTTACCAACTCTTTCCCCTTGAAGTACTTTTTGGGGGCAACTCCAGAGCGATGTGCTTGCCAGGTGCACCCCTCTCAACATAGAATGTAACTACACGCTCTTGATAAATTTTCATGATACGTGGAATAATCTACTAAGGAATCATAGAGTAGCATGATATTCTCGAAAATAGTATTCGATATATAAATGAACTTGCAAGTGGATTGAACTCATGGACTTCCCAAAAAATTCAGGTCATTGAGATTATGTCAAATATTTATCTCACTCTTGGCGCCTAGCTGACATGTATGTACTTCATTTAAGACAATGGGGATGTGCACTGATTCAATGGACCAAATGATCAACCTATGCAAGATACAGTCGGTTGATGTTCCTTGTGCGTTGGCTTAGATGGTTGGTTTTCTACACACATGATCATTGAAAGCTACCAATAGCATATATGTTACATCACCGTCATCATTTAGTTATATTTCATCTTTTTTTTCGCACATAATAATGGCTCAAAATAAGAGAGAAAAACCAGTACTGTAAGATAAAAATATGCCTATAGAATTAGGCGAGCCATGGATAATTATTAAAAAATTGCAATAAAACACACAAAGCAGCCAATTCCATGAAGTGAAATTAGTCCCTTCAGTGTTTGTAGCATAAATAAGAACGAAACCCATGCGAAACCACAACCGCGGAACCTTGTAGCTTAGACAAATTACAACCTAAAATGAAGTACATTTTCATTTGGATAACTATTCTACAAATGCAAATAAAAAATAAATAATGAGTCACGCAAAAGAAATAGTACTACATTCCACTTAAGAATCCCATGGGGTAGGTTTCTATGAAATAGTGAACAGAACGGATGGAAACCAATAAAACTAATTTTTTTAAGGGTGATGTAAGATCGAAGGTGATGCTGATGGCTTAGCGAAACAATGAGTTGCACGAGATACCTTGCTGAATGAATTAGGGCATACTTATGAGTATGTTTTATTTATAAAATAGAGATAATTTCATTAAAAAAAGCAAGGTTCATTTGTTTGTTTTAGGCATCCGTTGTTGACATGCAAGTAACGGTTCTTTTAATGGAGATTTTATACTATAACACTATTATTCTTATTTTTGGTGGAAGAAGTACACAATGATCCTAGCCTTCATGTGGAATCATGTGGCTTAGGTTGTTTTACAAAAAAAAAAAAAAAAAAAAAATTACATCTGAATGCTAAGAACGCATCCGAGGGCTAAGAAAAATGGTGACCATTATCTGTGAAAAGGAAGCGCTTTCTCCTTAGAGCACCATATTATGCTTTAATGGGGAGTATATTGGGAAAGGGGCTGGGGTTATGTGGTTTTTATTCTCATTTAAATCACGCGGTAATGTTTTCGAAAAACTAACTCGTAAACTATTTGAAAACCACTTACATCTTCAAAAAAACTAACTTTTAAACTATTTGAAAAAGGTGTTGCCTATAAAGAAACTGTTTACTTTTTGTACAAAAAGGTCACAACTATTCCTACTCATTAGATGTCAAATTAGATGGCTTGAAGTATGTCACGAAGTTCAAAAATTTATTTTTAAAACTTTGTATCTAATCAATAACAATCTTACAACCACTCATTTTGAAATTTAAAAAACAAAAATGATTATGACCTCTTTGTACAAAAAGTAAATGGTTTTTTTGTAGACAATCTCTTTAAAAAAACGGGTAGGGTCAGTCTTCCCCCATTGAATTACCCAAAGAAAAAAACAAAGGGATTGAATTACCCAAAGGAAAAAAAAAAGGGAGTAGATTATATACTTACTCTCTCGAGCAAATATCTGATTAGGAGGATTTTTCCAATCACAAATTTTGGTAACCACCTATTCCAAATTTGGATGATTTTTTTTTGGGGTAAGTCAGTGGGAGGAGAAGGCCTTTTGCCCGTTTTGCACTGATAAGAATAAGACAAAATACGTCCCATAATTTAACAACCGGATTATAAAGAACTTGTGCAACATCAAGAAGTAAAGGGAGATTAAGAAAATCTAGCGGTCTAACGCACCAAACAGTAGCATCAAATAAAATTGTAGTTTTGTTAACAAGCGAGTCAACCACTATATTGGCCTTGTAGTAGATATGAGAGGGATAGGGACAATGAAGGTTGTTGAGCTTATGCCGGCAATTAGTAGCTATGATATGAAGAGACCACAACGCATTGCATTTTTCATGGATAGCATCAACCAGCAGAGATGAGTCGCTCTCAATTTGCTGAGAAAAAGAGCCAAGCTGAATAACAAGGCCCACTCCAGCTTTCAGCGCATGAAACTCCGCATAGTTATTAGATGCTTGTTCTAGAGGATAGGCAAAAACCACAACGAATGATCCATCATTAGCCCTAATAACACCGCCTCCTCCTGCAATACCTGGATTATGAAAAGAAGAACAAATATAGCTTGAAGTGATGAGGGTGAGGGAAAGACCATGAAATAGGGATAAATGCCAGCCCATACAAAGTGAGATTTGGATGGTTCTATTGGATCTTGAGACATTTTTCTGAAGCCCATACAAAGTGAGATTTGGAAATTTTTAGCATTGAGCTTAGTCCATATGCATAATTAGAACTCCTAAATATACTCTTGATTCTTAAATAATAAAAAATATGCTCCCGCAGGGGCATGTGGTATCACAATGATAGCCACCTACCTCATAAAATAATAACAGAGACACTGACCCAACGTACTATAGAACTTTCTTGACGTTTTGACAGGGGAAATGAAGAGACTTGACGCCAATCCTTTGAATGGAAAGGCAGCTGAGATCGAATACCTGTTTAGAATTTTGTAGAATCTTGGACCCAAGACTTCAATAACGCTTACAATATCGTTAAATAACAGCGTTAATCTTGACGTCATTTCGGTGCGAAAAATTATCCAAAGGGATCCCAAAAGCTAAAATGCAACGCAATCCTCACCTTACAAAAAATCCTGTTTTATTTTTTAAAATTTTAAAAAAACATTTCTCAATTTCCCGTTTATGAGAGTACAAGGTGTATTTTAATTTTGAAAAAAATTTATATAGAGCCGAGGCTCTAAACCATCAAATTAGAGCCCACATCAAAAATTTCACTAGAAGAGGTTGTTTTGATACTCAAATATCGTCAAATTGATCATCTCGACATCTAGATGCATGGACATGAGAAAAAATGGATTTTAAGTTTTGAAAATTATGCATTTTGTATTGCCTTTTTGGACCATCAATTTTTAAGATTTTTAAGTATTTATAGATCTACTCGATCTACACTATTTTTGAAACTTAAAATTTTATAATTAGAGATGAAAATATATTCTGATGTTGTCACAAAGATTTCCAGTATCAAAACCACATTTATCGACACTATTTGAGGGTGCGATCTACTTTGATTGTTTAGAGCGTCGGCTCTATACAAACCGCACCTTTTAATTTTTATCTTTTATTTACTTATTGATTAAGTTCAAATTTAGCATGTTCATACATTTTACCATTAAAAACTGTAAAATTTATGTAAAAATAATTAAAATGGCATATAACCAATATACCCCTTATAATATTAGGGCTTATATATTAATTTTATTTATTTTAAATTATATTTTATAGGTATGTAATGGTGAAAACTATCAATGTAGCAAATTTGAGCTCAATATAATGTATATAAAGAAAGATAAAATTAAAAAACTTCCAAAAAGTAAAACTTAAGTATAAAATCTTAAATATGTGAAACTATTTTTAATTTTAAAAATAGAATAGAACCTTTTTGTAATTTTCCTTACAAAATATCAGCTTATATATGTATTTTGTAACGTGGGTTAAGGTGGGATCCTGGCTATACTTTGGCTGAATAGCGCAATCCAACAACGCATCTTGGGTGACTCTATGATCTAGCCACAAAATTAAAACAAACAAAACTTGAAGGAAGAAAACCAATTGCATTGAGCATCTCCCAATGTTATCTTCGTTTCGCTTTGGGCGAAGCAAGCAAAGGTTTGGGTTTTCCGGCCATAGGGAAACGAACCGAATACCAAAACTGATCGTTGTTTTTTGGGTACTTTTGGAAAATTTATATATATATTTATTATAGTTTTCGTTATTATGGCTCTACTGAATAGTTGATGTTATTATTATTGCGTTCATTTTTTCCATGTGAAAACGGATATTTTTTAAAAAAAGCTCTACCTTTTTTCAGTTGTTAAACAACCAAATTCAAACTATTTTCGATTGATCAAAAAAAAAAAAAAAAGTCAATTTATTCTTTTGAACAACCAAAAATTTTAAAATTTTCTTCAAGAACAGAAATTTGTTTTCTCTCTTGTGGATCTGTGTATCATCTCTCTACCTCTCTTTACATTACAGAGGTAAAAATAGGTTTTTTTTTTTAAACTTTCTTTCTCCCCTTCACCGAACGTTTTTTTTGGGTAGATTCATAATCCCTGAGATTTTTCCTAAATTTAATAGCTCAAACTAGCTGTTCCCCTGATTTTATCGGATAACCATCATTTCAAAGAGGTAGAGAGAATAGGCCACAATATTTCTCTTAATCATCTAATATCATAATCCCTAAGATTTCTCTTAAATTTAGGGGCTCAAGCTAGTTGTTTCTATTTGATTTTTATCGGATAACTATGATTTCAGAGAGGTAGAGAAAATACACTACAAGAGAGAGAAAACATTTTTCGGTCTTTGGTTCTTCATGAACAGAAATTGGTGTATTTTCGGTTGTTGAATAACTGAAGATACTTTAAATTCGATTGTTCAATAATCGAAAAAAAGTAAAGCCGTATTTTAAATTTTTTTTTGTTTTGACATGAAAAAAAGAAAGACGATTATAATAACCGAAACTATTCGATAGAACCCTAATAACATAAACTATAACGGATATATATGTAATTTTTTCATTTTTATAACTTTCCATAAGCAAACAAAAGGACATGTAAGCCATCCCCATCCTAATAGGTTTGTAAAAATTTAAATCATGAAACAGAAAGAAAGTATGTATTTTAAAGAAATTAGAGCCGATTCCCAATTCAATTGGGATGTCAACTTATCAAGAATAATTTTTCAAACTTTATTTCCTAATAATATATAAATCGAAAAAATAATTTGTCTGCCCAAACGTAGAGACGAGTGAAAAAATTCATTGAGCTTTTGCATTAGAGGGGTGCCAATGGAATGTTACATTATCAACATCATCATCATGACAGTTTTTCTTCAACAAACTGGAGTATGCTACGCGAATCGTCATCGGCTATCCGAATGTTATGTACTAAACTACGAACGATTTAACAAACCAGTTTTTCGACCATGTTACGTTGCAAATCCGTTTTATATACTGATTGAAATAACGACAACTCTGTCAAGTGGTGACCGATATTCACAAAATTTCGTCACGAGATATAAATCGGCAGATATTGATCGATGGGTCCCTCGCATTCACTATCCACGCCCCAATTCGCCGCTAAGTTTTTAGCGAGGGAGCTGGCAGCAGCTTCTTTCTTGAAATATTTGGCCGGAAATTTGTTTTTCCGGCGATGTCATCTGCAAATTCCGGCGCTCTCTTGCAGAGTCCGAGTTCATTTCCGGCGCCATTGCCCGTGAGATTCTCGAGATGGAAAGTTTCGTACCCTGTGCTGGTTCGTGGGCAAGGTATGTGTTCATTGTTGCTGCATTTCCTGTAATTTCTGGCGTAAATGATCGGAATTTTTATCCTTCCTCCTCCTCCTCCTTTTCTGACCTTTTTCTTCTTTTTCTTTCTTTTTCATTGCACAGATTCGTGTTCTTCAGGGTTTCTGAAGTCGCCATCTCTGGATCGTTCATGTAAGTCTGGCCTTTCACTTGCTAACTGTTAAATGATTTCGCTTACAGAGCTTGACTGCACTAATGGAGGATGCATGATTTGTATTTCAGTCATTTGTAGACCTCTTTCTCTGCTTAGTCCATTTTAGTTTGTGATTCTCTGTTTAATTTGTTGGGGGTTTTGTTTACAGATCATGGCAGGGTGATGTCAGCTTTCACAGCTGAACTATTTGAGGCGACACTGAGGAGATGTAAACCTCTCTCTCTGGTTTGTTCATGTAAGTTCGATTTTTTCTCTCTCTGAATCTTAATGAGCTTCGTTGTAGTGAACCTCGCGCTTTTGAATGCTCATTCCACTATCCAAATATCAAGGATGTAATGGTGGATTGCTGTCTTTTGCAGTGGAAAATTCTAGACTTTTTGTAGCTCGATGTCAATCAGAGATGACTTTTGAGTCTTCTGAGCTTAATCTTGATCATCAACAAGGAGACACGCTTAAGGTGACTCAGGTGCACTTTTATCCGTTAACCTCGATGTTGTTTGAGATTACTGTGGATTAAGCTGTTCTTGTAGATTTTGGACTGAGTAGCTAGGATTGACCTTCCAATCTCTCCTTGATTCTTATTCCCTTTGAACACAGAAGTAGTCCTTTTCCATAGGAGACAATACTCGCGTGTAAGTTCAAGTAACTTGCTTGTCTATTCTCAATGTCATAACTTGTCTCAGGCCATGGACTCGGCCCTGGCCCGAGTAACTTGGCTGAGTAATATACAAGGCCAAAAATATCCCTAGAAATTTAAAAAAATTGTTAAAAAACAAAATAAAAATTGTAAAGGTGAAACAAAACCAAAAATAACATAAAAGAAAATGAAAAAAAAATAAAAGAGTGGATTTTGAAAAACAAATTGACTTACGGTTGGAGACATTTCAAAAAAATCTGAAAAAGCACATGAAAATGCAAAACAGGGCATTTGATAAGAAAAACTCATAAATCACTATAAAAAAATCCAACAAAGCTATACAACTTTATGTTTTTTTTTTTTACATAGATCCCACAAAGCTATGCAACTTCTTTTTATTTATTTTTTAACATGCCAGAGTTGTACCGCATACTTGGCTCAGCCAGGGGCCGAGTTTGAGTGGACTGGCCCGACTAGTTAAACACTAGTCATAACATAGCAAAAATTATATCTGGAATTAATGGAACTGTTCATATTGTGGATGTCACTGACTGATTAAGGAAATTGACGGTTAGTTGGGACAGACCAAGTAAGTGTATTTTTTATTACTTTAAATCACGAACTAAAGCAAAATAGTTCCTCTTTTTATGATACTAGTGGCATTTTGGGGCATGTTTTGCACATAAAGGGGTTTGGAAAGCAAGCAGACTAAAACATCTTGCCAAAGTGTTCCATGTCTAGTACATTAGTAAATATAGTTTTAGTCATGATTAGTGGTCCTTCCAAACTCACCCATGGTTTCTTAAAGTATTTGTAAGAATGAGATGATTATACTGGTATGGAGAATATTGGTGTGGTCCCCGCACTAGGATATCTAGATGCTAAGGCACTCAAATTTCTAGATGCTTCGCATATGATTTTATCTTCAATTTTTACAGGGCAATTGAATTGGGTCGTATTTAATGCTGAAGGTGCCACTGTTCGCATTACATTTTCTGTTTACAAATTGGAAATTTTCTTGACATGTTTACCTAAATATTGACAAATTAGCAGCCAATACGCCTTTTCTTATCAGCTGACTTTTAGTTTAAAGTGTATGTACTTTTGTCAACTTCAGGCTGAGATCCATTGGTCCGAAGTGTTTTTTTTGTAGTTTGTTTATTTCTTTCCATTTTGTTTGTTTATTTTTCTAAGAGCACTGGTGCATCGGAATGATAGAGAAGCTGTACGTATTTCCTTTGATTTATGTTGTTTTATTGTTCCATTTGTCTTTTCTTCAAAATTATATAGGAGACATACAGATATTTGAAAATTTGCATATCTTTTGGATGTAAACTCTCACACCATTTTCAAAATTTTTATTATTTAATATCATTGATAGATCAATACAGTTTCTGTCATCTTCTTCATTGCAGGACATTGTGCAAAATGAGAATGGCCCTTTGATGATGATGAAGAATGCAAATTCTATCCTTCCTCATGTTGTTATTGCAAGTACA
Source organism: Amborella trichopoda (assembly GCF_054954075.1). Taxonomy (NCBI): domain Eukaryota; kingdom Viridiplantae; phylum Streptophyta; class Magnoliopsida; order Amborellales; family Amborellaceae; genus Amborella; species Amborella trichopoda. The sequence goes on along the minus strand of NC_142344.1, from coordinate 53,929,911 downwards.
GTGCTGGCTCTTATCTTTCCACCTTCTTTCACATGGTTTACGACCAGGTTATGCAGTTTCCTTAAATGAATGGGATGCCAGATCATGTAATTGTTGTGTACGCTGTTATATTTAGCTTTTTGGTATTTAACATCATCGGATTTCTTCATTTCATTGGTGAATACTGCATATCATTTTGTTTTATTTCTCATTGTGATATTTATACACACTATTCTCAAAGTTGTGATGCATAATGAGCTTCTTCTCTAGATGCTTTTACTTGATTGTTAAGCCCCCAATCTTTTTGGGTCATCCATAATTCGGTGCCCGAATATGTACACATACTAATCGAAAAGGTAGAAGGAAATGCGTAGGATATGGAATGTACAGGAAGACTAAAAGAAGAGGATGACATGTACCTTGATGAATCATTGATGAATTTTGTTCCCTGGAGAACCACCAATACTATTGTTTTTGGCCCATTCATACCACATATTTGTGCAGATGATTGTGCACTACTGCTCTTGTTGTGCTCATAGATTACGTGGATTGGATCAAATTTTGTCAAAAAAAAAAAAAACTTTGTTGCGGTCTTCATTATCTTAAGTTGGATTACCATGATGCTAAAAATAATAATCGGCAATGTGGTTCCAAACTTGTATTGAGACTCATATAAGAACACCTTCATTAGCAATAATTGTTTGCCCAAAATGTGTCGGTCAATTTGGTTATGACTCCAAATATGTATAGTAACTAGAGAAACTAACGCACAAACAATTTCACCTAGATTTGTATATATCAATGAGTTCAGGAGGAGTTTCTGAGACTTCCAATCTCTGTTTCATTTCCATCAAATTGATAAACAGATTTGAACACTCTTGATTCGGGCCTTGAAACATATTATAGACCTTAATAGAAAGTAAAATGGAAAATACAGCACCAAAGAGTTGAATTTTAAAATCAAACCACTTCGAGTTGTCATATGCTCACTTTAGATTTGAACTAAAGCCGGCTGGAACAACCATGGTGATAAGCTTATTTCAAATGTGAATTGAAACGAATTACTATCAAGATTTATTTGAGGAAATTTGGATTTGTTGCTTTTCCGTAGCTATCGGTACTTAAACCAGTATGTAAATGAATTGACAATATATGGTACTTGCTTCCAGATGATGCCACTTCCTGACAGTGAATACTTTTTGAGTTGAGATTTTGCATGCTGATAGAGGACATTGAGATCAACGTAATGGTCTAAATTTCACCTCAAATGGATAAGTAACAAGTGACTGAGATATGCCATGTCAAAGTTAACTCATTTCTACTTCTGATTTTGATAGCAAATGAGCTCGTTTTGGGCCCAACCGCTTTTGGCTCAAGGAATTATGGACCTTGAAAGCTTGGTATCCTTGTAGAAGAGTTCTTGAGGAACACCCCGAGAAATTTCATGAGAAACGTCCTTGTATATTGGGAGATATGTCAGACCAGCGGTCAGACTATTGCATGGTTTTGAAGCTCATGTTTTAAATCCAACTGCTTTTCAATGGGAAATCCATGGGGTACTGCCTTCACATCGTTTATAGGGCACTACTTTAGAAATCTACCCTTTCAATTCCTTGAGAAAGCCCCTCATAAATTGAAAGAAATCTCTATTTTAGTGGTCGGGGTCATCCTACCTCTGATGAACATGCATCTGGTTGCCTGTGGATATAAGCCTTGGCTACCTCTACGCATGAATGAGAGGTCAAATCATCTCCAAAGGAGCTGAAACGTTTGAAAGATGCTTATTATGCCTCAACCCTGATTTCCAGGAACTTTCAAGTCAATCCCAAACATCATGAAGGGACTGGCAGTCAGGCCATAATATCCTGGCGACCGGTAAGTTTGGAGATGTATCAAGTGAAGTCCAAATTTTATGGAATTTGGGTGAGAGGCCCTGATGTGAATATCTACAAAGTGCTACCCCATTCTGATATCATTGGATGGGGTTTCACGTAGACCTGCCGCTAGAGCCCCCTCATGGCAAACAATGTTTGTTATGACATACCAAATCTTATCCAAACTTCCCCAAATTTTGTGAGGAGACACATGGCCTTGAGAATATGTGTCCCAATGTTTGGTCTCAACCCGAGACAATTTGACAGTCTTTGATTGACCGGTCATTAAGATATGTATGGTGACCGGCTATTAGGGCTCTCAGGACATATCAGGCCTTGGATGTTTAGTCCTAACTTTATCATCCTTCATTTATGATGCTTGATGTATGACACTTCAGAATATCCTGGAGATTCTAATGTTGATTATATCATATGCATAACGATCAATAACAAAGCTTACATGTCTTGACAGTTGCCCATTTCTGTTTATCTCCTCGTTTGAGACCATTCACCCTGCTTGACCTTGAATCCCTCTAGTGTGTTTAATCCTGAATAAGAGTTCAAAACCACACCAAACAGTATTTATATAGCCTTATTATCAATAAAAGAAAAATCGGCCTTGTTCTTCATCTGCATCTATATCCAGCTTTTCTGCCTCAACCTGGTTTTCGTTTGGTTGCCATAAGTGGGACCTCGAAGAAGCTGGAGGACTTAGGAAGCCGATGTTTGCAATAATCCAGGGATCAGAATCTACACCAGATGTGTAGAACTCAATAACTTCATTCCCTCTCAGGGTTATGCAGTCTCTACTCTTGATTTTGGAATATGGAGTGAAGCATTTAAACCCTTTACCAGAAGTGTCACCTACACAATGTCTACCTAATTGTATGCATGTGACTGTCCTCATGCCTTCTAACATGTAGATCTCAGATTCCATTCATGACATTGTGATTAGTCCATTTCTTGTATTGCTCTAATTATTTGGCTGTGATGATTCATTGTAATTCTAAGTTTTCCTTGACCTTTTCAGGTATTGGGCTCCTGCACTTGGTTTTCTGATGTTCGCTGTTGGAGTAAATTCAACTACTAAAGATTTCTTAGAGGCAGTTAAAAGACCGGGTGTTATTGCTGCTGGCTTCGCTGGTCAATACATCATCAAGCCTCTTCTAGGATATATTTTGGGTACCATTGCAGTATCTCATTTGCGTCTTCCTGATCCTATTGGTGAGACATTCAGTTCTACTTTTGTTTATGTCTTTTGACAATTGGAGAAGAGGTGTACAAGATTGTGAATGAAACTACTCATGCAGGTTCTGGGATAATGTTAGTTTCTTGTGTTAGTGGGGCACAGCTTTCAAATTATGCCACTTTCCTAACAGACCCAGCTATGGCTCCCTTAAGCATAGTTATGACATCATTGTCGACAGCTACAGCTGTTTTTATTACACCCTTCCTATCGCTTCTACTCATTGGAAAGCGCTTGCCTGTTGATGTTCGAGGAATGATGACTAGTATAATGCAGATTGTAATTGCACCAATTGCTGCTGGCCTGCTTTTGAATAGGTGATCATCTTCATGACTCTAATTGCATGCTTGTGTTCTCTATGCCAATTTTTAACTTGGGAATCCATCCTTCATTTAAGTATTTAATTAGGTCTTGTCAAACTAAATTTAGATTGCAATGCTTCTGATATGATCAACATGCTTTGCATGTCAAGTTCAGCGCCTATATGAGTTAACATTTTGTTGCTCTGTACTTGTTTGGACATCATACCTGAAAGGTGTTATCTTCTAATTAATAATTTTAGGACTGCACAGCATTTTCTATTTGGCAATTGGACTATACCACTAGGAATAAACTCTAGGCTAGGTGGTCAGGGTGGCATGGTGCTATAATGTGCCGTCTTGAGTTTGATTGCTACCACACCTCTTCCCCATTAAACTTCCCAAAAGGAATCGGGCCTAGGATCGACTGTTTAGCAGTTGATTTTAGCAATGCTACATCTCAAGTTCGACTTCTACCACTGAACTACCCAAAAAAAAAGAAATCTAGGACTACACAGCACTGTGTAGTTTTGCTTGTTACTAGTCGCATGGATGGTCCTTTGTGCTATCTTTCCAAAGTTGGGAACTTGTTAGGCAATTCATTAGTGTAGATTGCCATGTGTCTTGTAAGATGGCCAAACACGCTATGCCTGCCACTGAATAGCTGGACATAATGATAAAAAGCACTTCACTTCTTTTGATCTCAGTTATTGAATGACAAGCGTTCCGTTTATTTGTTTTGCATGAATACTGACAAGAGGCTGGTTTATATACAAGAGTTCCGTTTTTTTTTTGCATGAATATTGACAAGAGGCTGGTTTATATTAAGGTTGGATTTTGCCATTTAAAACAATGTGTCCAAAGAGATGACTGAGTATTTTATTCATGCAACCTGCTAGATTTAATTTGGATTATACTTGTGGCTCATGGTGCTTTTTTGTTAGGAGTTATTCACTTTCAAGTATTTGTACAAGAGACCATTTACTTTTTGTACAAGAAGGTCACAATTATTATTGTCCTTTAAATTTCAAAATAGGTAGTTGTAAGAGTGTCATTGAATATATATAAAGTTCCAAAAAAAAATTCTCGGACTTCTTGATTCATCTTAAGCCATCCAATTTGACATCTTATGTGTGGGAATAGTTGTAACCTCCTTGTAATAAAGATAAATAGTCTCGTTATAGACAATCCATATCCATATATATATATATGGGCAGTGATTTCATGCAACGGTTGTATCATAGTATAATGCAACAATCTTCCAAAACCATATTAGGGCCATTTGTTTTATCCAAATTTTGAAATATACGCTCTTTTCATTCTAACGAACAATCACAAATAAAAGCAAATTTGAAAATGGAACCTAAAAACAATTTTTTTAGCCCAATTAACATAGGCCGCCCATTTTGATAAGATGCTTAGATCTAGGCCATAAAATGATTTTTTTCTTTTCCAATTTTTTCGATGGTTTTATTATCATTAGATGAACAATGTTAAAAAAGAAAAAATTGATTTTGAGTTTGTGGAGGATAAGATCTTGAAATTCACCAAATGAATGGTTTATATTCGTTGTTGGAGGGGACTAATTTTGACCATATCTAGGGTTCAAATTGAACTTTTTTTTTTATGGGATTGATTATTGAGATGAAGAGAGAGTGTGTACAAACTTTTGGGTCAGACATATACCACAAACATGGTTTTTTAAAAGTGTGGTTGTAACCGTTGCATGAAATCATTGCCCTATATATATATATATATATATGGTTTTTTAAAAGTGTGGCCGCAACCGTTGCATGAAATCATTGCCCTATATATATATATATATATATATATATATATATATATATATATATATATATATATATATATATATATATATATATATATATATATATATATATATATATATATATATGGAAGATGCTAGGGTGAGCCCATTAGCTCACAAAATAGTATAAGCCTAATGACCCAGATTGAATTTGGGCTGATCTGACGACCGAGAGTATTTGAATTTTAATTTTTTTCTACAAATCCAAATCACTTGAAATTTTAGATGAATATTCTTCTCATCAAGCCGTACCTAATAAAAATATAAAAAAAAAATCTATAAAATTAAAAATGACCAAAATACCTTCGAAAATTTACGGGGGTATTTTGATCATTTTTTTCATGTAAAATATATTTTGAATATTCACCTATTTTTTATCAACACTCGTCTAAAATTTCAAGTGACTTGGATTTGTAGAAAAAAAATTAAAAATTCAAGCACCATCGGGCATCCGTGATCGTTAAGATCGGCCCAGATTCAATTTGAGCCATTGGGCTCATTTTTTTTTGTGAGCCCATTGGCTCACAGAAGCCTTTTCCATATATATATATATATATATATATATATATATATATATATATATTAAATATGGAAAAGCTGGGATTAGCCCACTAGCTCATATGAACATATGAGCCCAACGGCCCATATTCAATCTGGGCCGATCTGAGATCACGGATGTCTGGTAGTGTTTGAATTTTAATTTTTTTTGTACAAATCCAAATCACATGAAATTTTACGAGTGCGTTCATCAAAAATAGTTGAATCTTTGAAAAATATCAAAAAAATATTTTACATGAAATAAATTTACCAAAATACCTCTGAAAAGTTTCGGGGGTATTTTGGTCATTTTGTTTGCTAATAATTTTTTTATATTTTTTTAGGTGCGCCTTGATGAGAAGAACACACGCCTAAAATTTCAAGTGATTTGAATTTGTAGAAAAAAAATTAAAATTCAAACACAAAATGAGGTCGTGACCGTCAGATCGGTTCAGATTCAATCTGGGCCATTGGCTCATATGTTCATATGAGCTAGTGGGCTAATGTCAGTTTTTTCCATATATATATATATATATATATATATATATATATATATATATATATATATATATATATATATAGAAGATACTACAAAACACCTATAGGCAAAAATGAACAGTGATTTTGATACTACAAAATGCCTATAAGCGAAAATGAACAGTGATTTCGCCTACCCTAATCACCATTTACACGTCATCGCACGGTCACAGTTGTCCGGTAGGGTTTCAATTTTTCATTTTTTTAACTATTCATAATGATTTGAAATTTGGAGCATGTGTACATTTTAGTGAGGCGCACCTAATAAAAATATGAAAAAAATAATTCACAAAATAGAAATTGACCAAAATACTCTCGAAATTTTATGGGGGTATTCTGGTTAATTTATATTTTGTGAATTATTTTTTTCATATTTTTATTAGGTGCATCTCACTAAGATGTACATACACTCCAAATTTCAATTAATTTGGGTTTGTAGAAAAAATAAAAAATGAAACACTACCGGACAACTGTGACTGTGCGAAGAAGTTTGGATGCTGATGAGCGTAGGCGAAAGCATTGTTCATTTCGCCTATAAACGTTGGGAAGGGTTTTCCTATATATATATATATATATATATATATATATATATATATATATATATATGGGAAAAGATGGGATTAGCCCACTACCTCAAATTAAATCTGGGCCTATCTGACGATCACGGATGTCCGATAGTATTTGAATTTTACTTTTTTTTCAACAAATCCAAATCACTTGAAATTTTAGACCTGTGTTCATCAAAATAGGTAAATCTTCGAAAAATATCAAAAAAATATTTTAGATGAAACAAATTGACCAAAATACCCAAGAAAAGCTTCGGGGGGTATATTGGTCATTTTTATTTTATGGATAATTTTGTTTTATATTTTTATTAGGTGCGCCTTGGTGAGAAGAACACAGAGCTAAAATTTCAAGTGATTTGGATCTGTAGAAAATAAAATAAAATTCAAGCACTAGCGGATATCCGTGATCGTCAGATCGGCTCAGATTCAATCTAGGCCGTTGGGCTCATATGTTCATATGAGCTAGTGGGCTAATCCCATCTATTTCCTATATATATATATATATATATATATATATATATATATATATATATATATATATATAGGGAAAAGATCCTGTCAGCCCACAGCTTGCCAGCTACAGTGTTAGTCAACAGCCCAGATTCTAAGCCCAATCCAATAGTCACAAATTCATTTCGTATTTGAATTTTCATTTTTTTTATATAAATCTAAATCACTTGAAATTTTGAGCGTCTATTCTTAAAAAATATTAGGATATTAAAAGAATAATTGGAAAAATATAAATTGCCCCAAATTTTTTTCGAAGTATTTTGGTCAATTTATATTTTACGAATTATTTTTTTTTATATTTTTGTTAGGTGCGCCTTGATGAGTAGAATGTACGCCTAAATTTTCAAGCGATTTGAATTTGTAAAAAAAAATGAAAATTAAAATGCGAAATAAGGTCGTGACCGTTAGATCGGCCCAGATTAAATCTGGGCCATTGGCTGACACTTGGGCTAACAACATCCATTCCTATATATATATATTTATATATACCACACAGCTAGTAAATACACAACTCATTCTATCACTAAAAATTTGAAGGGTTGTGAATTGTATAATCTCTATATATATATATATATATATATATATATATATATATATATATATATATATATATATATATATATATATATATATATATATATATATATATATATATATATATATATATATATATTATGATAGAATTGTTGCATGAGATTACTACCATATTGTAGGTTCTTTTTGAGAAGTGTGTTGATCATTTACTCTTTTGATAATGGCAGAGAAGTTATATTCATCTGGATTTTTGATAATAGGTGATTTTGATTTATTTTTGGTAATATTAATAAATTGGGTAATTATATTTCTTTTTTCATCAGGATCAGTTATTTTATCTATCTTGCACTTCAATTATTCCAAGATAACCTATCTGATAAGGATCTTTCATCCTTAAATATGGGCTCCCGAGGCAATACTCGCCGGGGAAAACAACCCATGCACTCTTTAGTTCCATATGAAGGGGAACCTTCACCCCTGAATATTCGCTCACCATCTCAATCCCCAGTTCATCAAATTACATACCCAGAAGCTCGAACTTCAACTCCTACATTCTCACCAGCCCAGTCCAAATCCACTCTTCCTACCAACAGTCCATGATCAGAATATATCGAAAGAGCCTTTTTAATGGATATTACCATTGATGAACATCAGGTTCACATGGATCCAAGCAAACTTGCACCATTATACTTATTAAATCATCTTAATCCTATCAATGGGGTTAAGACCAGAGAATATTATGAAGCCATTCTGATGGAAACAGGGTCCATCTCTGTTGTCCATTACTTTCAACAGAATACCCGAATCATAGCCTATTCAAAAGTACAGATAAAGAAATTACTTCCTTATATTGAGTGGGGTTCCAATCCCGCACAAGGCAAAAAATTACAAAATCTTGAATTTTCTTATAAGTATTTCAAATATGCTGAGTACATAGAAGCTTGGCATAAATTTTTCTATTATCAAAACCCTAACAATACTCATAGCTGGTATTTACAATTCCGGCTACCAATTTTTGAAAGGTTCCCCACTTGGTTTCAAAACTGGTATTTTGTGTGGGGATCAACTGCTATGATTTTACCTCCTGCTTTTAAGGAGCTGCAGGAGCAATTTATACAATACAATAATATCAATAATTCAGTTGACACTCACCTTTACTTTATGGCTTTATACCAAATCCCTTGGATTATGAAATGGGATTATACCATATCACCCAATACTTCCAATGATTATACATACATCCCACGATTGGGAAAAACCATCTCTGTAAAATGGTGGGATATCTTTCAAATGGATCTCACCAGAACTACTCCAAAAAGAATACCACCCAAAGCACCTATATACCAGGAAAACCCAAATACTTCAAACACTTCTTTTGATTTTCCTACCTACCTGCGAAATATGCTTCAAACCAACCCACATGTTTCAAAGGAAGAACTGGAGAAACAAATGAAAGAGATCTTTGCTGAAGCAGGAAGAAAACCTACATCTTCCGAAGAAACAGTCCAGTCTTCTCCACTACACACCAATAGGTACCTCCAATTCAGTCAGAAGGATCCGGAAGAAGATGATCCAGACGAATTCAGCCAAAGACCATGAATTGATCATCCATGACATCACCATCCACCATCCAGAAGCAATAGCAAGACATCATATGGGACAAACAAGGGTCCCACCTCAGACAGCAAACACTGTACTCCAATTGTAATAAGGCCAAAAGATCCAATTGTTATGCCATCAAGACTGTAGAAGAAAGTCTATCAGTAACGCAAAACTAAGAAGACTTCCACCTAACTTAAGAGGATGGTGGGATTTTTATGTGGAAAAGAAGAAAAAGAAATACAAAAAAGAAAAATATATTAAAGCCAAAAAGAAGAACAAAGATCAAGTTATTACGTGGGATCTTTTGGCCTTATTACAATTGGAGTACAGTGTTTGCTGTCTGAGGTGGGACCCTTGTTTGTCCCATATGATGTCTTGCTATTGCTTCTGGATGGTGGATGGTGATGTCATGGATGATCAATTCATGGTCTTTGGCTGAATTCGTCTGGATCATCTTCTTCCGGATCCTTCTGACTGAATTGGAGGTACCTATTGGTGTGTAGTGGAGAAGACTGGACTGTTTCTTCGGAAGATGTAGGTTTTCTTCCTGCTTCAGTAAAGATCTCTTTCATTTGTTTCTCCAGTTCTTCCTTTGAAGCATGTGGGTTGGTTTGAAGCATATTTCGCAGGTAGGTAGGAAAATCAAAAGAAGTGTTTGGAGTATTTGGGTTTTCCTGGTATATAGGTGCTTTGGGTGGTATTCTTTTTGGAGTAGTTCTGGTGAGATCCATTTGAAAGATATCCTACCATTTTACAGAGATGGTTTTTCCCAATCGTGGGATGTATGTATAATCATTGGAAGTATTGGGTGATATGGTATAATCCCATTTCATAATCCAAGGGATTTGGTATAAAGCCATAAAGTAAAGGTGAGTGTCAACTGAATTATTGATATTATTGTATTGTATAAATTGCTCCTGCAGCTCCTTAAAAGCAGGAGGTAAAATCATAGCAGTTGATCCCCACACAAAATACCAGTTTTGAAACCAGGTAGGGAACCTTTCAAAAATTGGTAGCCGGAATTGTAAATACCAGCTATGAGTATTGTTAGGGTTTTGATAATAGAAAAATTTATGCCAAGCTTCTATGTACTCAGCATATTTGAAATACTTATAAGAAAATTCAGGATTTTGTAATTTTTTGCCTTGTGCGGGATTGGAACCCCACTCAGTATAAGGAAGTAATTTCTTTATCTGTACTTTTGAATAGGCTATGATTCGGGTATTCTGTTGAAAGTAATGGACAACAGAGATGGATCCTGTTTCCATCAAAATGGCTTCATAATATTCTTCTGTCTTAACCCCATTGATAGGATTAAGATGATTTAATAAGTATAATGGTGCAAGTTTGCTTGGATCCATGTGAACCTGATGTTCATCAATGGTAATATCCATTAAAAAGGCTCTTTCGATATATTCTGATCTTGGACTGTTGGTAGGAAGAGTGGATTTGGACTGGGCTGGTGAGAATGTAGGAGTTGAAGTTCGAGCTTCTGGGTATGTCATTTGATGAACTGGGGATTGAGATGGTGAGCAAATATTCAGGGGTGAAGGTTCCCCTTCATATGGAACTAAAGAGTGCATGGGTTGTTTTCCCCGACGAGTATTGCCTCGGGAGCCCATATTTAAGGATGAAAGATCCTTATCAGATAGGTTATCTTGGAATAATTGAAGTGCAAGTGAAAGTGGTGATTCGTCATTGGCGTCAGTGTTGCCCCCCCTGCAAAAATTCACGAGTCAAAAAATCGGGTAAAGAATTAGAAGACCTAGGAAGATGTTCAATAGAAAAATCAAAGGCAGAGAGAATAGCCTGCCAGCGGGCAAAGATTTGTTTAGAAATCAAATTTTTAACATCTTTTTGCAGAATATCTTTGGCGGCTTTGCAATCTGTTCGTATAAGAAAATGTTGGTTTAATTTAAGATGCCGCCAAGTCCTTTATCAGAGGCATCACATTCATTGATTTTAAAAGCAGTAGGATGTGGGAGAGAAAGGCATTCAAGGGTTTTTACCTTACTCTTTATTACCTTTATTGCTTGAGTATGAATATCAGACCAAGGAGGTGGATTCTTCTTGAGTCTATCATATAATGGTTTGGAGTCCAAAGTAAGGTTAGGATAGAAATCACTTACATAATTGAGGCATCCTAAAAACTTTTGTAATTCAGTTTTATCAAGAATCTTATCAGGAAATTTATCAGCAAAAGCTATGGATCTGTCTATTGGGATAATAGTACCATGGTGTATCATATGTCCTAAAAACCTAATATTGGTTTTGAAAAGTGTAATCTTTTTGGCAGAAACAACTAAGCCTGCTTGGCTTACAGCATGGATAAATGTATTTATATGTTTAATGTGTTGATCGATAGATTCAGAGAATATTAAGACATCATCAATATAGACTATCATGAAATGGTAGTAAGAGTTGAAGACATCGTTAATTATTTTTTGAAATTCTGATGGTGCATTTTTTAAACCGAAAGGCATCACATTCCATTTGTATTGACCAAATGGAACATTAAATGCAGTTTTATATTTATCTTGTTATTGGATCTGGATTTGCCAGTATCCTGATTTCATATCAAATTTTGAGAATATACATGCTTGAGCAACTCTATCTAATAAATCTTTTTTATTTGGAATTGGGTATCTTATCCATTTTAATACTTTATTTAATGGTTTATAATTTATAACCAATCTAGGAACTCCTCTTTCTTTTTCAGCATTTTTATTCACATAAAAAGCTGCACAACTTCAAGGTGAAGAACTTGGTCGTATGAGCTTTCTCTGTAGGAGTTCTGCTATTTCTTTTCTACACATTTCCAACAAAACAGTATTATAAAAAGACCAAGAGAAAATTAATTAATAAATTTTCCCCAAATACAAAGAAAAGGAAAAAACTCCCAGTATGCCATAAGTGTGGTAAAATAGGACATTATAAACACCAATGTAAATTAAAAAAGAAAATAGAATCATTAAATTTAGATGATACAACCAAATCAAAATTAAAAAATATAATTTCTTACGATTCTTCCTCCTCTACTTCTAGTGGATCTTATACTGAAGAAATAGACAGTAATGATCTTGATCTTATAGGATCAGATAGTTCTTATACTGAAACTACTACAGAATCATCAGAGGACTGTAGTTGTCCGTTACCTCAGCATAATGTTCATACACTCATTCAGGAAGATAAATTTATTCTGGACATTATAGATAAAATAACTGATCCTGATGAAAAAAGAAATATAATTACCCAATTTATTGAGCAACTCTATCTAATAAATCTTTTTTATTTGGAATTGGGTATCTTATCCATTTTAATACTTTATTTAATGGTTTATAATTTATAACCAATCTAGGAACTCCTCTTTCTTTTTCAGCATTTTTATTCACATAAAAAGCTGCACAACTCCAAGGTGAAGAACTTGGTCGTATGAGCTTTCTCTGTAGGAGTTCTGCTATTTCTTTTCTACACATTTCCAACAAAGCAGTATTCATTTGTATTGGTCTAGCTTTAGTAGGGATTTGGCTTGCAGTAAAGTTTGATTCATATGGTAAGCTGATACTATGTTTTTTTCTATCCCAAAAAGCATTAGGATGTTCGCTACATATTGATGTTTCTATTTGCTTTTGTATTGATTGAATTTTTTGTTGTATTGAAGGCATTTGTATTTGCTCTTCAATTACTTTATATTTCACTTCCTGTTTAAGTGTACAATTAATATTACCAAAAATAAATCAAAATCACCTATTATCAAAAATCTAGATGAATATAACTTCTCTGCCATTATCAAAAGAGTAAGTGATCAACACACTTCTCAAAAAGAACCTACAATCTCTGATCTCAAAAAAGAGATTAAAGAAATAAAAACCGAAATAGTACAATTGAAAGGAAGAATTCAAATATTAGAATTACAACAAATGTCTCAACAAGTTTTTTCTTTGTCTTCCAACTGGCTTTTGACATTATTCAATTCTTTTAATTTAGGTTTATGTATGAAGTTAAAATGTATTGGAATATTTTGAATTGTTGATGAAATTCCTGTTTCATCAATAGTTATAGGATAGAACAATGTTAGGAATGGGACTCCTAGGATTACTGATTGGCTCAGTCCTTTAACCATAATAAATGGTGTATCAATACATTGATGATTATTACATACAGAGGCGTTGGATAATTTATATTTAATAAATAATCTACTGCCATCTGCTGTATTTAATATTTGAGTAGTTTTATCAAAGTATTTCGAAGGTACAAGTCCTTCATTTATACAATTGAGATCAGCTCCTGAATCTATGAGAGCTGATGTTTCAAAACTATAATTTTTTGCAACTATAATTTTAACTTGGACAAACCATTTTTGTACAACTATTTTATTGATCAAATTGACAGAGGGAATGGGTATTGTTGGTACTTCTGAGGAATCAATAGTCTCTATTGGATCAATAGTGTCTATTGGGTTATCAGTTACCAAGTCATTGAACTTCAGAAACCCAGAACCTTGCAAACCTCAGACTTCAGACCTCATACCTCAGACCTCAAAGTACCTCTGAACCATAGAAACCCTGTTACCTGAACTTTGTAAACCTCAACCCAGTTACAGAACTCTGAACCTTTCTCACAGCCAAAATACACCTCTGCAACAGTACGAATTGTGCGAACCTCTGCAAAAGTTCATACCTCTGCAACTGTTTATACAATTCTTATCAGAAGCTATCTTCGCCCTCATAGCTGAACCAGGTTCTCTCTTACCTCACTCTATACTTATGTGTGATTGTAATCTCACAGATTTGCCTTCATATTGCCCTCCTCATTGGAAACTGTTTTCCAGTTACTGTTTGTGTGCTCAGTAAGTCTCTTACTTTCGATCTAGCTTACTCTGCTCTGTTTTATCCCTCTCTGTTTTATTCCTCTATTTTATTTCCTGTTTTTATGTAATATCCTTCTTTTCTTTTCTCTGTATTACTCTCTCTCTTTCTATCTTGTAAATAGATGTGAATATTAATAAAGATGCTAGTGTGATTCTATGCCTGCCTATATGTCTGCCTGTTATGCAGTTTAAAATTTTGTTCAATATTAAGATAGGTGACACTAGTTACGCCCAGTGGATAGTAATTGATATTTCAATAGTTCCATTCATAGGAATTATATTATTTTGTTTAAATTATTATAAAATATTGCAATCCATAGTAACTTACAACAGCTTGCTGTTCACATACTTGTTATAATCGCTTCCAAATAAACTTGCTTCCAAATAAACTTGAAAACCTGAAACATAAAAACCAATAAATAAATAAAACTTCGTCAAGCCAAAACAAATGACAGTGCTGTAGATCCTTGCGTAAAGTGGTATCAAAGCCATACAGTGATACACTGTCAACCAAATTACAACAGTAGAACTATTCCACAGTGGAACTGTGCAAACAGTTATAATTGTTGAATTTGTAAAACTGTTCTTTTCACTCCATAGGATAAGATAAAGATACATTTTACTATAAGAAACCAAGTGAGATTGACCACCAAGAAAGTTGGTCCGAGAGTTAAGACAAGAGACAAGTAAACGCCGATGCGAAAAGTACCGCCAAGGCCAGGAGAGCCTCTTAGGGAAAAAAGCTAAGGCCACTGAATGTCCAGATTGTCATTATCCGCAACCTACGGATGGCAAATCTCATAAAGAATCTTACTGGTAAAACTGTACCTTCATCTTCAAAACTTAGAGTTAAAAATAAAGAACAAATTATCATAAATGATATTGAGGAAAATATTCAAAATTGGAATATTCCCAAGGTACCAATTCATGATGTCTATAATAAAGGAACATTTAAACTTAAGATGGGTTATGCCATCAAGACTGTAGAAGAAAGTCTATCAGTAACGTAAAACCAAGAAGACTTCCACCTACTCTCGAAAAAAGTAATAGAAAAACATAAAGAAAATAATTACAAATATTTACACATTGGCCTCATTCAAGTAGCCGTAAAACCTTTGACCCGACCAGGGTTGAACACTTCTGTGCTTGTATGCCTAAGAGATACAAGACACAATATATTCACCGACTCTCTACTAGGCATGGTTGAATCCAGCCTCTGTAGCGGTCCAAATTATTTTAACTGTTTTCCTAATTTTTCTGTTTCTTTAACTGATCCAAATATCTTAGATATATTAACAATAAATCTCAAGACACATGGATTCAATATGGTCCATGGTTCACAAAATCTTGCTATAGTCTATAGAATATACTATAAGGTCATGAACACATTAAGTCCCAATACCTTAAAACTTGATCAAAAGGATCAAACAATTTTATTCCAAACAAATATAGAAAAATCTAATATGATAGTTCCAAAAACCATAAAATGGTCAGATATAATTCTACCTCAATCATGGGCATTACAAAATGCCAATCAACCACAAGAAATTCCTCAACATCATATTCCCAATCATATCATCGAACATACAGATGGAAATGTAGAAATACAATTTCAAAATTTACATATACGAGATGATATTGACATTAATAGGAGGAAAAATAATAAACAGAATATACCATGTAGGAAATCAATTTCCCACAACCCAAATGTTATCATATTACCTCCTCCTAGTCATCCTTCTTCATCCAATAATCAAATGACTTTATCCAATTCAAACATACAATTTCAAGGAACACATAGGACCAGAGATAATATTGTAATTCCAACATATACATCAACATCTCATCCTACAACTTCGAATACTGAACCCAGTATAGAAGAATTACAGGACTTCCAAGTCTGTACATTACAACTTGAAAAGGATAATAATACTCAATATTCGGAAGAATATATCGCAGCTTATCTAGCAGCCAAGCTAGAACGAAAACAAAGAAAAATAAATAAAGCTTTTATCAAAAAAGATTATTTATCAGAAGAAAATAAAAATATCCGAGAATGGTATTTAAAAAGATTTCAACCACCTAGACTTTTGGAATTACTACATAAAAAATATAATAAATTTTTACATAAAGAAAGATTAAATATAGGATTCTTTCACTGGCTCAGAGATATGTGTTTAGAGAAAAATATTTCTATTCCTTTCTTTGAAAAAATTCAAACAATAGAAGAGAAGACATACATAAGTACTGATGGTACTACAACAGCTAGTACACATCCACCTGAGAAAAGTATTATACTTAAAGCAGGCATTCCAAAAAAGAATGAGCCTGTACATTCCTCATCCTTCTATGATATAGTGGCTACACCATATAAAGCCATACCTAAAGAAATAAATAAAAAACAGGAATACATACCTCATATTGTAGAACAAAATAATTATACAAACCTATATCTACAATCTCTTGGAAAGCAAACTGAACGAATAGAGAGAATAGTATCCAAGGAAACACCTACTATATCTCCCATTCCTAAATCAGTATTATTTAAACCACCTTCTGAGTTAAATAAGAATAAATTCCACATCGGAGAAAATAATAAATCCCTTATGGATCAATTAATTTCCAAATTATCCCAACTAGATCTGAAAGGAGTACCTTCATCCCAAATCAATATTCCTGCACCAACCATAACTTCCCAAATACCTGAGTCTTCTGACAAAGGAAAAGCTGTCATACCTGAGCATGAAACAATGATGCTCACAGAGGAAGAACCCATAATAAAGGATACAATCCAAAACCAGGAAAAAGCATTCATGGATACTACACCTCTAATGGATACCATCAACAAAATAGCTTATGGAAAATATTGGAAACCCATAACAGCCTTACCCTATCATAAGAGACCTACTCCTGTTGACATTCAAATAGAAGAAGATTCAATACAACAGGCAGTATCTTATTCTAGAAGATCTATAGTGAATTGGCAAATAGATGGTCTATCAGAACTAAAAATATTAGATGTCATGAGACATATGACCATGTATGCCTATGCAAATAAAATGGCAGGCAACCATGATCAAGAAGTTGCCAAAGCAATAGTAAATGGATTTACAGGATGGTTAAGAGGATGGTGGGATTTTTATGTGGACGATGATACCAAACAAAGAATTTTGAATAATACCAGACAATGGACAGGACGGAATGAACAAAATCAAGAAGTTATCTATACAGAAAGTGATGCTGTAAATACCTTACTATATACAATCACATTACATTTTGTAGGCAGTACTTCATTACTAGCAGCAAGATCAGAAGACTTGCTATCTAATTTACGCTGTCCTACTCTTTCTCATTACAAATGGTACAAAGATGTATTCTTTTCAAGGCTTTTAATACGAGAAGACTGTCAGCTAGACCATTGGAAGGAAAAATTTATAGCTGGTCTTCCATATCTATTTGCAGAAAAAGTCAAGGAAAGACTTCGCAAAAAACATAATGGAATAATAGTATATTCATCATATACACTCGGAGAACTCTCCGCAGAAATATGTGCAGAAGGCTTAGCCCTATGCACCGATATGAAATTAAAAAGACAAATAGATAAACAAAAGCTCACAAAGAAAAAAGAACTTGGAGATTTCTGTGAGCAATTTGGCTATTACTTAGATAGAAAAAATATGCCTGATTATGTCAAAAAGAAGAAGAAAAAATACAAAAAAGAAAAATATATTAAAGCCAAAAAGAAGAACAAAGATCAAGAATACTATTTAAGATACCCAATTCCAAATAAAAAAGATTTATTAGATAGAGTTGCTCAAGCATGTATATTCTCAAAATTTGATATGAAATCAGGATACTGGCAAATCCAGATCCAAGAACAAGATAAATATAGTTTTATTTATTTATTGGTTTTTATGTTTCAGGTTTTCAAGTTTATTTGGAAGCAAGTTTATTTGGAAGCGATTATAACAAGTATGTGAACAGCAAGCTGTTGTAAGTTACTATGGATTGCAATATTTTATAATAATTTAAACAGAATAATATAATTCCTATGAATGGAACTATTGAAATATCAATTATTATCCACTGGGCGTAACTAGTGTCACTTATCTTAATATTGAACAAAATTTTAAACTGCATAACAGGCAGACATATAGGCAGGCATAGAATCACATTAGCATCTTTATTAATATTCACATCTGTTTACAAGATAGAAAGAGAGAGTAATACAGAGAAAAGAAAAGAAGGATATTACATAAAAACAAGAAATAAAATAGAGGAATAAAACAGAGAGGGATAAAACAGAGCAGAGTAAGCTAGATCGAAAGTAAGAGACTTACTGAGCACACAAACAGTAACTGGAAAACAGTTTCCAGTGAGGAGGGCAATATGAAGGCAAATCTGTGAGATTACAATCACACATAAGTATAGAGTGAGGTAAAAGAGAACTTGGTTCAGCTATGAGGGCGAAGATAGCTTCTGATAGAAATTGTATAAACAGTTGCAGAGGTATGAACTTTTGCAGAGGTTCGCACAGTTCGTACTGTTGCAGAGGTGTATTTTGGCTGTGAGAAAGGTTCAGAGTTCTGTAACTGGGTTGAGGTTTACAAAGTTCAGGTAACAGGGTTTCTATGGTTCAGAGGTACTTTGCAGGGGTCGGAGGTCTGAGGTATGAGGTCTGAAGTCTGAGGTTTGCAAGTTTGCTTGGATCCATGTGAACCTGATGTTCATCAATGGTAATATCCATTAAAAAGGCTCTTTCGATATATTCTGATCTTGGACTGTTGGTAGGAAGAGTGGATTTGGACTGGGCTGGTGAGAATGTAGGAGTTGAAGTTCGAGCTTCTGAGTATGTAATTTGATGAACTGGGGATTGAGATGGTGAGCGAATATTCAGGGGTGAAGGTTCCCTTTCATATGGAACTAAAGAGTGCATGGGTTGTTTTCCCCGGCGAGTATTGCCTCGGGAGCCCATATTTAAGGATGAAAGATCCTTATCAGATAGGTTATCTTGGAATAATTGAAGTGCAAGTGAAAGTGGTGATTCGTCGTTGGCGTCAGTGTTGCCCCCCTGCAAAAATTCACGGGTCAGAAAATCGGGTAAAGAATTAGAAGACCCAGGAAGATGTTCAATAGAGAAATCAAAGGCAGAGAGAATATTAATGTGTTGATCGATAGATTCAGAGAATATTAAGATTATTAAATATAAATTATCCAACGCCTCTGTATGTAATAATCATCAATGTATTGATACACCATTTATTATGGTTATGGTTAAAGGACTGAGCCAATCAGTAATCCTAGGAGTCCCATTCCTAACATTGCTCTATCCTATAACTATTGATGAAACAGGAATTTCATCAACAATTCAAAATATTCCAATACATTTTAACTTCATACATAAACCTAAATTAAAAGAATTGAATAATGTCAAAAGCCAGTTGGAAGACAAAGAAAAATTTCTTTGTACACTTAAACAGGAAGTGAAATATAAAGTAATTGAAGAGCAAATACAAATGCCTTCAATACAACAAAAAATTCAATCAATACAAAAGCAAATAGAAACATCAATATGTAGCGAACATCCTAATGCTTTTTGGGATAGAAAAAAACATAGTATCAGCTTACCATATGAATCAAACTTTACTGCAAGCCAAATCCCTACTAAAGCTAGACCAATACAAATGAATACTGCTTTGTTGGAAATGTGTAGAAAAGAAATAGCAGAACTCCTACAGAGAAAGCTCATACGACCAAGTTCTTCACCTTGGAGTTGTGCAGCTTTTTATGTGAATAAAAATGCTGAAAAAGAAAGAGGAGTTCCTAGATTGGTTATAAATTATAAACCATTAAATAAAGTATTAAAATGGATAAGATACCCAATTCCAAATAAAAAAGATTTATTAGATAGAGTTGCTCAAGCATGTATATTCTCAAAATTTGATATGAAATCAGGATACTGGCAAATCCAGATCCAAGAACAAGATAAATATAAAACTGCATTTAATGTTCCATTTGGTCAATACGAATGGAATGTGATGCCTTTCGGTTTAAAAAATGCACCATCAGAATTTCAAAAAATAATGAACGATGTCTTCAACTCTTACTACCATTTCATGATAGTCTATATTGATGATGTCTTAATATTCTCTGAATCTATCGATCAACACATTAAACATATAAATACATTTATCCATGCTGTAAGCCAAGCAGGCTTAGTTGTTTCTGCCAAAAAGATTACACTTTTCAAAACCAATATTAGGTTTTTAGGACATATGATACACCATGGTACTATTATCCCAATAGACAGATCCATAGCTTTTGCTGATAAATTTCCTGATAAGATTCTTGATAAAACTGAATTACAAAGGTTTTTAGGATGCCTCAATTATGTAAGTGATTTCTATCCTAACCTTGCTTTGGACTCCAAACCATTATATGATAGACTCAAGAAGAATCCACCTTCTTGGTCTGATATTCATACTCAAGCAATAAAGGTAATAAAGAGTAAGGTAAAAACCCTTGAATGCCTTTCTCTCCCACATCCTACTGCTTTTAAAATCATTGAATGTGATGCCTCTGATAAAGGACTTGGCGGCATCTTAAAACAACAAATAGATTCCAAAGAACAATTACTACGCTATACCTCAAAGGCTTGGAATTCAACCCAATTGAATTACTCCATGGTCAAAAAAGAATTATTAGCTATTGTTCATTGTATCACAAAGTTTCAAAGTGATGTTTTAAACCAACATTTTCTTATACGAACAGATTGCAAAGCCGCCAAAGATATTCTGCAAAAAGATGTTAAAATTTTGATTTCTAAACAAATCTTTGCCCGCTGGCAGGCTATTCTCTCTGCCTTTGATTTCTCTATTGAACATCTTCCTGGGTCTTCTAATTTTTTACCCGATTTTCTGACCCGTGAATTTTTGCAGGGGGGGCAACACTGACGCCAACGACGAATCACCACTTTCACTTGCACTTCAATTATTCCAAGATAACCTATCTGATAAGGATCTTTCATCCTTAAATATGGGCTCCCGAGGCAATACTCGTCGGGGAAAACAACCCATGCACTCTTTAGTTCCATATAAAGGGGAACCTTCACCCCTGAATATTCGCTCACCATCTCAATCCCCAGTTCATCAAATTACATACCCAGAAGCTCGAACTTCAACTCCTACATTCTCACCAGCCCAGTCCAAATCCACTCTTCCTACCAACAGTCCAAGATCAGAATATATCGAAAGAGCCTTTTTAATGGATATTACCATTGATGAACATCAGGTTCACATGGATCCAAGCAAACTTGCACCATTATACTTATTAAATTATCTTAATCCTATCAATGGGGTTAAGACCAGAGAATATTATGAAGCCATTCTGATGGAAACAGGGTCCATCTCTGTTGTCCATTACTTTCAACAGAATACCCGAATCATAGCCTATTCAAAAGTACAGATAAAGAAATTACTTCCTTATACTGAGTGGGGTTCCAATCCCGCACAAGGCAAAAAATTACAAAATCCTGAATTTTCTTATAAGTATTTCAAATATGCTGAGTACATAGAAGCTTGGCATAAATTTTTCTATTATCAAAACCCTAACAATACTCATAGCTGGTATTTACAATTTCGGCTATCAATTTTTGAAAGGTTCCCCACCTGGTTTCAAAACTGGTATTTTGTGTGGGGATCAACTGCTATGATTTTACCTCCTGCTTTTAAGGAGCTGCATGAGCAATTTATACAATACAATAATATCAATAATTCAGTTGACACTCACCTTTACTTTATGGCTTTATACCAAATCCCTTGGATTATGAAATGGGATTATACCATATCACCCAATACTTTCAATGATTATACATACATCCCACGATTAGGAAAAACCATCTCTGTAAAATGGTGGGATATCTTTCAAATGGATCTCACCAGAACTACTCCAAAAAGAATACCACCCAAAGCACCTATATACCAGGAAAACCCAAATACTCCAAACACTTCTTTTGATTTTCCTACCTACCTGCGAAATATGCTTCAAACCAACCCACATGCTTCAAAAGAAGAACTGGAGAAACAAATGAAAGAGATCTTTGCTGAAGCAGGAAGAAAACCTACATCTTCCGAAGAAACAGTCCAGTCTTCTCCACTACACACCAATAGGTACCTCCAATTCAGTCAGAGGATCCGGAAGAAGATGATCCAGACGAATTCAGCCAAAGACCATGAATTGATCATCCATGACATCACCATCCACCATCCAGAAGCAATAGCAAGACATCATATGGGACAAACAAGGGTCCCACCTCAGACAGCAAACACTGTACTCCAATTGTAATAAGGCCAAAAGAGCCACTGTGCATAGATGCTTTACTTTTTTATCTTTTTGTACAAAGAGCATCTACTATGCTCAAAAGTCTTGTCCACTAGCACCTCTCTCTTTTTTGTCGTATTCTACCGACAAACTCTTTTGTCGTATCTACCGACACCCTGACCCCTCTCTTTTGTCAGGATGTGCCGACACTCTCTCTTGACCCCATCTGCCAACTAAGGCATCTCTTTTTTTGTCCTCTTCTCCTAATGCTTGCCAGCTTCTTCTGTCCTCTTCTCCTAATGCGTGCCAGCTGGCCCATAATTGAGATTCCTTTCGAATGCCTCAACTCCTATAAAAGGAAGGCTCCTCCCTCGTCTGAAGCAGGGCCTAACTTCTCTCCTCGTCTCCTATCCAAAAGCCTTCAAGCCTCTTAGCTTTCCCTGAACCTTCAAGCCTCTGAGTTTTCCCTGAAGCCTCTAAACCTTTACCTGAAACCTCTGCAGTCCACCTCTGCAACTTACCTTGAACTTCAGAAACCCTAAACCTTGCAAACCTCAGACTTCAGACCTCATACCTCAGACCTCCGACCCCTGCAAAGTACCTCTGAACCATAGAAACCCTGTTACCTGAACTTTGTAAACCTCAACCCAGTTACAGAACTCTGAACCTTTCTCACAGCCAAAATACACCTCTGCAACAGTACGAACTGTGCGAACCTCTGCAAAAGTTCATACCTCTGCAACTGTTTATACAATTCCTATCAGAAGCTATCTTCGCCCTCATAGCTGAACCAGGTTCTTTCTTACTTCACTCTATACTTATGTGTGATTGTAATCTCACAGATTTGCCTTCATATTGCCCTCCTCATTGGAAACTGTTTTCCAGTTACTGTTTGTGTGCTCAGTAAGTCTCTTACTTTCGATCTAGCTTACTCTGCTCTGTTTTATCCCTCTCTGTTTTATTCCTCTATTTTATTTCCTGTTTTTATGTAATATCCTTCTTTTCTTTTCTCTGTATTACTCTCTCTCTTTCTATCTTGTAAACAGATGTGAATATTAATAAAGATGCTAGTGTGATTCTATGCTTGCCTATATGTCTGCATGTTATGCAGTTTAAAATTTTGTTCAATATTAAGATAGGTGACACTAGTTACGCCCAGTGGATAGTAATTGATATTTCAATAGTTCCATTCATAGGAATTATATTATTCTGTTTAAATTATTATAAAATATTGCAATCCATAGTAACTTACAACAGCTTGCTGTTCACATACTTGTTATAATCGCTTCCAAATAAACTTGCTTCCAAATAAACTTGAAAACCTGAAACATAAAAACCAATAAATAAATAAAACTTCGTCAAGCCAAAACAAATGACAGTGTTGTAGATCCTGGCGCAAAGTGGTATCAGAGCCATACAGTGATACACTGTCAACCAAATTACAACAGTAGAACTATTCCACAGTGGAACTGTGCAAACAGTTATAATTGTTGAATTTGTAAAACTGTTCTTTTCACTCCATAGGATAAGATAAAGATACATTTTACTATAAGAAACCAAGTGAGATTGACCACCAAGAAAGTTAGTCCGAGAGTTAAGACAAGAGACAAGTGAACGCCGATGCGAAAAGTACCGCCAAGGCCAGGAGAGCCGCTTAGGGAAAAAAGCTAAGGCCACTGAATGTCCAGATTGTCATTATCCGCAACCTACGGATGGCAAATCTCATAAAGAATCTTACTGGTAAAACTGTACCTTCATCTTCAAAACTTAGAGTTAAAAATAAAGAACAAATTATCATAAATGATATTGAGGAAAATATTCAAAATTGGAATATTCCCAAGGTACCAATTCATGATGTCTATAATAAAGGAACATTTAAACTTAAGATGGGTTATGCCATCAAGACTGTAGAAGAAAGTCTATCAGTAACGTAAAACCAAGAAGACTTCCACCTACTCTCGAAAAAAGTAATAGAAAAACATAAAGAAAATAATTACAAATATTTACACATTGGCCTCATTCAAATAGCCGTAAAACCTTTGACCCGACCAGGGTTGAACACTTCTGTGCTTGTATGCCTAAGAGATACAAGACACAATATATTCACCGACTCTCTACTAGGCATGGTTGAATCCAGCCTCTGTAGCGGTCCAATTTATTTTAACTGTTTTCCTAATTTTTCTGTTTCTTTAACTGACCCAAATATCCTAGATATATTAACAATAAATCTCAAGACACATGGATTCAATATGGTCCATGGTTCACAAAATCTTGCAATAGTCTATAGAATATACTATAAGGTCATGAACACATTAAGTCCCAATACCTTAAAACTTGATCAAAAGGATCAAACAATTTTATTCCAAACAAATATAGAAAAATCTAATATGATAGTTCCAAAAACCATAAAATGGTCAGATATAATTCTACCTCAATCATGGGCATTACAAAATGCCAATCAACCACAAGAAATTCCTCAACATCATATTCCCAATCATATCATCGAACATACAGATGGAAATGTAGAAATACAATTTCAAAATTTACATATACGAGATGATATTGACATTAATAGGAGGAAAAATAATAAACAGAATATACCAAGTAGGAAATCAATTTCCCACAACCCAAATGTTATCATATTACCTCCTCCTAGTCATCCTTCTTCATCCAATAATCAAATGACTTTATCCAATTCAAACATACAATTTCAAGGAACACATAGGACCAGAGATAATATTGTAATTCCAACATATACATCAACATCTCATCCTACAACTTCGAATACTGAACCCAGTATAGAAGAATTACAGGACTTCCAAGTCTGTACATTACAACTTGAAGAGGATAATAATACTCAATATTCGGAAGAATATATCGCAGCTTATCTAGCAGCCAAGCTAGAACGAAAACAAAGAAAAATAAATAAAGCTTTTATCAAAAAAGATTATTTATCAGAAGAAAATAAAAATATCCGAGAATGGTATTTAAAAAGATTTCAACCACCTAGACTTTTGGAATTACTACATAAAAAATATAATAAATTTTTACATAAAGAAAGATTAAATATAGGATTCTTTCACTGGCTCAGAGATATGTGTTTAGAGAAAAATATTCCTACTCCTTTATTTGAAAAAATTCAAACAATAGAAGAGAAGACATACATAAGTACTGATGGTACTACAACAGCTAGTACTCATCCACCTGAGAAAAGTATTATACTTAAAGCAGGCATTCCAAAAAAGAATGAGCCTGTACATTCCTCATCCTTCTATGATATAGTGGCTACACCATACAAAGCCATACCTAAAGAAATAAATAAAAAACAGGAATACATACCTCATATTGTAGAACAAAATAATTATACAAACCTATATCTACAATCTCTTGGAAAGCAAACTGAACGAATAGAGAGAATAGTATCCAAGGAAACACCTACTATATCTCCCATTCCTAAATCAGTATTATTTAAACCACCTCCTGAGTTAAATAAGAATAAATTCCACATCGGAGAAAATAATAAATCCCTTATGGATCAATTAATTTCCAAATTATCCCAACTAGATCTGAAAGGAGTACCTTCATTCCAAATCAATATTCCTGCACCAACCATAACTTCCCAAGTACCTGAGTCTTCTGACAAAGGAAAAGCTGTCATACCTGAGCATGAAACAATGATGCTCACAGATGAAGAACCCATAATAGAGGATACAATCCAAAACCAGGAAAAAGCATTCATGGATACTACACCTCTAATGGATACCATCAACAAAATAGCATATGGAAAATATTGGAAACCCATAACAGCCTCACCCTATCATAAGAGACCTACTCCTGTTGACATTCAAATGGAAGAAGATTCAATACAACAGGCAGTATCTTATTCTGGAAGATCTATAGTGAATTGGCAAATAGATGGTCTATCAGAACTAAAAATATTAGATGTCATGAGACATATGACCATGTATGCCTCTGCAAATAAAATGGCAGGCAACCATGATCAAGAAGTTACCAAAGCAATAGTAAATGGATTTACAGGATGGTTAAGAGGATGGTGGGATTTTTATGTGGACGATGATACCAAACAAAGAATTTTGAATAATACCAGACAATGGACATTTATTGTCAAAAGCCAGTTGGAAGACAAAGAAAAATTTCTTTGTACACTTAAACAGGAAGTGAAATATAAAGTAATTGAAGAGCAAATACAAATGCCTTCAATACAACAAAAAATTCAATCAATACAAAAGCAAATAGAAACATCAATATGTAGCGAACATCCTAATGCTTTTTGGGATAGAAAAAAACATAGTATCAGCTTACCATATGAATCAAACTTTACTGAAAGCCAAATCCCTACTAAAGCTAGACCAATATATATATATATATATATATATATATATATATATATATATATATATATATATATGGGAAAAGATCCTGTCAGCCCACGGGCAGATATCTATAGTGTTAGTCAACGGCCCAGATTCAAACTGGGGCCAATCCAATGGTCACGACCTCATTACGTATTTCAATTTTTATTTTTTTTATACAAATTCAAATTACTTGAAATTTTGAGTGTCTATTCTTAAAACATAGGAGAGTCTAATAAAAATATACAAAAATAATTCGTAAAATATAAATTGACCAAAATACCTTGAAAATGTTTTGGTGGTATT
The DNA here is from genome assembly GCF_054954075.1 of Amborella trichopoda. Taxonomy (NCBI): domain Eukaryota; kingdom Viridiplantae; phylum Streptophyta; class Magnoliopsida; order Amborellales; family Amborellaceae; genus Amborella; species Amborella trichopoda. The sequence continues at coordinate 53,902,531 of NC_142344.1, read as the reverse complement.
TTGGTCAATTTATATTTTACAAATTATTATTTTTTATATTTTTATTACGTACGTCTTGATGAGAATAATGAACGTCTAAAATTTCAAGTGATTTGAATTTGATTTAAAAAAAATGAAAAATTCAAATACGAAATAACGTTGTGATCGTCAGATCGGCCCATATTCAATCTGAGCCGTTGGCTGAAACTGTAGCTATCAGCCCGTGCTAACAGAATCCATTATATATATATATATATATATATATATATATATATTAATATTTTTTTTAGAAATCGGATCATAATGAAAATTTAGAAGTGTGTACTAAAAAATAAGGCACACAATTAAAAAATTTATAAAAAATATTTATCAAAATATAAAATGATAAACATACCCCTGAAATATGACAGGGGTAATTTGGTCATTTTAAATTATTGAAAATAGTTTTTTTTAATATTTTTATATGGTGCGCAATAGTGTTAGGTATATACACCCAAAATTGCACCTTAATCAGATTTATAGAGAAAAATTAAAATTAAAATAGTAATATATATTTTGAACTACTCGATGAAGATCCAATGTCTTGGATTCCACCTATATTACTATTCATTATAGCTGCCTAGCTATTATAAAGCTTATTCATATATATATATATATATATATATATATATATATATATATATATATGGAAGAGATTACAAAAACCCTATAGGCGAAAATGAGCAGTATTTTCGCTCATAGGCCCGGCACCGTCCGATTTTTTCGGACGACGTGGATTAAAGATCGTCATGGATTTAGCATATTTGTGGCGGTTCGTCACGGACATAGCAAGTCTGTGACGGGATTTTTTCCACGTCAATTTGAACCAAAAAATATGGGGGGACCACCACAGCTCCCGTAGGTCCATGGCAGTTTTTAGGCAAAACCGTCGTAGACATAGCATGTCCGTGATGGGGGCGAAACATAATAGCACTTCGCTTATAGGCATTTTTAAGACTTGTATGTATATATATACACGTGTGTGTGTATTTGTATTTTTTTGCAGTTTCTTTTTCCTATTTTGTTCAAATTTCCTTCAAGCTACTTACCAGCCTCCACTACTTTACGTATTGCAAGATTTGCTCCTTCGATATGTTCGACAATCCGGCCTCTACTTGCGCCACTATCAGTGCTTGTGACTGCTTGTTGTGTTGGTTCCCCATTGGCCATCAATATGGACTCGATTCTCTCCCCCTTTGGGATCACTATTCTCCTGCCCATTGTTGTATTTCATGCATTAAGCTTCATAGCTGGCTATGGTCTTTCTGGGCTCGTCTTCCGAGGGACACCTGATGTGAAAGCTCTTCAAAGAACAATATCATATGAAACAGGTTAGTTCTTTTCCCTACTTAATGTGTTTTTACCAGTTAAATGAAAGTTAGTGTCGGCAATCTGATAGATCGGATCTTTATATATTTTTCACAGGAATGCAAAGCAGTCTTCTAGCTCTTGCATTGGCTAATAGGTTCTTCCAAGATCCACTTGTTTCTGTGCCTCCTGCTATCTCAGTAAGTCATCTAAGTTCCCCAATTCACACTGATTAATTTTGAGGCGAACACTTCATATCATAACTCGGGATTTGATTTGAATCTCGGGGTGCATTTATCTAAGAAAGATAATTTGACATTCACCTCTATGATTTACACTAATAAATTCTAAGGTATGCATACAGTTCATGCAAGAGAGGGAGAGAGAGAGACAGGCGATGCTGAAGAGAGAGAGAGAGAGAGAGACGATGCCGACCCCATAAGACTATGGCTGTTGTCCATAAACATTGGATCATAACATACCTTCCAAAAGCAAATGATCAATGCACATCTTTCATGGGAAACACAAGCCTCTGAAACTGAGTTGCTTTCCCTTGTGCCTAAATTGCAGGTTGTGATCATGTCACTAATGGGGTTTTCTTTGGTCATGTTTTGGGAGAAAAGAAGAGATCTTACTGCTAAGGAATCTTCACTGTCGTGATCTCATCTGAGATCGTTTTGTCCAAGAATTTCGTTGTAATATGTAAATAGTGATTAGCGAGAGTAGATATTTGAAGGTCTGGTAATTTGATCTGTAGTTGCAACAACTTTGCCCTTATAGGACTTCGCTAAATTATTGCGAGTAGCTAAGCATGTGGATATCAAGACGGGCGGTTTTGGAATAGATTTAGCGGAAATGAAGTGGCAATATTAGCCCCAATTTAGAGATGCTATAGCTATGTGTATGATTAGCTCTGCAACACTCACTTTGGTTTTTACATGCCAATTGACTATGATGCGTAATGTTTAGAAGGTTTTTGTGACTCGGATCGCCAAGCCCAAATTTCAGTCCGCACTTGTGGATCAATGATTTAGATTGGTGATATGGTAAGAGAACCAGGTAAAATAAAATAAAAAAAATAAAGAAAAATAAAAATTTAAAATAATAAAAAGGGTGGGCTCGGATGGGCCCGTTTCGTAACAAAGGAAACCCGATATATGGTGAGAATCAGACAAGCTCCATGGCTCCTTAATCTAAATCATCGTATTTAAAAACCTTTGATGATGTGTGTTACCGTGCAAGAATCCAGTGCTCCTAAAAGACAATAGTGTAATTCTTGAGAGAGAGAATGTCGGACGGTGTTGTGTTGGAAGTATGTCGGAATGTTGGATGGTCGAAAAACAAGATACCTATATTTGTTAAAAAAAAAAAAGAAAAAAAAAAAAGGTACTAATAAAATGAGTCTGGTTGAGACGATGATGTTGAATATGTGGCGGACAAGAAAGGATAAAATTTTAAATGAATATATTTGATGGAATTTAGATGTAATTTCAATAGGCGATGAGATGAGGAAAAAGAGATTTAAGTGGGTTCGCTATATGTAATGTGAATTTAATACAACGCCATTTAGGAGTGTGCTCTATGTAGGTGATGTCAGGCTTATGTAGAGGATGTCACATCTTTTATATTGACAAAAAATATCGTTATTAAAAAAAAAAATCATGTACAAAACAATGGTATATAAATGTTTAAATATTATTGAGTACAATAATAAATAACTGGTGTGAGTATCCTGACATAATTTTAATTATTTTAATACTTATATAATATATATATCAAAATAAAAATATTTTATTTATAAATTGTAATACGTGTTTTTGTATCCATACTCGTAAACACATACTCATGTCAATATTCCTACAAGGATGTAGTTTTATGAGTCATAGAACTCATATGTAAATATGCTACCCCTCTTCATAATGCAAATTTGAGATAGATTTTGGTCCTAATTTTAAGTATATATAATTCCTAACATGGCTAACATAAATGTGTAGAAAATAAAAAAAATTTAAAAGTAAAATAATATGTTTTTTTTTTATAAAATCAAATAGTTGATTTTGCCTCTTTTTTTGAGAGAGACTATAACTCCACATTGATCTTTAAGATGGATGTAGATGTGGGATACAAATGTAGTCATGCATCCCCCGATACATACATTACTCTACTTCCCTACTAACAGTGTAACATGCGTAGCACTTTACTAAATGGAAATGGATAAGATGAGCCTGTTTGTTTTTGATACAAAGAGGTCACAATCATCGTTGACTGCTAGATTTGAAATAGAGTCGTTTAGGATGTATCATTGTTTAGGCAAAAGGTTTAAAACAAAATTTCTTGAATGTTGTGACACACTTTTGTTCATTGGATTTCACATCTAATTGCTAGAAGTAATAATTGTGACCTTCTTATACCAAATATACTTATACAATCTCTTATTAAATTAGGTGGAAAATTCGAGGCATACCAGTAATTTATAAGAGAAATATTTTATTTAAGACTGCAACTATGTACTATAGTAAGCGTACTTTAAAAAAACCTAATAAAAAATAATATTCTGAAGTTAGAAAACCTTCTAATTGATCATCTTTGTCTCGATATATATATGAAAAAAAATTTCAAGTCCTAAAAATAATACATCTTGCAATTACCTTGATCGTCATTTTTAAAATTTGTAATGCTTACAATCCAACTCGATTGGCACTATTTTTGAAAATCTAAATTCAAGCCATCATGAGGTTTTTAATGACAGAGCTATACCTCCCAACAACAAAATTTTAGAGACGCACATGCAAACAAAATTTAGATGATGTACCGTATACACACCTCATGTTCTTTAGGTTTCTGTATGGCCTAGGTTTTATGAAATCAAATAAAACCTCTCCTCAAATCTTCAAAGCATTTTCAGTAAAAAAAAAAAATATTTATCATGGTTTTAAAATTAATTTTCAATTCGAATAATAAAATATTAAAAATTCGAATAATAAAATATATAAATAAAATAATAATACACATCTTGTGTATATATGAGCACTTATTTTTAGGATAAAATAGAGAGCCTACAATATATACTAATTTTTGAAGTTTAAAATCCTAATTATTATTTTTACAACCACAATGTTCAAGTCAACGATGTAAAGATTTTCCGATGCTTGAATTGTAATCGAGGTGAGGCTTTACTTACTTTGATAGGGCTGCAGCCGTACCAAACCATCTCAGAATTTATCTTGAGGACACAGGAGGAAGACAAGTTTTCAAATCCAGAGTAAGTGGAATTGCCTGGACTGCCATGGCGGCCTGCTTCTCACTCCTTAATGCCACAACTGTAAGACCATTTCACAGTCGAATGCTTGCTTTCAATACTCTTAGGAGAAGAGTTCTTCTTCGAAGGCCTTTTTCTGAGAAGAATCGTGGGGCTGTTATTTTGGGAGCTGCATCTATTGTCCTAATTTTTGCAGAGAAGGCCTCCCCTGCTGAATTCCCTGTTATCGAATCTATCCTCTCGCAAGAACCTAAGAATGCTCTCTCTCTACCAACATGGGCTATCCATGTCTCCAGTGTTGCTGAATGGTCGTGTTAAACTTCCATTTCAACTTTCTCTCTCTAGCTTTTTTACCTCCATTTTTGTTTTGTTCTTTACTACTTGCTGGTTTCTCTCTCTACTAATTTGTGGTGTCTCTCCATCTCTCTCCTCTGATAATGTTTCTTGTCATCTCCACTTCATATTTGGCCTGTACTCTCTCTCTCTCATGATTAATGACGCAAATTCTGGTTTGTATTTACAGGGTTTCTGCCATGATTTTGGTTTGGCAATATGGAGAGAAGCCTGGATATGAAACTTGGAAGGGGCTTTCCTGGGCCATGGTAAGGCGTTTCACTCACTCTCTAAGCTGATTTCATCATTTTCTGGTTATATATTTTTCCCTTTACTCTAGAATTTTAGATAGTGATCTGTAACAGGATTTGAATTTTGGAAAGGTATTAGAGGTTAGTATGAAATTAAAAGAATCTAGCTTGAGAAGTCGGATAATATGCAGATTATAATTCTCTCATTCACCCTTTGAAAATGTAATTGTTGTTTATCTGCATTATCGAAGAGGATGCATGAAGTTCATTTTTCTTGGTTAATTGGCATTTGAAAATTACAATGTATTTTTTCCATCAAAAGAACATATACTCATTAAAATGTGACCTGGAAATTCTGGGAAAACTTTCATGCTTGGGTATGATGGATTCTTCGGCTCAAGACTAAAAATTCTTGCATTTAATAAAGCTGAAAATCATTACATTTAATAACTAATTGGAGAAAATTGGAAATTATACCATGCTACATGTGAGATTCATACAGAGAACCATCCTCTTCATGACAGGGCAGTTTTCTTTTGCTTAAAGAGAAAAAAAAAAAAAAAAAAACGATAGCACAAATTCTAAGTACCACAGGACTGTACCCTAGGATTCTTGCTCTCTCTTTTCTCAGGATGATAACATACAACAGTATTTGATATAATCTTTTTAAACTTCTCAATACATTTTCTAATTCTCATATAAGTTTCCTGTCTGTGTCTATCTTAAGCATGTGCATGTAGATATCACATGTTATAGTTGTCATCATATCGTGGATTTTTTTTTTTTTTTCCATTTTTTCTACTAAGTGATCTATAACGACAATGTGGTCTACTGTTTTCTGTTTCGTCACGTTCCTATCAGAAAGTGCTGTCTGAGAATGCTGGCCAGATATGTTGGCTTTCACCTTGTAGAAAATTTAAGTGTATTTATTACTTCTGAATCTCCAATGTATTCTGCATTTTGCTTCAATGGTTGCAGATCAATGCTTTAAAGTTTAAACATTGATTTTTACCCCCTTTATTCTCCAATTTTTTTGGTTACGTCCAAGCTCCCTATTTCATTTTGAGGCCGATATATATTGAAAAAAAAAGTGTGGTATTTGCATTGTTGCTGGATTTTCTTTTATAAATAATCAAGGAGTCCAGGAACAGATGGAAGGGATATTTGGAGTGTGTACGTCATCTTCACGTGAATGTAAGCTTCTTATTTCTTGTTCAGGTAACGCTATCTTTACTCACCGCATGATTGAACTTATTAGGTGCCCTTGCTTGGTGGAGCATTTTGTGCCTGCACATGGCATTTCTTCTACAATTCTGAGTCACTTGATGTGAGTATCAGCAGTGTTGTTTGTGTTTGTGATTCTCATTTGGATTTTTAGAATTGGTGATGACATTTGGGGAGGTTTATTTTTTGTGATTTAGTCAACCACTTGGTCATCGTCTGCTATAGTGGTAATGAAAGCACAGTTGTTTTCTATATTACATTTGTTATGCCTGCTTCAATTTTAGTATTAATTTCTCAATATTGACAGAAATGTCAATTTTGACATTGTAGAAAATAGTTGAATTCGTTCGATAGTCACGTTGATATTAGTAATACCTATCCAACAAATAGTACCTGCAATCCTGGGCAGTGAAACCCCTCTGTATTAGTAAATAATTCATGTTAAAATAGTGGTTCTCATATAACTGCATAAAGTAAGAAATTGTAATAGCATTGTCTCATGTCTTAACAATGCGCCTTTCTATTATTTAGTGTAATAACATTTAAGATCACTTGGATGTAACATTGATGTTATTTCCATTAAGGAAATTTATCAAAATACACCTCACTTTTTAACTATTTTAACATTTTACACTTTTTCTACTATTCCAGCTCAAAATCCTGAGTTTTTTTATGGGCATTTGAAATTAAATCAAAACATATGGTCAAAATATAAAATAAGTTAATGCTTTAGGTGTATTTTGACAAATTTCCCCTCCCATTATTGTGAAGAAAATGGGTCGTGAGATTCAATAAAAATACCTGGAGTTTAGTTTAAGCTTTAAAGCATGTATAGATTCACATGGCTTAGACTTTGAGGCAAGCATAATGGCAGAAAAATTATTGTTTGTCATTGATGTTACTTCGGGCTGCACTGCTTTTGGTCACCTATGTTCTTTAAAATGGTCGTATCTTAATCTAATTATCACTGTGACTAAATTTCCTAGCTTGAAACCTGCAGTAATTATTATGGGCCTCTTGCCTATTAGGGAAACCTACAGTACCTATTGCCTCATGGCAATTATGGAAATCTCCATGTGGTGGCAAGGCACATTGACCAAGCATAAACCCTTATCTGTGTTAAATTTGTATATCTGACTATATTATATGATTTTCCTACGGCAACCTATATATATGAGAGTTGCAACCTTGACTTGTATGGTATCTCCTATAAGAATACATGCATATTTGTAGGGCTAATTGCCCCATGATTGATACAAGTTGAAAGACATCTATATTTTGCCCAACCATATGCTTGGAAATTTCTTTCTTTATTCTCTCTCAGTCTTAACATTAACAAATGACTAATCCTTGTGAATTTTATATTTCTTGCTAAAATTCATATTGCAGTGGCTGTAGAATTATGCAACCCACTGTGATTTCTTATGGAAAAATATCAATGAGGGACACAATTGCATTTTAGTTAAATAGGACAAGGTATGCTAGGGTAAGAAAACTGATGACTTCGTTACGAAATTTTTTCCAGTGTAGCTGATTTTTGTTTGTCCTGCTTTTTTTCTTGTGCCATGATGTTATTCCTCATCAAATATAACACATCACGCTGTTTACATCTTACGTTATGGTTCGGTTTGCCCTTTTGAGCTCTTTTGGAAAAACTGTGCCTGGATCACCTCATAAGACATGCATATGCTTGAGAGACTTAACTTTTCAAAATATTGCCTGTACTGGTTCATTTTCTCGAAATAACTATTTTAAGTTGATTCATTTCATACATTCTGATAAAATTGTTTGGTTTATTAAGTACCAAACCATGCAAAATATTGTTCAAGCATGGCTGTGAGATTCCAACCTTCTGGACACCTGCATGATTTATGTTGCCCTTTTGAAATTCAAAATAACCTTTCCCAAAAGCTTTGAGATACAAGCCATTGATGCCTTTATGATATGTGTAGGTACTGGTGGCTCTACAAGCTGCTCTAACAGTTATAGGAAACACGACGATGTGCATAGCTGCATTTCGCATTTTCAAATCAACTCAAGGTGATTCCAAATCTCCATAGGTAGAGCCCATTTGGTTAAGCCTTACAGGTGAGGAAAATTTGTTTTCCACATTTTACATTGTTTAAGTTGGTTGCTTGTTTCTTTTCTTTTAGAATTCAATTGCAATGTTTGAGTAGGTCCAAATTTTGGGATCTTAAATAGTCCCAACTAGGCTTTTACCATAGGGAGCAAATGTACATTTTGCTCAAGAGCATAAACTCTTTTCTCATATTTCAATATAGTAGCAGCAATTGCCACCATCTTTCACTTAGTGATATTTAGACTTTAGGATATGTTGTTATTGTCAGGTTGCTCTTTCAAGTTTGAAGAGAAATACAGATGAAAGTGAAGAGCCGTCGTTTGATGCGGCAGTGGTGGCTACTTCTAGCAATATATATACATTTGCCCTTGGATTTTCGTGATTTCTCACCCTGCTGTAGTTAACAGGACAAGAAGAAAGCTATCTTGGGATTTGTAAGTGAGAGAGATGAATGAAACCTTTTTAGGGTATCTGTGCATATTATCTGGCCATGTTTGTGGACTGTACATTTCAATTCTTCAAAGATCCTCAAAACTATATTATTTTTGGAGCTCTAAATTCGTGAATTTGTTGTGGAAAGTGATTTGGAATGTATTTTGGGTTCTAAAACCTTTGAAAACGCTGGCCGCCGAATGAGTTGACAGGCTCAAAACTTTTCTGGTTTTATACATAAATATTATTTATTTATTTATTAATGCATTGTACAAAAATAACCGTGCTTATTTGGTATTTGAGTACTGGGAAGGACAATATTGCATTGGTAAGAAGTCTAGACCCTGTTTTGGGACTCACTTTGCACTATTTATAACGGCATCCAGGTACTGTTTTGGAATTTACCACGCTTTGGTTTTAAATTTTTAATGATTATATGTAAAGGAAAATTTTAAGTGATTTTACCAAAATTTAATGTGTGAGAAAACTCGGTTTTTGGATTAGGGTGCTTTGATTGCCATTGCTTGAATTGTGCAATACTTTGAATTTATGGTTTGAAAGAAAACAAACTTTGAATGCCAATGAACATGAAAGAGAAGTTCTATAAGGAGATGTTCTATAGGACAATTGTGAGACTAGCCTTGTTTTATAGGGCTGATATTGAGTGGTCAAGAAACAACATACCCATAGGATGAATGTAGTTGAGATGAAGACGTTGGGATAGATGACCGGCAAGACAAGAAGGGATAGATTTTGAAATGAATACATTAAAGAGAATTTAGGAATGACTCCAATAGGTGATAAGATTATTATGTAGGTTGGCTATGTGCAGCACATATGTAGTACAACACATGTCAGGAGGTGCGAGTTGGTTCAAGTGGAAAATTCAAAAAAGGCAAAGGGTAGATTCTAAAAGACATGGTTGGAAGTAGTGAGAAAATATGTGGGTTACTGAGGGTATGATCATTGATAGAGCAGAATGACATATTGGGATTGACGTAGCTGACCCTGACTAGTTGAGAACTAATAATGATAATGAAAGAAAACATATTGGAGCTCGTGTGCAAAATGGGACGAATTATGCATTATCAACTAACGTAATTTATTTTAAGTCATAAATAATTTTCTAGAGCTCCTGAAATTGGGGGGTTGCAATTTATTCAGTAAGGTATTAAAATGTTGGTCATTGAAGAAATCTTAACGATAATCTGTACTGGACCAGGAAATAAACCTTTTTGAAACAGCTCGCAATTTTGAAGACTACAACTCAATAGTATGGTATATGGGAACATATTCCATAATCTATGGTGCCTTGGTTGTCAACATTTTCATGCAGGTCCCGTTATCTCTTCATCATTGTTTATCGTTTTCATGAACGGTGGCGACTTGACTATTCAATGGTCCATGGTCTTTTTATAGTCCCTTGGATTACTGAGTACTGTCCGTATATGTATGCATTTTGGGGTTTTTAAGTTACCTTTGAAAACAAGAGCTGTTGGAATTTGTCTGGAAAATAAAGGCTCTATATGAGGTAAGCGCACATCAATATATGATGGGCAAAAAAAGTGTATACTCCTTCCAAATTTTTGTAATCCTAAATAAACTTAGGGTCTATGGAAAGCTCATGGCGCTTGTTCAAGTTAAACAAGAAAGACTTGAACACCTGTTAAATTGGATGGATTGGGGTGAGTCACAAAGTTAGAGAATTTTTTTGAAATTTTGTATTTATTCAATGATACTCTTACAACTACCCATTTTGAAATTTAATGGACAATAATAATTATAACTTCAATGTACAAAAGATAAATGATCTTTTTGTAGACAATCCCATTAGGAGAAAAGAGAGATAGACAAAGATTAGGATTCAAGGTCGCGAGAGACAGAGATGGATGAAGGAATTCACAAGAGAGGAAGAGCGAGAAAGCGGTTGTTTTTCTAGGGTTTAGATGAGGGGGTTCATTATAAAAATAAAGCAATAAATGTTATAGTTTGGACAACAAAAAGGTTGAGACAACAAAAGTGTTTGATCAACTGGTCCTCTCATCCATTTAACATTAAGATGGTTATTTTCTAAGTTTCATTTGACCTAGATACCACCTTAAAAACTATTTTTCACAAATGATTAAAAATCACTCATATTCATGACAGGGAACTGTGAATAAGTATGTGTATTTTTATAATTTTAACCACTTGAGTGGCCCGAGCCAAATGAGAAAAATATTCCTACTTGTTCAAGGTTAACAACATGGAAGAGAAAAATGAGTTCTATGTTGCAAACTTTGAACACATTAATTTGGCAGTTCTTTGTTGTTAAACCTGAACAACAAGGGGTATTACAGCCTGTTTACAATCAAATCCAGAAAGATCTTGGGGAGAAATCCTCTTTCTTTTAGACTTTCAACTTAATCAATTAAAACTCGATAGAAAAGAGTGGGTTCCATAATATATGAGAAGATAGACTTACAAGTGCAAAACTTCTCCTCATACACCCTCGGTAGAGTCGGTTTGAAATCGTGTGAAAACCATAAAGAGACCATAAAAAACTGAAAAGAAATACAAAAAAAGTAAAGAAATTGAAAATTAAAGAAAAAAAAAGAAAAGAATTACTCACTTGACAACCAGTCCCTCTAGCCCAGATTAGACTAGAAATTGGAGTGTCTTCATCCTCAACCCAAGAGATTTGTTTGAATTTGAGAAGTACCTCATGCATATTCTTTCTAGAGCTTTGATTTGCGTAGGGCATGCTTATCCTAAAACTTTTGATTTAAGTTTTTCTTAGGGCATGTATTTCTTAAAGATTTGGAGTTTAGGATTCTATGGCTACAAGGAATTGAATGTTTGACCTAGGGTTTCTAGGGTTTGAAGGACCAAAAGTTAGAAAAGATCTAGTTCTCCAGTTTAGGTTTCTCTAACCTAAGCATCTTCTCTAGGATCTACGTTACGTTTTGAAAGAGACTAGAGGGGGTTTATGCAGGTAATTTGGTTTTTTTTTTAACATTTTTTTAGAAGGTACATGAGTGAAATGAAGCTTAAATATTAATTTTTTTAGTATTAAATGGGATGTTTGAACTACCTTAATGATTTTATAAGTATTTCTATTATTTAAGTGATGTTTTCCCTTTTTCTACCCCTAAAATTTTGTGACACCTTTGATTTGCCTAAAAAAAAATATACTTTTTAAAATGTATTTTGGAATTCTTAAAAAGTTAGATTTAAGCATCCAATCGACGATCTATGTTCATTGATGAAGTGGGCATCAATTCGACCATTACGGAGGTGCTTTTTATTTATAGCTTTTGTTAGGCTACTTAGTTTCACAAAGTATTTCCTTAATATACTAAACATTTTTTTGTTACTTGATAACAATAACTTTTTCTATAGTTAAGAAAGGGATTTATTAATTATGATTGGGAAATGTTATCAAATGAGATATTATCCATTCTACCCCTCTTGATGTTAACAAGGGGCATTAATTACTTCTTAATAATTAATAAAATGCTATCTATTTTATAAAAATATCTATTCTACTTTCTTGATTACTTCTTAATAATTAATAAAATGCTATCTATTTTATAAAAATATCTATTCTACTTTCTTGATTACTTCTTAATAATTAATAAAATGCTATCTATTTTATAAAAATATCTATTCTACTTTCTTGATGATAAAAATGCTCTTACTCGAAAAATGTTTTGTATGACGAAGTAAAGGTAATGATTGTCATATAAATAATAAGTAAATTAAATGAATACTCCATAAAAAGAAATAACATAACAAAAACCTTTATTAAGATTATTCTATGCACATTTACAAGTTCCCAAAAATCCCCTTAAGAAAGTTCTTGCTATTGGCAGCACATGGCCTTAACATAGTTTTTAAAGGTCCTTGCATCATATTACTATACAATCGTTGCATTAAATCACTGTCTTACTCTTTTATGATATTGATAGCAAAAACCTTTATTAAGATTATTCTCCTCATATTTACAAGTTCCCAAAAATTCCCTTGAGCAAGTTCTTGCTATTGGCAGCACATGGCCCTAACATAGTTTTTGAAGGTTGTTGCATTATATTACTATACAATCGTTGCATAAAATCATTGCCCTATTCTTTTATGATATTGATAGCAATATATAGTCTTTTTCCATTTTTAATTAATCGAAGGGTTCATGTTACTCCTTTAGGCAAAACAAACGCTCAAAAGGAATTGGTTGATCAGATGCTTGAGATCACTTAATGAACACTATTAATAATTCCTCTTAAAAACGATTCCTTAAACACCTAAATCTAATGGGCAATTTATTTATGCATAATTTACATGGATCTTAGGATATTATTCTTTCAAAATGTGATTTCAAAACGTTTTTTTCTTTATGATTGGACGCTAAGTTGAGTGGACTGCGTGCCAAAAAATGGGCCAAAATTAGGGCAGTTGGCCCGACCTGCCCTTGAAAACAATGGCCTAAGGGCCGGGCCACTATAGCCCATGGAAAGGGTTGGGCTAGGTCCACAACAGGATCGGCCCATATTGGTGCTTTTTTTTGTTATTGTTATTTTTATTGTATTTAGCCTGACAAATGATAGGTAGGGGTGGCAAAGGCCGGACGTGAAGCGGGACTCGTCGGGTATACCCAACACAGGTCCGGCATGGGTCCAACATAGCGGGTCAGGTCGGGGTTCAAAACCTGGACCCAAATACTATTCAGATCCATATCCTAGTCGGGGTCCGATTGGACCAATCCCATACCCGTAACATGTTGGAATTAAAATGCTTTAAGTCCTATTTGTTTGGGTGTATCAAGGATTGTATACAATAAGAACTCATAGTCATCTTTAGCTATTAAAAGACAAATTAAACCGTTTGAAATCTAGTGGCGGGCGATTGTGACGTTGTTGCCAATAATATCGGTATATGATAGTAAAAAAAGGATAGATAAAAAAAGCTGCTTATAGTGAGGGTGTCAATGGACCCGACCAGACCCGGGACCCGGCGGGTATAGGTATGGGTCAGGATCCAAAACCTATACTTGAATACTATTCGAGTCCGGATCTAACCGACCTGTTGCCACCCCTAGTGATAGGGCCAGGGCTGTGCTTGGGCCAAGGCCTCTACGACGTTGTCAGGACTAGGCCAGGCTAGGTCCGGCCTTGTAGGGGATTATGGCTGGGCTAGGCCAAGAGCCGCCCAGGAGCTTGGCCCAGCCCCGGTCATTGCTACCCCCTGTCAAAATTATTCCACCTGAGAGTAAGTATATTTTGCTCCATTTTAGAATCCAAGGTGAACAAATTAGCGTTCAGATATGGATTTGAAAGTTGGATAAAAAATTGGGTGTGAGCTCACTAAAGTATGAAAAGGTGATGGAAGCGTATGTGCAAGTTGAATGTAACATGAATGCTCCGAATGAAACCAGACACCCAAACTTTCAAAATTTCCCCCTCTTTCAAACACATCCATCATTATTCCCCTGCTCAGACGCCATTCTATTAAATTATACCCAAAAAGACTACCAAAGTTTCTAATAAGTGGGTATGAGAGAGAGTGAGGAGTCATGGTAAACGAGTATATGATGGAGAGGGAGCGGGGGGAGATGCATCTCCTTCCATGCATAATGATGACAAGGAAGCCAGCTACACAAACATACATTATGTGATAACGAAATTTACATGAGAGAGCAAATTTACTGCACGGATTGCGGCTCGCTAGGCCGGGCCCGGTTAGTACACCCTTGAAAAACTAGGACCTACCCTACAAATATGGCCTGTCAGGCTACCATGACCCAGGGCCAATCCAACTTGGGCTTAGACCTAGGCTAGGGCCACCTCAGCGCCACCATTTCTACTTTACTTTTTTTTTTCCTATATTTATTATGCCCAGCAGGGACATGGCTAAGGCCTGGATGGGCCGGGCTCCGGCCAGCACTATATCCCCACATTGGCCCAGCCCATTTGCTAGCCCTAAATTCACATCGCATGTCAATGATGTCAAAAGGAAAAAGTTTATGTAAGGCCTTAGACAATCAAATTAAAAGACACTTTAAAATTTTCACTAGAAGATGCCCACAAATCTTTAAAATGATGATCTCGGCCTCAACATGCATGGATATGAGAAAAAATTGATTTTATGTCTTGAAAACAGTCCGTCTTGTAATGCATTTTTTGACCATCGATTTTCAAGCGTTAATAGATCTGCTCGATCCACACTATTTTTTGAGTTTTAAAGTTTATATTCAGATATGAAATTAAATTTTCAAGCCGTCACAAAGATTTCTAGGATTGAGACAACATCTTTCGATACTATTTGAAGGTGCCGCTCACTTTGATTCTTTAGGGCCTCGGCCTTATACAAGCCACATTACAGCACATTTGATCTTCATTTCCTTGTTGACTATTCATGTGTGCAGCTGATGTCATGGATGCCATCTTCTCTTCTCCCAATTGAGTCTTTGGCTCCAGCTTCTATCTTCAACCCATGCATCATGCTTCTCTTTCCACCAGTCTTCCAAACAATCTTGACTTATCTTTCCCTGTTCAAAGAGGGTATAATGAGAATAGAAGAGGGCCACAATTTAGCCGATGGACCACATGAGCAGCCTAGCTATTTTAGGTACTTGAGTCTTGGCCCATGGACCATGACCACAAAACATGGACCACATAACCACTTTCCTGGGTTCTTCTTCTTAGCTCGTGACCCAGCAGCCCATATGGCCAGTACTGCAGCTTCCTGGATGTTGAAAGAGAGAGAGTGTGTGTGTTGTATGCATGGTAAAAGGCTGGAAGTGAAACCCACACACAAATATGTGTGGAGAGAAGATACGAATGGCCCAATCGAGGAATTCATTCTCAAGTTTTTTTCTCAGCAATCAGATTTTTTCATGTTGGTTATAAATTACAAGCACGTAGATGAGAGTTATGCAAAATTCGGTGTCCATCATACTTTTAATTTATTTATGGTATTGTATAGTATGAGGCTAGTTATTTTTATTACAAGGAGGTCACGATTACTCCTAATCATTAAATGTTAGATTGGATTGACTTAAGTATGTCATTAAGTTCAAGAAATTTTTTTTCGCATTCAAAATCTAAATAAAGGCACACTCACAACCTTCTTATTTGAAATCTGACAGATAAAAGTGATCAGGACCTTATTATATTAAAAGCAAATAGTCTATTTGTATAGTTTTGCGTCATTGAAATGGAAATCTAAGTTCTTAATCTTTTTTTTTTTTTTTTGGTGAATTGTAAGTTGTTTATGTCTTTCTTTGTATGTATATGTGTGGAGAGAGATAGAAAAGGAGAAAGTATAACACAACAGTAGCAGTTGAACCCCACAGTTTTTCGATGAACAAATGTGATTGTCTATAAGGTGATCATTTATCTTTTACACATGGAAGTCATCATTATTCATGTGTAGTTATAAGAGTATCATTGAATAGACATAAAGTTCAAAAAACATAAAAAAAAATCTCAGACTTTGTGACTCACCTCAAACCATCCAATTTTCCTTCTAGTGAGTGAAAACAATTGTGATCTCCGTGTAGAAAAGATAAATAGTCTGATTGTAAACAATCCTATAACAAATAGATACCATTATATATTAGCAAAAGGTTTTATTTTACTCTAATTACAATCCCTTTTTTTATAGGTAAATATAATTACAATCTCGAGTTGATAAAAACACATAAATTTTCTTTTTAATAAAATCCGAAGTTGAGCATATGTCCTGTTTGAAGTTTCTTACTCATATGTTTAATAAAGTATAATATTTAATAAAGAAACTTTACCTTTTTCAAGTTAAAGAGAGAAACTTTATTCTCTAAGCACACGTTTGGTACGCATGAAAATAATTTCGAGAAATTATTTTCATATGAAATAACTTCCCTATTTAATTAGGTGTACGAGTTTTTCAACACTAACCGGCTGTCAATTGATGTGAAAAAAATACATTTAGACTAATTTATATGAAAAAAAACTCTCACACTTAATTATTTGATAAAGTTTTTTCATATCAAAATACTTTTATAGAAATATTTTCACACATATCAAATGGCCACGGAGAGAAATTAATCTGGAGGCTTGGGGCCAAGAAGTACTCAGTTAAGGCAGCCATTGACGAATGGGATGAATGGTGATGAATGGGACCCATCTTCCATCATGAATTAAGGTGAGTGCGGTTGGACTTAGACTCTCTCTCTCTCTCAAAACTCAAGTTCCAAACCCCACCCAAACTAACCCAACCCAACCCAAAATGCAAAAAAACAAAATACACTATGAATGACTCTCCATGGCAATTTGACTTTCAAGACAGAGAGAAAAGATGAAAAAAGTATGGGCCAAGCGCATTAGACAGCTGCTTTGATGGCAAAGGTGGAGCCCGCTCTCCTTAATTGAAATTGCAAAATTTTATTTTTAGGGCAAGATTACAATAAAGGGTGTGGTTTGTATAAAGCATCAATATTAAGGCGTGACAATAAATTATGCTAAAAAATGTAGTTTTGGTGCCATAAAACTATGGACTAAAAAATGGTTTCGCCTCTAATCGTGAAATTTGAAGCTTTTAAAATGTACTGTCTACATAATGCACTACTTTCAAAACTTGAAATCAAATTTTCTTTTTCCTATCTAAACCTTGGGTATAGATTCAAATCCTATTGGATGCAATTTATTTTCATTTTTTTTTTGTTTCGATAGCAAACAAAATTTGAATGGTTCAAACTAGAGATAGAGATCTTTCTCAACGATTCCTATTGTACTAAAAGACATCTCAAAATAATATTTGAATTCATTGATTTACCCTTGCTCTTGAAATAAAAACAGCTCTATATGTTTTTGAATAGATTCTTTCAGAATGGCTTCTACTCGGTGAATATACAAGCAAAAGATATAATGTTTTGGAACAGAAAAAAAACAAAATGCACTACCAATGACGCTCCATGGCCAATTGACTTTTAAGAGAGAGAAGATGAGAGTATGGCCCAAGCACAGTAAAAATTGCTTTGATGGCAAAGGTGGTGCCCACTATCCTTGTTGGAAAATTATCAAATTAGGGCGTACTTTCTTCAAGAAATGTGGTTTTAATATTGGAAATCGTTATGATAGCCTTAAAATATATTTTATATTTATTTATAAAGTGTAAAGCTTCAAAAATAGTGTAGAGGGACACTTCTATGAAACCTTAAAAAATCTTGAATATTGATGGTTCAAAATTGCGTTACAAAATACACTATTTTCAAAACTTGAAATCCATTTTTTTCTCATGTCTATGCATCTTGATGTCGAGATGATCAATTTGAAGAAATTTGGGCATCAAAACAACCTTTTCTAATGAAACTTTTGACGTAGGCTCAAATTTGATTGTTTGGAGCCTCGACTCTACATAAACTTTTCCCTCTTATAAATCATCCTATTTTACAATTCATGGTGGATACTAAATTATGCTAAAAGATCTGGTTTTGGGGCCATAAAACTGTGTTGTGGACTAAAAAATGGTTTTCATCCCTATTTGTGAAATTTAAAGCTCTAAAAATGTACGGTCTAGATAATGCGCTACTATATTCAAGACTGGATATCAATTTTTTCTTTTCATATCCATACATGTCGAATCAAGATGATTGATTGGAGGGTCTTGCAATGTCATGACAACCTGTTTTGGTGGGTTTTTGAGGAGGGCCTTACTTCTAGGGTTTACACCTTTTATGACTTTTTTTTTAAAACATAAATTCTCCTGCGTTGAATGAATTTTGACGCATAGAACCTCCCACTCGTTATGTTATTGCACTCGATCCTTTGTTACTGTTTTCCTTTGCATATAGACACCTACAACAAATTTTTATTATATGTTTTATCTCAAAAGTAGTTTGGCATTTCAAGTACCAAACTAAACTAGATTCATACAAAAAAAAAAGAAGCTTTAAACTATTTTTCACGCATTCAACTACGACAAACATTTTCATCCAAAATGGCTTTCCTGGAGGTTCAATGCAAAATAAAACAATAATAATGTATTGGGAATAATATCCAAATTAGCGGGGGCTCCTATGTGCAAACTTCAATGACATCCCTCAAGGTTCAATCATAAAAAAATGCAATACATTAAAAAATGGGAAAGTGCAATCGAAACAATCGATGCAAGGCATATTTGCAAACTTTGTTTAGGTTCAATTTTGGTGTCCAAAATTTTTATAATGGTGTGAGAATCTAGTTTATCTCTGATTATAAAATTTTAAACTCCTAAAATAGCAGATATATAAAAGCATGACAGTCTTGAAAATGGTCGGTCCAGACAATATGTGATAAAATGTACTATTTATGGGACTTGAAATCTTTTGTTTCTCCATATTAATACATCTTGATGTCGCGATGATCGATTAGATGTTTTTCCAACATCAAAACAATTTTTTAAAGGGATTTTTGATGGGCGCTTTAATTCTATACATTTTAAGTGTCAATTTTATAAAAAATGTTAATTCTAGTGTCAATTTTATAAAAAACAAATTCCAAAAAAAATATGCCTAAAAAGTATTATTATCTTGTAACATGACCATCCATTTAAGTGTTTGCAAATAGTGCAGCAAGACGTGGTTTTAAATACATAAGATCGATTTTCAAGCCATGACAATAAATTTTGAAAAAATTTACGGCTGTACCATATTTATCAAAATTTATGAGGTGGTCCACTTGGCCGATGTTCCAAACATCAAACGATTCCCCTTTTTCACCTTCTTCTTCTTCTTCTTCTTCTTTTCTTTTCTTTCTTTCTTTTTTCTTCTTTCTTTCTTCTCTTCTTTTTTTTTTTTTTTTTTTTTTTTTTTTTTTTTTTTTTTTTCCTATTTTTACCCCTTGATCCAGTTTTCTAAACATTGGACCACTTTTTTATTTTATTCTTAATTCTTTTGAGGCACAGGAACTAGTTTGAGGTTCATATCGCTTTGGCTTCTAGAGTGTTCACACAAGCCAAGCAGTCCGAGGTATGGAACCTCGAACCAATCCCTCGATTGAAATTCATAATCCAGGGATTGGCCCGAGGTCCCATACCTCAAACCTAACCAGTTGGCTTGCACAATCTTCATAGAAGCCAAGTGGTCCCAGAATCAAACCTCGGACCGATCCCTATACTTAAAAAAAAGAAGAAAAACAAACAGTATGATATCTAGAAAGGGTAAAATTGGGGAAAAAAAGCAAGTGGACCTAGTCATAAAATTTTCAAAATTTTGTACCTCTACATAATTTCCTATTTTATTTACCCTTATTTAGAGAAAGGTTTCTATGCTTCCCTTACTACGTAGAAGATATATACTTTCCCCCTCATCCAGCTGTCTAATTTAGATCAAGTGAGCCACTGACCATTTGATCTAGATCTAATGCCTCATAGTATTTTATTTTTAATTTTTTTTGTACACATTGTATGAATATAAAATTTAGTATGTACCATTGTATCAATGGGGTGCACATAAAAAAAATTAAAATTTTTTCGATAAAACATCATAACCAAAATAAAATTATAATAACCAAAATACCCATTGAAATTTATAGGGGTATTTTGGTCATTTTATTTTATTGAGAATATTCATTTTATATTTTTTATAGGTGTGAGTCTAAGAGAGGAGTGGACAGCCCCAAATTTGGTGCCAAAATAGTTTGTAGAAAAAATTACAAATAAATTAATTTCGACACGTGACATTACGATTGGGGCTCTCTACCATATGTTCAAAATGAACGGTTGAATAAGGGGAAATAGATAACTTTCATGCTGTATAAAAAACATAGAAAGCTTATTCTTTTATTTATTGGTGTGGTTTGTATAGAGCCGATGATCTAAACAATCAAAGTAAAGCGCCCCTTTAAATGGTGTTGAAAAATGTGGTTTTAATATTGGAAATCTATGTGATAGCCTTAACATATATTTTCATCTTTAATTATAAACTTTAAAGCTTCAAAAATAGTGTAGATCGAACAGATCTATAAAAACTTAAAAATCTTGAAAATTGACAGTCCAAAAATACGCTACAAGATGCATTATTTCCAAGACATGAAACCCATTTTTTTTTCATGTCCACGCATCTTGATGTCAAGACGATCAATTTGAAGATATTTGAGCATCAAAACAACCTCTTCTAATGTAATTTGAGGATATTTATTGTACACACCTAGTTTTTCCTAACTTTTATACTAAAACCAGGTAGGGATTTCAAGGGCAACTTTACCAAATATCTTGATGGGGCCCAAGAGAGAAAATGTAGTGAGTTTCCCAAGAAAAGAGAAGAGCAATCAAGCTGGGAAAGTGCTCAAGGTTTATAGGGAAAAGTAGTAGCTTACTTTTCATGTCATTAAATATTAATAACCACGAGGTTTAAAACATTAGTGGGGGAAGTTATGTCAAATGTTGCCTAAAGTTGGATTTGTTGGGCTAACCTCGGACAGGCTATACTGCCTAGTTCTCAAACTTCACTCTTTAGATTGAGAAATACCAACAATATCTCAAGGAAAATAGTTTGATATGGCTGCAGTCCTATTAAAATAAGTAAAGTTTCTCCTTATAACTCAATGAAAATTATAAGCTAAGCATTGAAAAACTTTTACATCGATCATCTAGACTTGAACATTATGGTTGTAAAAAGAAATTAAGATTCAAGCTCTAAAGATGGTGTATATTGTAACAAATTATCTAGATCATCTATTTTTCTTTAAAAATAAGTGTTCATTGATCCACATAATCTGTGCCATTTTTTAGCTTCAAATTTTATTATCGGAATTAGAAATTGATTTTAGAGCCATCATAGAGATTTATATTGCCGAAAGTACTTTCTAAACGAGGATTTGAAGTGATGCTGTATTTTGTTTTGATAAAGCCTAGCCTTATAGAAACCTCATCCATAACTAAATAATTATTCAATATCTCCTCCTATGGTAAGTTTGTCTATCTTATGCATATTATATTGGACTCCTTGTATGCATTTCAACAAGGGCTCTTATTCTAGCGGTTTGCCTAGCAATCATTGATAAATCTGGATCAAAACATCCTATTTAACATTAGAAAATTTAAAATTTTATTTCACATAGGTGTCTCTTAAAAAAATATCATAAACAATATTCAAATGGGGTTGTCTACAAAGAGGCCATTTATCTTATATACATGGAGGTCACAATTATTCCTGTCTCTTAAAATTTAAAATGGTTGATTGTAAGAGTGTAATTGAATAGATACAAAGTTCTCAAAAAAGATTTTTCGGACTTCGTGACTCACTACGAGCCATCCAATTTAACATCCACATATAGAAAAAAATTGCGACCTCCATATATAAAAAGATAAATAGCTTTTGTAAAAAATCTCAAATCTTATTGCTCTTTTAATTTTTTTTATTGGATCCTGTTCATGTGCACATCGCTCTCTTTAATTCCCATCGTGCCATGATGGCCCTGCAATACATATATTCCCCAAATTTTGTACGAAACAATGAAAGCTTGATTTAACGTAGAAACCCTTGAGAGTAAGAAGGGCGACTTGAGAATAGGGAGAGGGAGAGAATAGTTTGCCCTTTGGTTTTGGTTGTAATTTTGAAGGGTCGGAGTATAGGTGTCATTATTCCACAGGGAAGAATAACGTTTTTTTAAAAAAAATTAATGGTGCGACAATGGTTTATTCCAGTATTTTAAGAGCGGCATATTCGGATTGGAAATCGGGCAGGACCGAACTAATTCTGAGAAGGCATCACTATGGGCCTAGTTTTTCTTTAAAACCCCCTATTTTATAATTTTTATTTTTTTTAAGTCTATCTAATATTTTTTAAAATTCAAAAAACCTATATTTTTTTTAAATTCAAAAAACCCATATTTTTTTAAAAAAACTCTTTTTGGATCATTTTATTCAGAGTGACCTAACACGGATCCACCCCACTGATCCATGCTTTGAATCACTAAGTTTATCAAATTTGGTGCACATGAATGTAAAAGGCAGGAAAAAGAGGTCGTGGAGAGACACAAACACATCAAGCAATGTTAATCTCAAAGTTGACCGCTAAGACACATACAAGAGGATTATAACTAGTGTTTACAAACCCCAAAGTTGGATAGCCCTCGGTGATTCCAATCCTCATTGTCGATTCTCCATGATAAAAATAAAAATAAATGTAACTATTGAAAATGAAAAATAATATTAAAAATGGAACTTTTAGGTTCTCTCTCATTATAGGAAAAGTCGAACCCGAACGGTTATCCGGACATGGGGCTGGAAGCAGTTACTCGATACTAACCAGTGTGAGTTCAACCGGCTAAACCATACAAGTCCCGGGCGGTAAAAAAAGTCTTAGAAGATTAAAAAATACAAAAAAAATGTAATAAAGTACATCCAAATAAAGAAGAAAACTAAAGAAAAAATAGATTTTTAAGAATCGATTTATGCTTAATGATATTTTTGAAATTTTTTAAAAAGAAAAAATATAAAAATAAAATATTAATGACCAAAACAATTTCAAATCTTTGCCAAAATGATGAAAAATATTTAAAATATATATTATAAATAAATTATATTTTTTTTGATGATTTTATATAATTTTTTAATTATTTTTAAAATATTGGACCGGTCCACCAAAACCGATCAAAACCAGAAAAAGCCAGTGGCCGGTTTCAATCTAACCGGGCAGTTAGAATTTGAACCTGCCTAATTTTTCCAACATTAGTTATCGATAATAATTTTTTCCTCTCTTTATTTGCCAAAAATGAACCGGTTGGGTTTTAAATAACAAACAATTAGGCCGGTAGCGATAGGACATCAAGTATTTTCATGACTATATTGGAAGAAAAGATATCAGACAAGAAACATTCAAGTTTCCAGAGCATCAGAGCCGTGTCCTTGTACTACTGCTCTTATGCAAAAAAACACTCAGAAATACGCGTCTTCATGTAATGTAACACACGGGCAAAGGTAATTTTTCTTGTACTCATAGAATCTTTTAACTTACAGTTGAATTTGAAAGAGAAAAACTTACAAGAGAGAGAAATACTTCTCAAGTAGAAAGAGATAAAGAAACTTAGAGAGAGAGAGAGAAAGAAATGCTTCAAAAAGTCCAACTCAAAATCCTTAATTCAATCTAAACGTCCAAAAAAGCATCGATGATCGATCCATTACTGGACCTCATCATCATCATGCCCCTTCTCCTTCTTCTTACTCTCACCATCATTGCGAATCTCTCACCTCATTCTCTCTCTCTCTCTCTCTCTTCTCCCTTCTCTTCTTCATAGCATATTATAAATACCCGCTCTCCCCCACCCCAGTCTCTCTGCTAATACCCTGCAAAATCCTTCATCAAAGCTCATAAAAGCTTGACAAAGATGTGTTTCTGCAACTTCTTGAGCCCCCCATCTTCTCTCAATCCCTCATTCGCGAAGCTTCGCATAAAGAAACCCAAGGTCCGAATTCTTATAAGAAGGTGAGGTCGTCCTCTCCACTACTGCAATTTGTGTGTGTGTGTTTAGGCTTTTTCATGCGACCGATCGATGTTTCTTTGACGATGTTTTGAAATCACTTTTTTATCACAGGAGGTTCGAAGAGGCTTCGGAGATGGAGATTTCGAACTTGGAACTTTACCTGCAAAATTGGTGCATAATTGAAGAGAACGAGAGGCTGAGGAAGAAGGCCTTGGTACTTGACCAAGAGAACAGGGCTTTGCTTTCTGAATTGAACAAGAAATTCTCTGGTTTCAATAAAGTCGTCGCCAAACCATAGAGTTTCAGGTTGCAGGGCTCGTCATTGCTCTCTCTCTCTAAAAATTCTCTCTCTAAATTTTCTCTCTCAGCTTTCCTTTATTATCTAGTTGTAATGGCCGGAGCTATGTAAGACAAGTAGAGCGAGGAAATAAGTAATCAGCAATAGGAATGGGTTCAGCATTCTTATGTAAATGGCTTGTAATTCTAGCAAATTACTCTAATTTGTTCTTGAAGCATAGCAATGATATATTTTGTGGAAAGATATACTATTTCGTTTCAAGATAAATTGATGCTTTGAGAATAATTTACAACCCACCCTACAAGCATCCTTTGAAAAAAAAAAAAAAAAAAAAATTCCCTTTTTATTTTATTTATTGTATTTTATTTTATTAATTCTAAATTTCAACTTAAATATAAATGGGACAGCTACAAGAACAACTACAAAAATTTTAAGAGAAATTTATCAAAATACCCATTGGAGATGAAGTACTTTTATTTTGTCCATTTGCAACTATTCCAACTCAAGACCATGTTTCTCTATCGATGTTTTGAATTTAAATCAAAAGACATGGGTAAAGAGTTAAACTATTCATCCCTCACAGAATTAAATCTCTCAATTTTTAATGGAGCATATTGTACACTTACTCTCTTGGGTAAAAGAGTATCTTATCAATATACAACTTTTGAAGTCTATTTTTAGGAACCCCAATTAAGGTTTTTGATGCTGGAAAGCCATCCAATTGATCATTTCAATTTTGAGATGTATGGATATTATATATATATATATATATATATATATATATATATATAAATTGAGCTCTAAAAATTGTACATATTGTAACTCGTTATCTAGAAAGTCCGTTTCAAAATTTTCAAATGTTTGTAGTTCTCCTTGATCACCACCATTTTTTGAGCTCTAAGTTGGATAATTAGCAAAGATTTTCGAGCCACCATAAGAGTTTTCAGCATTCACACAACATCTTCCTGTAGGGTGTTTTTTTGGGTAATTTAGTGGGAAAGACAAGCATCTACCTATTTTTTCAAATAGTTTAAGAGTTAGTTTTTTTAAAGTATTAGGTGTAGTTTCAGTGGAAAAAAAAACCACAACATAATGACTAAGGTGTGTAGGTACGACGCATGTTGCACCTTACTTTAATTCCTTAATATTGATGCCTTATATAAAGTGAACCTTTACATTAAAATTGATGATGATGAAAAGAAAGTCGTGGTGTGGCCTCATTACCTTATCTTCCCTACCTCTCTTTTAATGGAATTAAGAGCTTTAAGATTGCTACAAATCCACCATGTCCCCAAAATCAAATCCAGATCTCCATCCCAATGGATAGTAGATTTGGAGCTTTATTAGAACTCCAAATTATATCGTATGTGAACTTTTGAAGAAGACTGATTTAGATGCTTTTTCAAAGTTTTTTTATTTCTGTTTTTTAGGCCTCTTAGCCCCTGCAAAGGATATTGATCCGTTGAAACAACCCAAATATACGAAAGTTTCTATTTAGCACTAATGACTTTCCTAATTATATGCAATGTTTGGGTACTCCATAAAAACGTTTTCCGAAAATCTCCACCGAGAAAAGAGGTTCTTTATGTTAAATTTGAGAAAAATAAAATGCAAGAACATAAAAAAAAAAGAAGGTTGTGGTTCGTATAAGGCAGAGGCACTAAACAATGAATAATCAAAGTAAGGTGTACCTTCAAATAGTGTCAAAAGATGTTGTTTCAATACTAAAAATCTTTGTGATGGTCTGAAATTTTCATTTTATATCTAATTATAAAAATTAAAGCTCCAAAATTAGCAGATCTATTAACACTTGAAAAGTTTGAAAATTTCCAGTCAAAAAATGTATTACAATATGCATTATTTTCAAGACTGAAAATCCATTTATCTCATGTCCATACATCTTGAGGTTGACATGATCAATTTGAGGATTTTTAGGTATTGGGACAACCTCTTCTAGTGAATTTTTTAGGTTTCAAAGCCTCACCTTTAAATAAACATTTTCCTAAAAAAGGATGAGAACACAAATCACACTACTTTTCAAATAACTTCCACTTGAAAGTTTCCAGTTCTCTTCACTGTTGAGGGGAGTGTCCTATTTTTCTTATGTTTTTCACACACACATAGTAAAATATTCAGATGTATTCACACACACACAAAGAGTAAAAAATTTAAGTGTATTTTAAGTTCGCCACTAGTGTATTCTAGAATAACTATATGTATATTTGTTTATTTGCATGATTTTTGTAACCAAATAAATGTTAATCCTTTTTTTTGGGTGAATAAATGTTAATACTTAGAATGTTAATACTCAGAATGCCGGAGCGAACTGCCGGAGCGTGTTCTCAGAATGCCGGAGCACTCTGGGTCAAACAAATGACTACCGGAGCGCACATTAGGACAGCCGGAGCACAGTTCTTAGTATGCCAGAGCGTTGTGGGTCAGACAAAGCACTGTCGGAGCGCACATTGTGACTACCGGAGCATGCATTCGGACTACCATAATGCAGTCCTCCATTACCGAAGCGTTGTGGCGCTAGAGGCTTCATTGTCAAAGCAAACTGTCGGAGCGCTGTGGATCAGACAAAGTACTGTCGAAGAGCACATTGGGACTGCCAGAGTGCGTTTTTACTGTGGAAAACAGGAGAGAGAAGGCTGTGTGAAAAGAAACAAAGGTACTTTAATTTTATTTAATGTTACTTTTGGGTTGGGGGGTTTTTGCGACAAAAGATAGTTTGGGGGGAAAAAAATGTATAAAAAAATTAAGTTGAGGGTAACTTGCATAAATAATTCATTTTAAGATGTTTTTTGTAAAATCTCTTTATTTATATATATATACACACACACACGAGGGGATTACACAAAAGCGCTTGATGACATAATACTTGTGTGGGTTTATGTACTCTAAAATGTCCATGTGCTTATTGTGGGAATAGATGCTTGGGATCTGTACCCTGAAATGCTCGAGTACTTGATATTTTGAAAGGTATCTTGTGTTGATATTGTAATTAGTGATTCGATACTGGCGGTGGCAATGGGTTGGGTCTTGGCTTGTCGGATCAAACTTTAAAATTAAAAAAATATCTATTTTGTTAACTATATTTAAATATGTTTTATATATTGGGGCTTAAAAAATATTGTCCGACTCAGACCCCGAATAATGTCCAAGTCCAAAATTTCGACCCACACCTGACCAATCGGGTCCAATTTTTTGACCCATACCCCGACCCAGATCGGATCTACCTTTTGGGTCATGGGTCGGCTCTGGATCCATTACTACCCCTATTCGATACCATTGGGGGATCTCCTCAGAGATAATTTGGGGTTTACTCTTGGTCCTGTCATGGAGTATTACATCCTTGCACTTCTAATGAAGCCGAGTTTTGGCACTTTTACATAGTATTACGAGAATTGACAAGGCCATCCCTAGAGTGGTTATTGAACGATCCTCCCTCAATGTTATCAAGTAGTGCAGACAACCTTCCTCTACCCCTTGGCAGCGGGTCCATACTAGGGATCGTATTAATAGGTGGCTCTGTTAAGGAGGCATCCTTTGTACATATCCACAGGTAGCGGAATGGAAGTGTTGATGTCATTACCATAGCTAGCAATTTGACGATTAATTGCCTAATTTTTCAGAAAATCGCCGAAGTTTTGGAAAACGTTTTACACGTCGGTTTTTTTAGAAGTTCGTAAAAAAAATATGTTTTTTTCATAATACAGTTAAAAACATGTTTTTTTTTTAAGAATGAAAAAAATGGGACCAAAAAAACCTTTTCCTTTTTTACTTGTAATTTTTTTTAGAAAGAGAAACAATGTTTTTCCAAATCTGTGTAATTTCTAAATGAACCTAATATTTCCACACAAAAAATCCGAAAATAGAAATTTTTATCCACGAAAATGAATGAACCTATTATTTCCAAATCTATGTAATTTCTAAATGTGCATTGTTAGGATTTAGGGTTTATTATCTTAGAGTTTATGCTATGTTCTTCTTCTTCACAACCAGATTTTCAGATTGAAAGTATGATTTATTTATTTATTTATTTATTTTTTCTTTTTAACTTCAACATGATGCATATTTCAGTAGTTATTGTGCAAAGAAAATACTGTTTACATGCAAATCATTGTGTAAAAAAAATCGTATAGATGCAGAATACAAAAATCATATAGATGCAAAAACCAGATTTCTGTGAACAGATATTCTTGTGGAAGCCATTGGATAACTAGGGATTTCTTCTGCCCTTTCAAATTTTGTTGTTTAGTGTTTCTTCTGTCATAGCCCCGTGAGTGATGAGTGATGGGAGCTGGGGCCACAACGAGAGTGTGAGGGATCTGTGAGAACAAAGACTGGTTCTAGCAAGACTATGGGGATTTGATCGAAAGGGGAATGGGAGAGCACGAAAAAGATGGGCGTAAGGTACGTATTTTTCTGTTGCAACATCACTAATGAAAACCCATCTTCCCGCAGTGGTTAAGGCAGCTCTCTTTCTCTTGGTACACCTTTTGCTGCTGCAACATCACTAATGAAAACCCATCTTCTCACAGTGGTTAATGGCTCTCTCTCGCCCACACTTATCTTGTTTTTTGCCATGCATTAACCATCGTTCCAATAACCAATAGCGCATATGTAATTGAAACGGCAGTTCGGATATCTAACCATGGTTAAATTAATTGACTTAATTATATTAGTCTAATAAAGTTTTTATGGATGGATTAGTTATTGATGGCTTTAACATAATATTTATTTTTTAAAATTTCAAATTTTCTAACATTTTAACTTATTTGATTTTCTTACTCCAATTTTTTTAGCCTAGTCTAATATATTGGCAATACCTTTACATGAAGTATTTTTGCCAATCTGTACTTTTATCCGATTTTTTCATCCGACTTTTTAAAATAAAAACGATTTTTTCCCGATTTTAAGGTACACCGATTTAGGAAAAATATCTCCATACCCAGTATTTTTAGGTTTCATTTCTTGATAAATCCAAAGTTTCAAAATATATCTTCAAACACCCTAGCAAGTTTAAACCTATTTTTTAACCTAAACAAATGTGAAAAAGACATGCTCTTTCTAAACTCAATCATTTTTCTCTCTTCACTTATATACCCCCAAACTTATCTCTTTCTGTTTCTTATTGTGTTTCTCACTCTCTCTCCTCGTGTGTTTTTCCAAACACCTCTCCCTCGCTCCTCCTGATAACCTCTCATTTCCATGAAGCCATTCTCTCACTCTCTAGAAATTTAGGAGAATGGCTTTTAGAAAATGAATGTCTTTTTAAATTTGTTTGGCCTAAAAATACACATTTAAATTAGCTTAAGGGGATAGAAGAAATAAAATCTACAATTTTTATGGTTCAAGATAACTTTTAAAACATTTGGTTTATTGTGAAATGAAACTTAAAAATAAAAGATATGCAGATATTTTTCTATCGATTTATTGAAAGTCCCCGCTAACTATGGTCATTACCAAGGGTGTAGCGGCATGATGATTTTCTTTTACTTTCTTTGTTTCTCACATCTTTCTGTTTTTCTGTTTTCTTTCCTTTTGTTGTTTTGTTTTCGTTGTAATTCTTCAATCAATCAATGAAAAGCCATTGTTAAAAAAAAAAGGTACCATTGTAATTATTTTTACTTTTGAGATTTAATAACAAAGATTAGTAACCTTGTCAAAAAAAAAAAAAAAAATGCGTACTCGTAGAAAATTTAGGTGTCTTCTGTTATTTATTATAGATGCATAGGTTCCACACTCAAAGTTAATAATAGATGCAATGGTTCCACACCAAAAGTTCTTAAGTACTACATGGGGGCATAGTGACGAATTATTGCTAATAACATGAAATTATCGGATTTTTAGCAATACTCTAGGAAGGAGATATTGTCTGTGATATTATATTGTTGATATAAACTTATCCCGATAATTAAGAGCTTGTTGATAAAATAATCTTTTTGATAATACTTGCTTGATTTAAGGGAAAATTACATATATATCTGTTATAGTTTGTATTATTACGGAATAATTTATGTTATTATTTATTTGTTTTTTTTTTTTCATATCATAATGAAATTTTTTTAAAATTTTTTTTTTTTACCCTTTTTCGGTTATTGAACAACCGAATTCAATGGATTTTTTGTTGTTCAACAACCGAAATCAGGTCAATTTCGATTTTTCATCAGGCCAATTTAGGTTTTTGAAAAACCGAACATTCAAAAATTTCGTTGTTGAAGAACTAAAATTTTCAGTTCTTTAAGAACGAAATTATTTTAATAGGTACTCCCTTTTTTCGATTGTTAAACAACCAAATTCAATGAATTTTCCGTTGTTCAACAACCAAAATCCTCTATACCATTCTTTAACCGCGTTTTATTCTTCTTTTCCCTTTAAACTCTTCCCAATGTTTATCGGGTCATTGTAGAGAGAATGGATAAACATAGGGAAGAGTTTAAACCTTAAGGTATAGAGAAAGAACACATAAACACAAGGATAAACATAAGAGGGATAAATGTTTAAACCCTCATGAGAGAGAATGGATAAAGTTTAAACCCACCCAATGTAAGGTATAGAGAGAGAATGGATAAACATATGATAGAGTTTAAAGGATAGTGTTTAAAGGCACCTAATGTTTATCCATTTTCTCTCTATAACTTAGATTGGCTGGGTTTAAACAGTTCCCTACCTTTTAAACTCTCCCCTACGTTTATCTAAACTCTCCCCTATGTTTTTCGATTATCACTCTATATCTTACATTGGGTGGGTTTAAACTCTTCTTTATAGAGTTTAAAGGGAAAAGACGGATAAAGCGTGGGTGAAGAAGGATATAGAGAGGATTTATGTTGTTCAACAAGAGAAAATCCATTTAATTTCGTTATTCAACAACCGCAAAAATGGGAGCACCTACGAAAAATAATTTCGGTCCTTGAAGAACCGAAAATTTAAAAATTTCAATTCTTCAACAACTGGTTTTTTCAAAAACCGAAATTGGCCTGATTAAAATCCATTGATTTCGGTTATTCAACAATCGAAAAGGATAAAATTGTTTTTTTTTTAATTTTCGTTATGACATGAAAAAAAACAGACAGATAGGTAATAACAGAAACTATTCGGTAGTTTTGTAATAACGCAAACTATACCAGATATGTATGTAATTTTCCCTTGATTTAAACCTAACAAAATTGATTTACCAATATAGAATGATTCATTATTGATTGTTAGGAATAAATCAATAATGAACTAAAAGGATTACAAAACCCCTCTTTTAATGGTAACCATGAATAATAGCGAAGATTCAACCGTCCAAGATTATTTAGTTATTGCTTTTAAAATATTCATAGTAAATATATTTTTAATATTTGAAATTCCCGATAAATTACTAATAAGTTTCCAACAAAATGGGCACACTCGATAATATCGTGATAAAGAAATATTGTCAAGGGAAATTATCACAAATATACCTTAATTTTAGTCTACTTAGAAAAAAAAAAACTCAACTTTCATAAACAGCTCTCATACCCTTTTTATTCAATTTTGGGAGTTTTTTTTAGAGTTTTTTTGTCTATTTAGAAAGAAAAAAACCTCGTGCACACCCTTTTTGTTCAATTTTGAGAGTTTTTTTTAGAATTTGTTTTTACCAAAATAACCTACCAGTACTTTAATTACGCAATTTTAATTACTGTAAACCCAAAGCCATGTAAACCCACCATGTTACCCTTGTTATACTTAAAAACTAACCCATGTTATACGACACTTACGGTAAATCATTTATATTTATTTCTTTCATCCCATTTTCTCTTTTGGTTTATATTTATCTCTTTCATCTGTCTTTCATCTCTCTAATTCTTTTTATGTTTATCTTTTTTTTATCTCTCCAATTCTTTTTAATATTTATCTCTTTTTTTTCTCTCTAATTCTTTGTTATCTATTCTTTCACTCTCCAAGGAGATTTGTATAACAACATGAGCGTACCTTACCCTCTTCTATAAAAACTCCATTCAACTCCATGTCTAATGAAAATTAGACCATTTATATTTATTTCTTTCGTCCCATTTTCTCTTTCGGTTTATATTTATCTATTTCATCTGTTTTTCATCTTTCTAATTCTTTTTATATTTATCTTTTTTTTATCTATCTAATTCTTTTTAATATTCATCTCGTTTTTCTCTTTCTAATTTTTTTTTGTCTCTTCTTTCTCTCTCTAACTCTCTTTCTCTCTCCAAGGAGATTTGTATAATAACATGGGCGTACTTTACCCTCTCCTATAAAACCTCCCTTCAACTCCATGTCCTATGAAAATTAGACAGAGTCAAATTTGTATTGTGTTCGAATTGAATTTGTTGAGTTGATGGAATAAATAGAGAGAGAAAAAAGAGATAAATATTAAAAACAATTAGAGAGAGAAAAAAAAGATAAACATAAAAAGAATTATGAAAAAGATAAATATTAAAAAGAATAAGAGAGAGCAAGAAGAAAGAGATAAACATAAAAAGAATTATGAAAGAGATAAATATTAAAAAGAATTAGAGAGGGAAAAAAGAGATAAATATAAAATTAATTAGAGAGATGAAAAAAATAAATATAAACAAGAGAAAAAAGTTACGGCATTTCAAGGGCTGTATAACATGGGTGGGCTTTTACGGTACTTAAAATGACATATAACATTGGTGGGTTTAGCTTAGTACCATAATTGTGCTTCACGGTAGCTGGATTTTGCTTAGTACCATAATTGTGGTTTACGGTAGGTGGGTTTAGCTTAGTACCGTAACTGTGCTTGACGGCAATACGAGTACTGTGAAGGTTATTTTTGTAAAAAAATTATCCAAAATTGAACAAAAAAGGTATGGGAACGCAAGTACCATGAAAATTATTTTGGTATAAATAAATAAAAAAGCCCAAAATTGAACAAAAATGGTGTAGAAAAATTTTAAAAAGTTGAAAGATTTTTTTTAAAACTAAAATTAAAATATATTTGTGATAATTTCTCTTAAAGTAACTATATGGTTTTACACTTCGAATACAATAATACTTAGACGTCGTTTAATAACTGTGAAAACAGGAAAAGTACGTGATTTTCCCACCTTTTGACCTGTTTGTTTGGGTGGCAGTTGTACCAAAATATTCATATGGCTTTCCCGTCATTCCCCATTGCAGGAAAAATTGAAAACCACCTAAATAGATGATCTCTATCTCTAAATAGAGCCTATTATGGTAAATTCGTAACATATTGGAAAAATATAAATAATATATATAAATTGATGAATATTTATAAGATTGGATAATAATTTTGTTCAATTCACTATGGAACTTTAATTATGATAAATTGACCAAGCCATGTGGAAATCGACAAGTTTTATGACCAAATTGTAGTATACTAAAACTTTATTTTTATGGCTCTTTAGAGTGATCAATGAAAGTAAAATTGGAGAGTTTTTAAGGTCGATTTGCAATAAATTGATGAGTTATGAAACAAATAATTTCCCCATGTAATTTACAGTAATTTTGGTAATTTACAACAACTTTCAACATTTTACTATTGAATAAAATGGTTTCCCATATAAAATTGACTACACCAATTTTTCAGGTAAGTTCTCAAATAAGAAAAACTAATTGGTCCAATTTTCCAGTTAAATTATCAAATTAGAAAAAGTGATTGCACCAACTTTTTCTAGTGTCGTCAGAATCCCAAAATTCTCAAGGATTCTAGGTGAAATGGTAAAAAAATTGTCAAACAGGGCATTAACGTCAAGATGAATCACAGATTCACAATACATCAATGCAAAAAATCGCTCTAAGCCGAGTATCATAACTGCATAAAAAGCATTATAGCCAAAAACACTCCGCCCCATGTCTGATCCTAGCCCTATCAAGACTGCGCTAGGCAATTAAAAAAAAAAAAGAGGGTCGGGCCGGGTGAAACTATGATGACCTTGGCCCAAGCCCAGCCCTACCCTCGGTCATGTTTGCTCGGCCCTAGCCTTACCCTCGGGCTACATTTTATGACTCTGGCCTTGATTTTCCCCTGCCGGGCCAACCGGCCCATTTACCGCTTGTGGAGGAAGACATTACATTGAAACCCACCGCTACTAATATTAAAAAAAACAAAACCAAAAAAAGAAAAAGAAACTGTAGGTATCGTTAGTTGATCCTAGTAAAAGCTACCGATACTTGGTAAAAAATAACAAGCAACCCAACCAAAGGGAAAAGATAGTAAGAAACAATCCTAGACAAAAAAAAAAAAAAGTAATTAACTATTTTTATCAAAAAAATGAAAATCATTTTAAAAAAAAAGCTTCATCAGGTAGGTATACTTAGACTCGCCAAGCACACCAAGCTCAAAATGTACCCGATGTGAAATTGGATGGCTATATTTATTTCATTGACCAAGCTCAAAATTTCAAAGAATATTTTTCAAACTTTGTGACACACTGAAGCTATCAGATTTTACATTGGATGGTTATAAGTAATTATGACCACCTAGTATCAAAAATAAATGGTCTCATTATATACAATTATTTGACATAAAAGTAAAGAGATACGGGAAAAAAATTTTCGGGCACGATTTCTATGAGTTCATAGACTCTCTCACATGTAGAAAAAATAAATGGTCTCATTATATATAATCATTTGACATAAAAATAAAGAGAAAAAGGAAAAAAATTTTAGACACGGGTTCTATGAGTCCATAGACTCTCACATGAAGAAATGTGAGCCCCTTAAGCAAGGGCACATTATAAAAAGATAATAATAAGAAGAACCAAAATACCCTTAAAACGTATCATAAGTATTTTGGTCGAAATTTTTTTTCCAAATTATTTGTTTCACATTTTGTTAGGTGTAGCTAGATTTTGCACCAACTTGAAAAATTTCATATAAATCCAATTTATAAAAAAAATTATGAATTAAAATACTGAATATCATCATATATAATCATGACCATTCGTTTTCTTTCCCTCTAATCTTAACCATTGGAGATACTCGCCCACTATTTTTGTGTCCACGTGATGTGTACACCGTACCATCCCATAAATTATATTAGAGCAATGATCTAATACAACGATTGTATCATAGTATAATGCAATGACACTTCTAAAAAATTATGTTTGTGGCATTTTTATGACCCAAAAATTTGCACACACACTCTCTTCATCTCAATAATCAATCCCCCAAAAACAAAAAAAAGTTCAATTTGAACCTTAGATATGGTCAAAATGAGTCCCCTCCAAAAACGAATCTAGATCATTCATTTTGTAAATTTCAAGATCTTAGCCTTTATAAACTCAAAATCATTTTTTTCTTTTTTAGCATTTTTCATCTAATAATAATAAAGCCATTTAAAAAAATTGGAAATGAAAAAATCATTCTAAAGCTTAAATCTAAGCATCTCACCAAAATGAACGGCTTATGTTAATTGGGCTAAAAAAATACTTATTAAGTTGTGTTTTCAAAAAAAAAAAATTTTGTGATTGTTCATTAAAATGAAAAGAATGTATATGTCAAAATTTGAATCAAACAAAAAGCCATAAGATGGTTTTTTTAAGGTTGTTCCATCATATTACTATACAACCGTTCCATAAAATCATTGCCCATTATTTTGTGTTACTTTCCCTTCAATGGTTTGGAAAGCGGCAGCCCCTTAAATTCACATGTCGAAATGCAAGCCCCATTGATTTTACTACTATTTTTTTTTAGAAGAATTATTATTTACGTACCCGATTTTGGTGGAATTCATTTCCCAAATGGATAATTCTCTCCTTTGAACCCAGATTTGCGGGATTATAATCGAATTTTATTTGATAATTCCTTGTAACGGAAGTTCTATCTTTGATATGGATTTATTCCCGTTAATATAGGAGTTCATCTTGCTTAGGATTTGTCCTCTATAAATTAAGGAAAGGATCTCCTTACTTCCAATTGAACGAAAATCGAGAAGGGAATCTACAGATCTATTCTCTGAGAGATCGAATTTCTTGGGTTTTCGAAGCTTTTGTTTTCCTCCAAGAATCATCGATCCTCTGTTTTCAAGCTTCTTGTTTGTGTTTTTATGTCAAAGTATCTTCCACATTCAACCGATTCAGAAAGGTGAATTCCTTTTGAAATCCCATAATTGCTCTCTGGTTTTTGAAGGTTTCTTGCGAGATTTCTCAAGGATTTCACTCTCAGAATTCAAGGATTTCTCATCTGTTTCGCCCTTCAATTTGAAGATTTATGCTCTGATACTCCTTTTCGCTCTTCAGTTCTGCAGATTTCCCATCTGTTGGTTGTTTTCTCAGGTTTCGATTCTTTTAGGCTTAAAAGCATAAGAAGGATCTGAAAGATTCACAACAATGCCGGAGAAGAGTTGGGAAAGTTGCCGGCCCTCTGAAAACCCTCGCCTCTGCGCCAACAACTGCGGTTTTTTTGGGAGCCCTGCAACTCTAAACCTATGTTCAAAGTGCTACAAAGACTTCCGCCTCAAAGAGGAGCAAGCCGCCGCCGCAAAAGCCGCCGTCGAGAAGTCACTCGCCGGAAACAACCCCACTCCGGCGGCCGAGACTGAAATCCTGGTCAAAGATTGCCAAGACGCCGAAATTGATGGCTCCGCTCCTCTCCCTTCAAGGTTGTCTTCCTCGCCGGAATCTGATCCACCTAAGAACTCCGAAGATCGCCAATCCAAAATTGTCCGGCTAGGCGGCCCTGCTTCTCTGCCTTCGACGTCGTCTTCCTTGCCGGAGGCGAGTCGGGATCGAATCAGTGAAAGTGCAAGTTGCCATCCCTCTGAAAACGGCGGCCACTGCACTAACAACTGCGGTTTTTTTGGGAGCCCTGCAACCCTAAATCTATGCTCAAGGTGTTACAAAGACGTCCGCCTCAAAGAGGAGCAAGCGGCCGCCGCAAAAGCCACCGTCGAGAAGTCACTCGTCGAAAGCAACCCCTCTCCGGCAGCCGACTCTGAAAGCCCCGCCAAAGATTGCCAAGACCCGATAATTATCCGGCTAGATGGATCCGCTCCTCTCCCTTCGACGTCTTCCTTGCCGGAATCTGACCCACCTAAGAAACGCTGCTTCATCTGCAAGAAGAGGGTTAGGCTCTTTGGGTTTAGGTGCCAGTGCGGCAGCATCTTCTGTTCGGTCCACAGGTACCCCGAAACACACGACTGCGGCTTCGATTTCAAGAAGGTCGGCCGCGACGCCATTGCCAAAGCGAACCCCTTGATCAAGGCCGATAAGCTAACCAGGATTTGATTTGAGGGAGGACGCCGTAATATGACGTCATTCAGCCGGATTATTGATAAGATTCCGGCGCGTGCAAGGGGATTTACGGACCGACGTGGAAAACGGGGGGAAAAGGCTTTCATGTGAATAAGATTTTCTTTTTTTTAAAGTGCAATGTAGGAAAATAAAGAGAAGTGGAAAGGAAGAGGAGAGAAATATTACCTCTGTGGTGGATGTGAAGAGTCTCTTTTGAAAATGAATGCGATATTTTTAAATGATTTTTTTGGTGCACTTTATTTCTAATAATTTTTTTTGAATTAATGGAAATCTGGGTTTTCAGCTTTATTGTTTATATTTATTATTTTATTTTTAACCGGCCTCAAATGGTTGAAAATATAAGATAAGGCTATGACGTTGATAATTGTTTATTATTTTATTTTATTTTGATAATATATCCATCAGAACAATAAATCAACCTGCTTATTTTTTATGATTAATTTGACTTAGGTTATTTCTCTTTTTAGAAAAAGAAAATGTATCAAATCACAACTACAACTATTCTCCATTTTATACATATGGACACGGTTTTTAGGAGTTCATGTAAAAATGAGTCACCTCGTAAAAATCTATTTTTGAGATGGATTTTGGAATTAATTTTTAAAGACATATAATTGTAACGTTAATTTCAATTGTTTTTAGATGGACAATCTTTAAGAAAGATGCTTCATACCTTGAGACCACATATTATAGAAATGTAGCCCCCATGAAACAATTTTCCTATATACATTTTTATCTACTTTTAAATTGTAATACTTTTGATCAGATTTGTTCTTTTGATCAAATTTCAAGTAGCCATTGATTATGCATCATTATGGGAATTTTTTAAAATCGTACATTTAAGAAACATAATTTGTTAAATCACACATTTAATGAATATTAAAGAGTTCAACTTGTAATTGGGGCTTAACAGATCTTTAATTTGTAGCCTGCTTTTTAAATGGAGCAACAGAGTGGTGGGCACCCGACCAGACCCGGGACCCCACGGGTAGACCCGACTTCATATAAAATGGTAATCATGGGTGGACCCGACCTCATATAAAATGGCAATCATGTGTCTTTAGGCACACGTGTTTATATTGTCACAATATTAGTAACATTTACTGTATTATTGGCAAAACAAAGAAACCCTCATAATCATAGGGTATATAAGGGTAAAAAAAAGGGCAAAAAAAAAAGAAAGTGTCTTTAGGCACGCATGTTCATATTGTCACAATATTAGCGCATGTTCATAGTGCCCCAATTTTAGCAGGACCCGGTGACCATACCTATTTGCATCTAGCTACCGGTGACCATACGTATTTGCATCTAGCTACTTGTACTTGGAACTCCACGACCTGGTGGCCTTAATTTTCTTTCAGATAAACTTCAAGGACTTGTTAAAATACATAACAAAAGAGCTATAAAGCTTACGAGATGGAGGAAGATAATAGTAGAGTTATAGTAGAGAGAGATTTCGTTAATGTTATCAAATGGTGTAAGCAGCTGAGTAGAACGCGTTAGATGTGGTCAAGCTTTATTTGTGCCATGCTAGCTTCACTTGTAATATGGTTGTCTGTCTAGTTCTCTCCTATGAGCTAGGGCCTTGTAATTGTTGTCTTTTTTTCTTCACATGTTGGTATCTTTTAGGATGTCTTTCTTAACTAGTTGTAAAACAAGATTCTTTAAAGAAACATTGTATATGAAGAGTTTTTCTTGTTTATGTAATGAGATACACATATGAGCTTTAAATGGAAAATAGAGCAAATCATGGGGAGTAAGATGTCCACCAAACTTCCATGTATTCCGAGTCATCTTTGTAATACACGCATCCACCTTATAAATTTCAGTTTGTTAGATGTATATAACCAGAGATTTTGCTACTAATTGACTTTGTGAAATGAGAGCATGTTTCGACTGGGTGCGTGCCAAATAGAAGAGAAATTTTGATATTTTTCTCATGGTACAAGCATTATAAGCACATTCAAACTTCAAGTATCATCAATTTTATGTTCTGAGCGAACCCGAAGTCACAAAATTGAGCCAAATTTCTGGTGTGGGGTCAATCAAAGCAATTTTGGACACCCTTAGAAGTAGCATATCTATTTCATTTAGTATGGAGCTCCAAAAAACCTCCATATCTATTCAATTTGTTATCCATTTTGGCGCTCCATTGTCTCATGCAATGCTTAATATTCAAAATTCATTTTTTTTTTCTAGATTCATGATTATGGAGGTCGAGGTTATTGACCTAATAAATTTTGGATCCAGAGTCTCACTCTAACGTATCAAAACCCTATCATTGAAATAAAAGTTTTGTTAGGCTACACCACTTATCCATTCTTTCTATTTACTTCAGGCAATATCGACAACACCAAATAGAGACGTGAGAGTAATGAGAAACTGACTTTTCCTCTTATTAAAAGAAAAACCATCCAAAATATCTATAAAAACCACTTCTCTACAAAAAACAAATAATCATCTCAATCTTCGAGAGTCTACAAAATGCCACCATCACAATGTTCTGTTCAAATAAAGCTTTCTTCTCTCTAAGAGTGCTCAACTTTTTTGACACTAAAATACCCTTGAATTGTAATACAAAATTTTTCAAGTATGAGCATTTTTTGTTATTTAGAAGAGTAGAATGGATATTTTTATAAAAAAAAAATAGTGACATTCTATTAGTAGTTAAAAACAATTAATACATCTTGTGGGTGATGTCAGACATCATATTGATGATGTCATTATCCATTATTGTTAATAAATGCTTTTGTTTTTATTAGGAATTTTTAGTTTACCATTGATTAATTACTTAAAATACCCCTAAACAAAAAGTTACTGTACTATAGGATAAGGGTATCTAAACATCTAAAAATAATGAGTACTTTAAGGGTCTACACTACAAGTGTTGTAGCCTAACAAAACCCTAGAAATATTTCCTAATGTCTAATTTCCTCCATGTTTCATTTTTGAGTCTACACCACAATTGGTATAGCCTAACAAAACCCTAGAAATAATTACTGATGTTTAATTTCCTCCATGTTTCATTTTTTGGCAGTATTTCAGCTTTTTCCTTTTTTTGCCGATATTGAGAATCAAATAACCCATAGCACAATTATTGATCGGAGATGATTCTATGCATATGGCGTATGAGGTGGCTTATGCTACACAAATACGGTGCAATGTTAGATTTTGCCGGACAATGAGGTGCAAGGGTCGAAAATTTTACGTTCGCTTGAAATACATGATTAATCCTAATTATAAAGTTCAAAATTCTAAAAAATGGTGTAGATCTATAAATATTTGAAGATCTATAAAATAGACGGTTCAGATAACTTGTTACAAAATGCATTATTTTTAGGACTTAAACTTCTTTATTTTTCTTTATATCTATGTATCTCGAGGCCGAGATGATCAAATTAGAAGATTTTCCAATTTTTGAATACTCTTCGATAATAGATTTTGAGGCACACCTTA
This sequence comes from Amborella trichopoda, assembly GCF_054954075.1. Classification (NCBI taxonomy): domain Eukaryota; kingdom Viridiplantae; phylum Streptophyta; class Magnoliopsida; order Amborellales; family Amborellaceae; genus Amborella; species Amborella trichopoda. The sequence goes on along the minus strand of NC_142344.1, from coordinate 53,861,212 downwards.
CTTTTATAGTATAAGTTGCAACTTTATATAAACTTTTTCCTATCTATAAATAAGAAAGGATAAGGTTTGTATAAGGTGTCAACCATAAACAATCATGGTAATGTGCACCTTAAAATCTCATTAAAGGGTGTATTTTTGGTGTCAAAACTCTTAGCGTAAAAGTCTATTTTTCACCCCTATAATGAAATTGAAAGCTCCAAAAATAGTGCAATCTAGCAGCTCTATGAGCACTCTAAAATCTTGAAAATGGACGGTCTAGATAATGTGTTATAAGATGGACTAATATTAAGACTTGAAATTCATTTTTTCTTTCATGTCTATATATATCGAGGTCAAGATAATCAATTGGAGAATTTACTAAAGACGAAACAATCTTTCAATGGGTTTTTGAGGTGCACCTTACTTCATACCTTGTATAAACTTTTTCTAATAAAAATACAAAGATTTAGTAATTATATATCTTACAGTATATAGACAATATTATTTATATATATTTCATACTATATAGGTCATGTCAGATCGGGTAGACCCTGACCGAGACTCGACTCCATAGGATCGGGGTAGACCCATGCCCAATCCATCGGGTCTATTGTTGAAGTCCAGCTCCGGATCAAGTTGGGTCGACCAGCCGGGTCCATGGCCGCGCCGACCCATTTTCCCTAGTGGATGGGACCCCCAATGCTTGATTGGACTGCCCGCAAGGATGGACACCCCCAATGTGGTACACCCGTGATGAGTCCCATGCACCTTTTTGTTTTTTGGGGTGAACAAATCCCATGCACCTTTTTGTTTTTTGGGGTGAATAAATCCCATGCAACTTGCTCATTGAATCATTCACGCACTATATCTTGAGTAATGATGGGATTCTGGGTGCCAATTACGTCCGTTTGGATGTTCTTATTTTTGCGAGTGGGAATAAAATTTTCTTTTAAGTACAATTGAATAGCTGGAATTCAAGGGTACAATTTCAAGAAAAACTCGTTTATAGGAAAAATATCGTTAATATTGAGAATTTGCTGATAATGATATAAAAACATTTCTTTGGGCTGAAATTTAGATATCGTTACAAGTTATTATGATCATTCAAGACTGCTTATTTTCACGACTGCCCACAAAAGCATGTAAATATAAAACATCGATATGGTTACTAAGATATCCAAACAGCGCCTAAGGAAAACTTTATGGAGGGGGAATGCCAGTGTTAGAAAGGTCGACTCGGTCGAGTACTTGGGCGGAGTTTGAGTAACTCCACCCGAGTAGTGCCGGGGTACTGTAGCAGCAAAAGAAAGGATAAACAAATTACAAAAAAATCTAAAAGAAAAGGAAATGTATGTTTAAAGTAAGATTAAGCAAAACATTTGAAGTTAAAAAAAGTCAATCCCTATTTAAAAAATCAACTTGTGGCTAGAGTATTTTTGAAATAATCTAAAAAAAATGAGATAATATGAAAATACGTATTTAGGGCCAAAACACTTTCCAATCTTTGCCAAAATGATAGAAAACACACACACACACACACACACACACATATATATATATATATATATATATATATATATATATATCACAAATACATTTTTTATTTTTAAAATTTTTTATACATTTTTTTAAAAATCCTCGAGTGGGACACTCAACTCGAGATAACTAGGGCTCGCTAGGGTTTTGAGCCTGAGTACTCGGCCCAGCTACTCGGCACTCGGGCCGAGTAGTCACCGAGTAACACTACTCAAACATTTGGAGAATACTCAATCCATTATAGTGATTCTTTCTTCTGTTGGGCTGGTAAATTGGACCTGGACTTGGGGTCATGATTCAAGAGGACACTATACCTTGTGTACATCATGATAATGCTACTCTATCTGTCAATGTTGTTGAACATCGTTTTCAATGGGTCCAAATTAGATGACTTGAGTTTTATTACATCTTCTAAAATTCATCTTCGATTAAATGAAAATAATTTATAAAATTTGTTACAGAATATAAGTGGGAGAATATAAAGGACATTGTCAAGGTTAATATCCTTTCTTCTTCATTTTTTTTATTTTTTACTTTTCACCATGGAGAGTATAAGTTTTTATTGTTAAATATATTTTTATATTTTTTTCAGTAGGATTGAAACTTAGAACGTAGTGTTACAATCCTTAATATTTTATCCCAAGCTCAAACATTTTGTATGGAATACCTACAACTAGAATTCAAACCTAGTTCTGTTGATACATGCGTGGCCACGGAGCCTCACACGTGCCACATATTTTGGTCATTTTGAATTTACAAGGCAAATGGATTCGGCCCAGGGGAGTCTACTTGACCCGTTCCCTAATCTCATGTACTGTTCAAGTATGCAAATTCATATGAGGACTTTTTTTCTTTTTGCCCACTCTCCGTCCACACGGTTCCCAAAGCAGAAAAAGGGTGGGTAACTGGTACTACAAGCCCTTTGTCCCACACATTTATCTAAAAACAAGTGTAGTTCACCGGTTCCACTGAATGCCCCTATCTCTCTCTAAAGATCGTGTGAGTGTGCAATTATGCTTCGTATGCTTCACCATAGAACCAATCGACCCAATTCCAGTTCTTTTCTAGTGCACTCGCTTTGTATCTCCGGAACACAAGGAAGGACGCGGTGGGAAGGAAGCAGTCCTACCCTTTGTCAGGCCGATAGAATCTAATCTTACAAGCTTGATTGTAAACTTAAGCATGAAAAACAATTTGGTCCACTGGGTTCATATTAGTAACAACACTATTATAAATGCAATATTGTCGTTATTATCATCGTCATATAAATCTTATCCCAATTATTTGGACTCGGCATCATAATTGAGATGTTTGAGATGTTGTTAAGTATTAATAGTGCAAGATATGGTTTAAAATTCATTCCTAGTTCGTGATGAAATGTGACCGTTTGGATAATAAGTCCAAACGACGTGAGGGCCTATATTTAAAAAATATAACGGCCATATTTAAAGATGTGAGGGCCTATATTTTGGTTCAAAATCGAGTGAGGTCACGATTTTTTGAAAATTCATTTTGGTGGTGGATTGAGGATTCTGAACTTCTCATATCTGTCCTCTGGCCCTTGGAATCATGGATCTTAAGATAAATGAAATTTTGAGTATTAAAAAGGGTAAATTGTACAGTTTTATTTGACCGTAAATACATGATGGTCCAAAAATGTCATATTTGTGTGGAGGACTTTGTTCCCTTAATTTTTCATTGTTTTTCAAGTTCACCCCAGTTCGATATTTTAAACATCGGACCTCATATTAAGTTTTTTTTATGTTATGATATTTATAGGTTTATTCAATGTCGAACACATCGAACACCAATTTTGTAAGGCAGTCCAATGTTCCAAAATTGGACCGGCCCACACCTTTTAGTCATTCCCATGTCTGAACATCAAACTACTTTAAACCTTTAAAAAATGAGGTCTAACCGTCGTTTGATGTGAGAAACATCGGACTGGCTTTTCAAGAATATAGTATGTATCTTGTTGATGTACATGCATTAGTACTAGTACCACTTAAGACCAATTAAGAGTGTACAAGTATAGTACTTCGTATTATGGCTCTCTTAACATGCACGGACTAAGATTTCACTAATTAATGAGGTTCGATGTTTTTAACATGAGACCGCCCTTAAACCTCATTTTTTAAAGGCTTGAAGCGATTCGATATTTCAAACAACAAACCGACTAAAAAGTATTAGACGATCGATAAATGTACACTGCTGTTGGAGCTCCAAGCTCATCCGCTTGAGGCGAAACTGAATTTAAAAGAAGTTTAGGATGCCTTTTCAACCTAAAAAACCATGGGAAAAGATGCGCGTGGGATGCACCAAAACCTATTCCTGCCAAATATGGAAAAGAAAAACTCTATACGATGCCTTTACGTCACATCTCACCCTCCATTCCATTCTTAACCTATAATTAAAAAAATTAAAAAATTTAGTAAACTTTGTCTATATATGTTATTTTAAAGTATTTCAAAATGGATTATATAAAAATAACATTTACATTTGTTACAAGAAGGTCACAATTACTTACAACTATTCGATGAGAAATCTAATAGCTTGGGTGCATCACAAATTTCGAAAAATTTCTATCGAAGTTAGAGCTTGGTCAATTGAATAAATGCAACCATATAATTTCACATGCAATGGTCAAGATTAATTCTCACAACCTTGTACCGAAGATAAATAAACTCATTGTATACTTTTCCTTTTCAAGATACATCTACAAATCCATTATTTTGACTGGTCAATATGTAGAAAAGGAAAATCAGTTTGTTTGCCTAAGGACGAATGCTGCAATGGTCAGCCCTCCCCCATTTTGGAGCTTTAGGGGCATTTCACACTTTCTTACTGAAGAAGTTCATGAAAAAACTTAAAACAAAAAACTCAAATGCTTTTTTTGTTGAAATAGATAACTGTTGGACCTTCATTTCGTGGGCAGCTAGATCTAGCCCTATAGAGACCCAAAATCAATTTTTTTAAAAAGAAAAAAATTGTTTATCCCATTATAATGAAGCGATCATCAAAATGTATACTCAAATAATCCCCTAGGCCCTCAGTCCAATTCTTTTTTCTTTTTTTTGAAAATTTATCAAAATACACGTAAGAGATCAATTATTTAATATTTTACCCTCAGATTTGATTTCAGAATAGCTATCCAAATACACATGACCATGAGTTGGACTATTTGAAAAAGGGAAAATATGAAATTGTTGAAATGATAGGTTTGTTTTGATAAATTTCCTTTTCCATAAAAAATGGAAAGATTGTATTCTTCACATTTTCTCTCCTCAAAGGAAACAACGCTTACATTTTTTTTTATTTTTTCTTCACATCATCTTATTCACTGGACTTCTACGAAACATAGTCACATCTGTCCAAAGAACTGACCATGTGACTTTACTTGGTGGACAAAGATATGCATATCGATACTTCTAGAAGCGCATATGGCTTTTATATGGAGTGTCTACATTTAAGTTTTGGAATTTGGTGTTACTTTGTTTAGAGACATTGTTTTCGAATGAGTAATATTTTATTTTAAAAATTAATAAAAGTAGTTTTCAATAAAATCTATTTTTTTTTTTTTTTTATTGAATGTGCGAGTGGTGTGCTAAAATGATTTTGGACGAAAACATTGACTCTATTATGTAGCCATGCAATAAGAGTATTATATTTTGAATTAATAATTAACTAATAGTTTTTTATTTTATCCCAAGTTGTTATGACAAAACCTTGCATTGAAGTATAAGAATTTTTTTATGAATAAAACTATGATTCACAAAATAACATTTTTTTTATTATTGATTTAATTTAATTTTTATGTGGTGTTTTACTATTCTTATGACATATAAATTGTTAGATATGTATATGCATATGTGAGCTATATTTAAATTTCAATATATATGTATATATTTGGAAGTGATTTCATTTCACCATTTCATTGTAATTTAAATTAAGGGAAAATATCTTGGTATATCTTATGTTTAAGTTTCTTTTCTCCATAGATGCAAGGTTTCAAAATCTATCTATTTTCATGGTAATTCTATCTATTATATCTTCTAACACCCTCGACCACCTCTGCCAATTTTTACCCATCTTTTTAGTTCAAATAAATTTAAAAAATACATCATTTTCTAAGCCCCCTCTCTCTTCACGTGTTTCTCTCTCCCCATGAATCTCCCAAACCCTTCTCTATATTTCTCCAACTCTTTCTCTCACACCGTCTCTATCCCAAATTTTGAGAGAGAGGGATTTGGGAGCTTCACATGAAAAGAGAGAGAGATATAGGGGTTTAGAAAAGATATCTTTTTAAAATTTGTTTATGTTAAATATATAGAATAAAAATGGGTAAAGTTACTTCAGGGGTTAAAAGATATAATAGATAGAATCTTATGCCACAAGATAGATTTTGAAACCTTTGGTGTATGGAGAAATGAAACCTAAAAATAGGATCTACAAATATATTTTCCCTTTAATTAAACCACATTTCTAGATAATCATGTTTGTGGCATTTTGTATGGTATCAAATTTTTCATACACCCTCTCTTCGCCCTAATAATCAATAAAAATAAATAAAATTCAATTTGCACCTTAAATATGATCAAAATCAATATTGTCAGATTCACTTCGGAGTCTTCTTTGATTTGATGAGAAAAATGAAGCAATTCGATGCTTCGACCGATTCGGGGCCATACTTTGAGCTTTTTTTTTAATAAAGTATAAATAAATTTGATATTTATATATAAAATATATACAAATAGTAGAAAAAATAAATTTTTTTGAAAAAAATACATTTATATAGTTACTTATTTCCGAAACAAACCCAATGAGATCCGAAGCATACCCGAAATAAATCTGAAGTGGTTCGAATTTGACCGAAGCAGTCTAAAGCGGTTTGAATCTGACTGAAGCGGCAGCACCATGCTTCGCTTCTATTCAGTTTATGCCTATAATCTAAAGGCTTCGGAAGAAGCGAAGTGAATTTGACAACATTGATCAAAATGAATCCCCATCCAACAATGAATCTAGACCAGCTATTTGTTGAATTTCAAGATTTAGCCTTTTACGAACTCAAAATCATTTTTTCCTTTTTTAAAATTGTTATCTAATGACACTAAAGTTATCTAAAAAAATTAGAAAAGAAAAAAAAATCCTTCTAAGGCATTGATATAGATCTAATCAAAATGAATCCCTATTCAACAATGAATTTAGACCTTCCATTTGGTGAATGTTAATATCTAAGCCTTTACAAACTCAAAATAAATTTTTTTTTTTTTTTTTAACATTATTATCAAATGGTAATAAGGCCATCTAGAAAAAACTAGAAAGGGAAATAAATCCTTCTAAGTCGTTGACCTAAGTGACTCACCAAGATAGACGACAGATGTTAATTGGGCTAAAAGAGTACTTTCTAGGGTGTGTTTTCAATTTTTAATTTTTTTATTGTTCGATAGAATGAAAAGATTGTATGTTTAAAAATTAGAATCAAACAAATGACCCTAACATGATTTTTGAAGATTATTTTATTATATTGTATGGACATATCATTTTCGAATATCATTTTTTGGCTTCATATTTTTTACACTCATATTTATGTTACAAATAGACACATGTATATGTTTATATGGACAATAGATGTTCTTAAAGGCCCCCCAAATAAGGAAAACACAGGGCCGACAAATTCCAACAAAAATATCTCTCCCACTACATTTATAGTATCCAATTATCCATTAATTTATAAATTCCCGGTATACAAAGTAACCTTTTAAAAAAGTAACGATACACTGGGCCCTACCGATATGGGTATTTATACCCCACTACCAATGGAACCCACATCTCCTCTCGAATTCATCTACCCAGCATGCTCCGACCATGACTCTTTTGCAAACTTATATTAATCCTTCCCTCAACTTATTGAAAATCCATGTTTTTATTATATTACTTTAGAACCATCGCATGAAATTCCTCCTGTAAACAATCTCTTATAATTTGGAGTTTCGAGGGCATATAGCATACTTCTTTAGAAGTAGATTGATGAAAAACGTAGGTTGTTTAGGGTGAGGCTCTAAACAATCAAATTAAGACTCACCTTAAAAATTCACTAAAGGAAGTTGTTTCGATACCTAAAAATTCTCAAATTGTTCATCTCAACCTCAAGATGTTTAGTCATGAGAAAACATGGATTTCAAGTCTTGTAGATAGTCCATCTTGTAATGCATTTTCGGATGGTCAATTTTCAAGTTTTTTCAGTGTTCATAAATCTGTTCAATCTATACTATTTTTTAAGCTTTAAATTTTATAACTAGAGATAGAAATAGATTTTCAAGTCATCACAAAAATTTCCAGTATTGAAACAACTTTCAATACTATTTAAAGGTCTTCCTTGCTTTGATTATTTAGGGCCTCGGCCTTAGACACCCCAGTGTATAATTACTCCTTCAAGCAAGGTAGCCATTTAAGAGGATTAGTTCGACTTGAAATTTTGAGATCTTTGGAATCATCGGTGAGTATTTTCAGTAGAAAATTTGGTTTTCTAATTTTGAAACATGTAGATATAGACTCCAAGTTCAATTTTAATACATTTCATTTTTAGATAAGTATACATTCTATACGGTGCACTGTTTTTTTTTTTTTTTTGGCCCCTAAGTTGAGGACGTTACATTCCAAGAAACTGAATCCCTAGAAGTCTAATGTTGCTAGTGTTCCCTTGCTAAGGATTGTATTAATGTTCATATAACATATTTTTTTGGCTTATTAATAAAACGGATAGGGGCCCAATATTCCTACTCATCATCATCATCATTGTCAAAGTCATTTTCCAATTATTTGAGGTTGGCTATACGAATCTCGGTCTGTCATTTTGCTCTATTAAGGGTCATATCAATAGGAAGTTAAAAGTCATTATATTTTTTCTCATTACTTCCAACCATATTATTTTGAGCCTATCACTTGCCTTTTTCCAGCCTTCTACTTGAATTAATTTGCACATCTTAATAGGTGTTGTAACTCCCCATATATTTTCTCACTACTTACAACCATGTCATTTTGGGCCTACCCCTTTCTTTTTTTAAACTTTCTACTTCAACTAACTTGCACATTTTAATAGGTGTTGTATTGGGGTCTACACTACACATTGCCGGCCCACCTAAATCTACCATCTTTCATCTTATCGCCTATTGATCTCACACTTAAATTTTTTGAAATGCATTCATTTCGAATTCTATCACTTCTTATCTTGCCATTTATCCATCTCAACATCCTCATCTCTATTGATTCACCCAAAATAAGCTCCAAAAAATACTTTGGGACAGGGTTCTACTTGAGGGAGTAGTGAATAAAGCACATGCTTCCACAAGAACATGCAATCTTTTGGCTCTAGTTTTATATACAGCTTGGAGAGAGAAATATTGAGAGAGAGAGAGAGAGAGCATGTGGACTTGGAAAAAGCCATGAAAACCTTGTGATGGTCATGGGTTCAATCGCCATCTCATTTAGAAAGAGAAAGAGAGAGAGAGTAAAAAAATGTAGTAGGAAAGAGCCAAGACTGGTCTAGGCCATGGGTTCATTCGACATCTATTTTCTCCTTTCCTAAGACCATTGGGTTTGAACACCCCCGCCCTTTTACTAAAGACAAGGGCGTGTGTGTTGCCTTGCCGTGGGGTGGATCCATCTTGTCCCCTTCCTCTCCTCTGCGCGTTAAATATTCCCAATAATGGTGCTATTAGTTATAACAATGCCCCTACTACTCCATGATATTACTACAACTACCCCCAAAATATAGTGATTAGCTATTTATCATGTTGTCTTCAATTCCATAAGCCCATATTTAGGAGTGGCAACGGGTCGGGTTGGGTTGGACCCAAACCTCAAATCGAGATTAAGACCTGAATAGTATTGGAGTCCAAAATTTAGACCTAGATCCGACCCGACGGTTTTAATTTGGATCCATACCCAGACCCGGATCAGGTATATCCCTTGGGTATCGGGGCAGGTCGGCATCCATTGCCGCCTCTAGCCCCTATTGTCTTTTGAATGCACTCACATACTTTGTAGATGGTGGCGGCATTTGATTTTTCTCCATAAAACTAGTGTTGGCAAATCGGAAAACCTAAATTCTTACTTGATGTGATGAGAACACCCAACAACAGTGATTTCAACATCAAAACAAAATACCAAAGAATAATAATGTGTACAATATATTTGAAATATATATATAAATATAAAAAATAAGTAAAATGAGAAATTACCAAACTACAACACATGTAAAAGGAGAAGGGACACACATTTACGTAGTTCACCCACGATGGGTTATGTCCACGGGCAAGGGGCAATGATGCAATTCACTATCAAATGAAGAAATTTACAAGTTTAAGGTTTTGTAGAGATACCTCTTACAATGATAAAGAAAGCTCAAATAGAAATTTCCTATCACATTACCATCATCAATCGACTCATCTCTTCGTCACCGTCGACTAATACCATCATCATGAAGAATTGCGGACAAAAACATGCCCAATAGTGCTAGGGTTTGTTGCAAAAACTTCAATTTCAATCACCATACTTCTCTATACTTTTCTTTATATTTTCTCCCTCCAAAAATACCTTTTATGAGCCTCCATAAAACATTTATTTTCTCTGACAAAAATATCCCTCAGCAAAAGGAGAATACTATATGGGGATGATCTTTACATCACATATCAACAACTAGCATGATTAGTTACTAAAATAATAGTCACACTTAGATATCATAAGAAAATGCAGTTTTGACACTAGAATAGCTTGCATAAGGATCATATCGATATCAACAATTCAATTTTAAAAACTATAGGTTCCAAACACTATAAATGACTCGAGTTGTAACACACTTTTAAGATCGTCCATTTCAAGTGTTCACAATTCTACCAGATCTGCTAACTTTTTGAGAGCTTTAAATTTCACAATTAGAAGAATAAACCAATTTGCAATCTGTTACAAGAGTTTCTGCCTGAAATACATTTTCGAATGTATTACGACTTTACCTAATATCCTAAAGATAAAACCCTACATAAAAAGCATCCATGAAAATGGTACTAGCAATAGTTTGCATTTCCCTTGATAAAAGAAATAACCAATGCATATTTTATTTTGGGAGAAGAAATCACAGAGAAAAAAGACCGAGTCAAAAAGTATGTTGGTCTTTCAACCAGCTAATGACGTTGATGTAAAGTTGGGTGTGTACTTTTGAGTTGCAATTTGAAAATGACGCTACTAGTGGGCTGCTTGTGTGATGCCAATTTTTATAAATTCCACATGCATTCAGGCTTTTTAGTAAGGGCCACTATAGGGACCATGGTTAGCTAATGAATGAAGGGAAATTTATGAAAAAAGAATGGTTTTTTGGAATTCAAAGATATATACATTTCAAATTTTACAGTCAACTCCCACTTTTTAAAGACATATAGTACATTTTAATTTATCTTTATTATTACTATTATTATTATTATTATTATTATTATTATTATTATTATTATTATTATTATTATTATTATTGGATTGAGCTCGAATTTGAAATGTCCAAACCTCTCACCATCACATATTTATAAAAAAATATTTTGAAAATAAATGACCATAATATTTAAAGGTATTGTAATAATTATATTTATTTTAAATTATTTTTTAACATTTTATACGTATTTGATGGTGAGAATTAAAGACATACCAAATGTTGGAAATGTGACCTATCATGCCCTTTTTTCTTGGGAATTTATTTTAAAATAATAGTAAAAAAGCCATATTGAAGTATATGTGAAATCCTATGTAGTTAACTTGAGCCAATGCCATATACTTGGATCCATTTATAGGATGTTGCAATAGAGGGAAAACCCGATGTCACTGGAGGGAAAACCTAATGATGTGTTTGGGTTCTATGTAAGAATTGTTTTTTCATATTATAGACATATAAAGTCTATTTAATTTCTAAATATCTTTTATCAAATTGTAGGAATGCTAGAATGACATCCTATTATGTGAGTTATTAGTGGACTAATGATATGTTTAGCTTAGCTCATTACATAATAGTAACAATTTTATGACAACTTGTTAATCCTAATTAGCTGCACTTAAAGGGAACTATGACAGGAGTTATACTTGGATCTCAACTCTAATAAACCATGAATGAGAGAGTTACAAACTAAATGTGTTCTCTATAAAAATAGGTTATCCCCTCAAGAAATAAAATAGAGAAAAAAAAAAAAAGGGATAGAGAAAGATAGAAACAAGGTAAATGAGATTTTACCAAATAGGACTCTCAAGATTGCCTGTCACTGAATGGTTTGGTCTATAAATTTGATATGGAATCTTTAGTCGCTTGCATGATTTAAAGACAGATTCGAGCAAGTTGTATATTGATTTGTTTATTTAATATTTATTGATATTATTTATGGTGTATTTTTTTTATTGGGCCTAACAGTTTGAGCTCAATCCGATATATATGAAAAAAGATAAAATGAAAATACACTATATACTCTAAAAATGTAGGTCTTGATTGTTAAATACTCAATATTTAGAAGTTATAACTGTATTCAATTTTATAAACTTTTAATTAATTAATATTAACTTTTTATTTTACAATATATTTGTAGTTACAAGTATTGCTTCTTTTTTTTTTGAAAAAAGTATGTAGTAGCTATTTCATTAAGTTAATGAAAAGATTACAAGATTGCAAAAAAAACAATGGAAAAGAAGAAGAAGGGAAAGGTAGGGCTAACGCAACCATGATCTAAGCAGTAGCCGCTCTAGCAAGGCAATCTACAGGAATATTGAAGCCTCTTTTAACATGAACAAAAGAGATCTCACGTGTCCTCAAAGCCAAAATAATAGCATTCATAACTCCCGTAAAATGCTACGGCATAAGGTCCGGCTGAGTGCACGATTTAATAACATTCGCAGAATCTCCTTCAATAATCACATGAACTTGGGTCAGGCGCTCCACTCCCATTTTAAGTGCCCAAAGCTCCACCTCATTAATTTCACAAGAATGCATTCTGCCTTAGTAGGACCATATAGTTCCCGAGCTATCACACAAAAGTCCACCATATATGCTAACATTACTACGAACACTTCCGTCGAAGTTAAGCTTAAACCAGCCCACGGTCCTCGGGGAAAGAAAGGACCGGGAACACCGCGAAAGCCCATGTGAATGAAATATGAAGGAACACATGGGGAGTATGTAAACTCTTAAATTTGACTAAATAGGTTTCTTAGAGGGACAAACACTAGAATCGACAATTAGATGATGTTTTGTACCTTAGAGTTGGGGTGGCAATGGATCCCGACCCGACCCGGGACCAGAGGGGTAGACCCGATATGGGTTTGGGTAGGGGGTTCAAAACTTGGACCCGACGAATTGGATCCGGGTCCGGGTCTAAGAACACTATTTGTGTCTGGGTCTGAATCCGGTAATATTTTTTGGGTCCCAATATATAAAATAAATTTAAATACATAGCTATTTTTACGTTTTGGGTTGGGTCCAGATTTAGGTCCCATATCATTTTTTCGAGTCCGGGTCTGGGTCTGGGTCTGCTCGGACCCGATCAGTTGCCACCACTACCTCATAGGAGAAAATAATGTAGGTTGCATAGTATAAGCAAGCTTTGCATTTTAGCGAGGAGTTAGATCAAAATGACGGATAATTCACTAATTTTTTATTTTCTTCTCTTATTTTGGTAAAAACTTTAGAAAGGTGCCACCGTAAAAATAGATTAGTTAACAAATAGTTTGGAATCTAATGAATCTGAATTAAATCAAGGCTTGAGGATTTGACAAGGGTCAAACCTAATTCTTTTGGGTTAAATTTGCATTGGGACCCAGATCTAGTGGTGGCCCCTGGTTTGTACAAGGTTTCTAGTTTTGAAGGTTTTCCCTAGAACAAAAAGAGACCCAAGATTACAAGAAAAGACTATACACAAGGCCCTAATCATATAGACAAAATTATTTACGAAAAAATACACACTATTTTTTAAACGGTGTGGTTTGTATAAGATTGCGAACTTAAACAATTAAATTATGGTGTTTGGTGTTAAAAATTCTAAAGATGATGTGCGAATCTAATTTTACCTTTAATTATAAAATTTTAAATTAAAAAAATAGTTTAAATCAAACAAATATATGAGCGCATAAAACTCTTGAAAATGGACGGTCTATATTATTTGTTGCAAGATATACTATTTTTACGACTCGAAAACTTTTTTTTTTTCCATATCTAGACACCTCGATGTCGAGATGATCAATTATATGTTTTCTCAACATGAAAACAAGTTTTTTTTTGAAGGATTATAGAGATACGCCTCAATTCAACATTTTAAAGTGTCAACCTTGTATAAAACTTTTTCCTTTTTTCAAACAAGAAAAAACAAATAGGCAAATTCCCTAGTTGAAGAAAGGTGTTAGCGATTATTTTTAACCTCATGCTAGTGCAAAATGCCTTGAATCTATCAAAGAAGTCGTACTCTTTTCACTGTAATTTAGAAATTGCATATCCAATTTGAGAATCTCCCGAGTCGGACTGCATCAGGTGAGTGCAGATACTAGCCAGAAAACCCATGAATGGGCTGGCCATATCTCCCTATTTTCCAATATTTTTCTTAAATTTCCTCTGTGAAATATAGCCCAGTCTGAAATATAGCCCAGTTTGTTCCGGACCAAACGAATCGGGATCGGAGTTTGAACTCGAATAAAAATTTTCAATCATTGCTTTTCCAAATCCAAAATTTTCTTACTCATTGCCGTGGCGTACCCAACTTCTTAAAGATCACTCCATGAGTTCATGTACCATAAAAAAGTGCAAAAGAAAAAGGCAAAAGAAGGTATGGCACCATAAAATTTGAAATTTTGTTGGTCCCTTTCCTGCGAACGGGTACAATGGTAATATCCCAACGTTTCTAATGGCACTTATGGTAGCTAATTATAGAGGGTAATAACTAAGGGTGCCGTTTTTATAGAGTCGAGGTTCTAAACAATCAAAGTAAAGCACATTTTCAAATAGTATCAGAGAAATATAGTTTCAACATCGGAAATCTTTGTGATAGCTTCACAATATATTTTTATCTTTAATTATAAAATTTAAATCTTCAAAAATAGTGTATATTGAGCAGATCTATGAAAAATTGAAAATCTTGAAAATTGATGTCCAAAAATACGTTACAAGATGCACTATTTCCAAAACTTGAGATCCAAATTTTTCTCATGTACATGCATCTTGATGTCGAGATGATCAATTTGAGGATATTTGGACATCAAAACAATCTCTTCTATTGAAATTTAAGGGTGGGCTCTAATTTGATTGTTTAGAGCCTCGGCTCTATATAAACTTTTTCCTATAACAAATGAAAAAGTATATATAGAGCCGAGGCTCTAAACAATCAAATTAAAGCCCACCTCAAAATTTCTACTCGAAGAGGTTGTTTTTATGCCCGTGAAAGGGTCGTAAGCTGGTACTGATCTGCTTAAGAAGCGTCTCGGGAGGGGTGGTTTAGAAACGGTCATATCCTTTGGCTTATGCACAAGGTGGCCGCTCTCAGAACTCAAACTTGCGCTTTGTACTAGCCCCTTTAGGTTGTTTTGATGCCCAAATATTCTCAAGGTGATCATCTTGACATCAAGATGCATATGGACATGAGAAAAAAAATAGATTTTCAAGTTTGGAAAATAATGAATCTTTTTTTGGGTAATTAAATAGGGAAAATCCTGATATTAGCCCACTAGGTCATATGAACATATGAGCCCAACGGCTCAGATTCAATCTAGGCCGATCTGACAGTCACGACCTCATTTCGTGTTTTAATTTTAATTTTCTTTATAAGAATCCAAATAACCTGAAATTTTAGGCGTCCATTCTTCTCACCAAGGTGCACCTAATAAAAATATTTTAAAAATAATTCACAAAAACTAAATTGATCAAAATACTCTCAAAACGTTTCAGAGGTATTTTGGTCAATTTAGTTTTTACAAAAAAAAAATTGATATTTTTATTAGATTCTCTTATTTTTGAAGAATGCATACCTAAAATTTCAAATTATTTGGATTTGTAGAAAAAATTAAAATTAAAATCAAAATACAAAATGAAGTCGTGACCGTCAGATCGGCCCAGATTCAATCTGGGCCGTTGGGCTCATATGAACACATATGTTCGTATGAGCTAGTGGGCTAATATCAACATTTTCCATTAAATAGTAGATCTTGTAATGCATATTTGGACTGCCAATTTTTAAGATTTTTGAATTTTTATAGATTTGTTCGATCTACACTATTTTTAAAACTTTAAATTTTATAATAAAAAATAAAAATATATTTTAAGACTATCATAAAGATTTCCAATATTGAAACCATATTTCTATGTGCACTTTACTTTTGATTGTTTAGAGCCTCGGTTCTCCACCCTTAACTTAGCATGGAGGGGTATTAAGATAATCTCGTTACAGTTTGAAATGCAAAAGGCTAATACGTTTGGCGCCGAGAACGCATCAAAGAGTTATATTTATTATTTTATTTGCATGCCAAAATCTTACTCGTAAGTAAAAGTTCTCAAAACCCTCTACTTTTCCATCATTTGCTAGTAAAGCTCCTGGATCCTCTGGGCCTCTTTTAGAAGCATAGAAATGCCATCACATTGCCTATAAATATCCAAAACGGCCCTGCATTCTATTGAACTTTTTTATGTTACATCTCTCACCATTGATGCGGGGAGAGGTACATGGTGTGGTCCAAATGACCATAGAAAAGCTATGGTCAAGTCATAGTCCAGGTAATGGATGGACAGTTACCTATATTGATAGGTATGGTGTGGTCCAAATGACTATAGAAAAGCTATGGTCAGGTCAAAGTCCAGATAATGGATAGACAATTATCTATTTTGACACGTATAGTTATGAGGCCTCATGTAGTCTTGCCTACAACCGTGGGCTTGGAGGAATCCCATGTTTCATTATAATTAAAGTCATTTTCTCCAATGTTGAAGTTGGATAAATATCCTCGAGATCAGATAAAGACTTTTCCTCATACACCCATTGGAGAAATATGAGATCAGAAGACTTTTTCTCATACACCCATTAGAGAAATATGAATGTTGGCTCATATTCTCCCTATAAATATGGGAAGCAAAGAGATACAGAAAAAATACGACAAATTATAGAGCTTCTAGAAAGTGACCCTTCTCTTTGTTAAGTAGTTCTTAACTAAAATCTGGGCTCTGCTCATCCGCGCTCCATCAATTATTTTTTTACTAACATTGTATTAGAGAGATCCATGTTCCATCTTCCCTTTTGCTTTGAATTATTCCCTTTTAATGGTGGAGCTTCTAGGATTTTTTATCTCTTCATCGAGTTTGTCATGATCTACACATGATATTTTCTTCTCCAATACACATGTATTGTTGGCTGCCATCCATTATAGTGATTCAGATTTTTTTTTTTTTATAAACAAGTAAGGGGATTTTTTTGCCCCCTTCTGCACTCTAATATGCAATTGGCCTTACTGGTTCGCTATTCTTATTTGATGTGGAAGGATCACTAAATTTCTTTTTAACTTTTGATTGCCTTTTGCTTTTAACTCTCAAAAGGTTGCACCGTATAATTCGTTTTCTCTATTTAAAGTTAATGTTTATCTTGTTAAAGCCACAAAGCAAGTCTCTGTAATTCAGTTAATGTTTATCTTGTTAAAGCCACAAAGCAAGTCTCTGTAATTCAGTTAATGTTTATCTTGTTAAAGCCACAAAGCAAGTCTCTGTAAATCTTGTCACTTTTATCTATATCATTAAACCCATCAAGGGTTCCCAAAGAATAGGTATAATCCTCTCTGTGAGGGTTTATCACATTACTGATTCGTATAATTGGCATTTTTTATCAAGGGTTTTCTCTCTCTAAAACAAGTATTGGCATCAAAAGAAATCCAACACTTTGCTGATTACGAATAAGAGAAAAGGATCAAAGTCCTTCTCTCTATCACACTAATCTTTCTCACTGGAACCCACAAATAAGAAGTTACCAAGAATTTTTGCTTTGGGGGTAATTTTTATTTTATTTTTCCTATCTTCAGCGTATTTAGCGACGCTATAGTGGTTTCTTATTTTAACATGCTATTATTATTTTTTACCACTATAATTTTGAGAGCAGACACTTTAACTTGCTTCTTTTTTTTCTTTACTTTTTTTTTCTGCCTAATTTACTTGGAAGGCCAATTTCAATTGGATTATTCGTTCCTTTTAAATATAAAGGCTTACACGCCCTTTACCATTGGAATATATTTGTTTGGTACCACTACCGATTTTGGTCATACATACTTGATATTGCTCATGCACCCCAAATATAATAAAGTAAAGGGGAATTTATATTATCCAGCAGTAGTTGGTTTATCACCAACTAAATCATATATGCATTAAAATATGATCCACCAGTATTTGGTGATAAACTAATTGAAGAAGAAAAAATAAAACTATATATGTACTAAAAGATTATCCACCAGTAGTTGGTGATAAACAATTGAAGAAGAAATAAAAAGTTAGAAATTTTTTTAGAAAATGACCCCATAGCAAAAACATCTATGTTGACTTTTATGCAATATGAGCTTATTAAGGTTTTCGAATATCATGAAACACTTAAAAAAATGTTGGAGGCAATAAAAACAAAATATGACTCAACCTCTAAAACACTCCTCCAATTGCTATTAAAGCAATACAACTCATTTAAGTTGTATGTAAGGGCAATCGACATTGTATTAACTAATGTATATTTTGTCATTTGTATGAGGCGAAATATTGTATCTGTTTCCTTGCTCATTCTAAAGGGCTTTGAAGTCCGCTTCCAAATATTGAAAGATATCAATTGGAAAGCGTGGACAAATTTATACTTGGGGACACTTGGTTGATGGCTACAAGTTGTTCATTCTTTATATAAATGAGAAAGATAATAATAAAATTTCAACTTATTCTGGTTATGTTGATTCTGTAATGGTTGTTGATGCATATACTTGGCATCTTATGCTTGGCCACATAAGAAAAGGTAAAATAAATAGGTTAATAAATAAATATCTTATTCCAAATCTAAATAATATGGAATTTTCAACTTGTCAGCACTGCGAGTCAGTAAAAATAACTAGAAAATCATTTAATGAAAAGGAGAGAGCTAATGAGTTATTGAATGTGATCTACGAAGACATTTGTGGCCCCTCAATGTTAAAAGCTAAAACTCATAGAGGGATGTCATACTTCATCACTTTTATTGATGATTTTTATAGATTTGGATATGTTTATCTAATCCACCATAAATCAGAAGCTTTAGAAAAAAATTAAAATATATAAAAGAGAATTAGAAAACCAATTGGGTAGGAACATCAAAGTTCTTATGAATTGATAGGAGAGGTGAATACACATCCGAAGCTTTCAATACTTATTATAAAAAATATGGTATTAAAAGACATACTACTATGCCTTATACGCCACAGCAAAATGAAATAGCTGAAAGACGAAATAGAACCATCTTAGAAATGACTAGATCCATGATGACTTATATTAATCTACCCCAATACTTTTTGGGGAGAAGCATTAAGCACATCCATGTATATTATTTATAGGGTTCCAACTAAAGCAATAGATTATACCTTTATGAAATGTGGATAAGTAGAAAACCTGATCTAACCAACTTAAATAAGTGGGGGTCGACTGCGCATGTCCTATTTTCATATCAACATAAAAATAAGTTAGAAAACAAAATTTTATTTTGTAATTTTATAAGATACCCCAAATGTTTAAAGGGATATCGATTTTATCATAAAGATAATGGACTCATTGAAAGTAGAGATGTTGAGTTTCAATAAGATTTTATTGAAAAAAACCTACTTGTATTGGATAATGATAATCCACTTAAGATCATAGATGACTTAGAACAACTACCTACAGTGGATATGGATAACTCTGTTCAATATGATGATGTTGAAGTACCCACACACCTAATGTTAAGTGGTCAAAAGAGGTCTAGAGCTCATCCATCATACCTTGATAATTTCTATGTCTATATGAGTGAAGAGATATACAACCTTATTGACCTAGATAAATGAAATCATAAAAAACCCAAGAATGACTTAATGCCATGAGAGAAGAATTAGATTCTATTAGGAAAAATAAAGTTTGGGATTTATGTAATTTACCATCAAATAGGAAACCTATAGGTTCTAAATGGGTACTAGAAAGAAGTTAAAAGCTAATGGATCAATTGATAAATTTAAAGCTAACCAAAGGGTTTTACTCAAAGAAATGGAGTCGACTATGTTGATATTTATCCACCAGTTACAATGTTTATATCCATTAGAATAATGTTGGCAATCGTTGTATGTTATAACCTATAACTTTACTAAATGGATGTAAAGACTGCATTCTTGAATGCTGAACTAAAAGAAACTATCTATATGAAGCAACCTAAAGACTTCATAATTAAAAGCAAAGAAAATAATATATAAATTAAATAAGACTTTATATGGTTTAAAACAATCTTCAAGACAAATGGTACTTAACATCTTCATGATGCCATCATACATATGGGATATGAAGTAAATAGATGGGGTCAATACGCATATGTATTGAAGAGTGAGAGTAAATTCACAATACTCTCATTATATGTAGATAATATCCTAATAGTTGAAAACGACTTATAAATGATTGATAAGACTAAGTCATGATTTTTTTCTCGGTTTAAGAAGAAAGATATGAGAAAAACATCTTATGTCCTAAGCATAAAAATAACTAGAGATAGAAAATAAAAAATGTTGTATTTGAGCCAAGAGAGATATCTGGACTCTGTTATCAAAAGATTTCAAATAGAAAATTGTAAACCATTGTCTACTCCTGTTGAAAAGTGAGCAAAGTTGTCTAAAAAAGATTGTCCAGTAGAAGGACAAGAAAAATCCTAATGTTCCGTATGCACAAGCTATCAGTAAGATGTACAAGACCAGATTTGAGCTATGCTATAGGACTTGTTAGTAGGTATCAAAGTATTCCAGGCATAGCTCATTGGAAAGCAATAAAAAGAATTTTAAGGTACATTAAAGAAACAAAACATCTAATTTATGTTTTCAAATAGATAAGCTTGAAATTATAGGATATTTATATGCATATTTTGTTGGGAATAAGGACGATAGTAAGTATACCTCAGGGCATTTTTTTCTCTTTAGAGGGGCAATTTCTTGGTCTAGCAAGAAATAAGGATGTGTAGCTAGATACACACATGATGCATAATACATTGCATGTACTTTCGCCGTCTGGATAAAGGCTTCATAGATGACTTGAAGCAACAAATAATCAACAGACCAATCCAAATGGTTTGTAATAATTAAGCTACAATTAAATTAATTCAAAGTTGAGCAAATAGCTCTAAAGGAAGACATATAGATGTCCAATATCACTACATTCAGGATGTAGTTGAGAAAAGTGACGTAACTGTTAGTTACTTGTCCTCGTTATATATGATTGTTGATCCATTAACAAAATGTCTAAGTGTTGAACTACCGTCTAAGCACATTAGCTTAATGAGACTTAAAGATATTTAAGTTAGTCAGTTTTTCATGAGTGACAAATCCGCTTTATTGTGGAAATCCTCATGATGGACATTTGTTGTGAGAGGCATATCCTCGAAAACGTGAGAAAAACCTCATGACCAGATACTTTCTTAAAAGTCATACTCAAAAGTGGGAGTATGCATGTGATTTATTATTATGCTGGGTCGTCATAGCCAAATGAGAGATGTTGACATATATGGCCATGATGTCTCATGTGGTATTGCCTACAATTGTGGGCTTAGAGGAATCCCATATTTCATTATAATTATCCATTTATAAAAGTGTAAATAATAATTTATATTATAAGGCCATTTTATTCAATGTTTATATGGATGAGTATCCCTGAGATCAGGGATGACTTTTTCTCAAAGGCTCATTGGAGAAAGATGAACATTGGCCCATCTTCTACCTATAAATATAGGAAGCCAGAGAGAAGGAGATACAGAAAAAACACGGTAAATTATAGAGCCTCTAGAAAGTGACCATTCTCTCTATTGGGTAGTTCCTAACTAAAATCTGGGCCCTGCAATCACCAGCCTCACAACATCCCCCTCTCTGATCTCGGTTTTGGTCTCATCCGCGCTCATCAATTTTTTTTACCAACAATTGATTGCATTATGTTCATGTTTTGTGTATCCCACTCTCTCAATTGACTGGACTACGATAGACACTAACGATCGCCGACTTTCAAACATGATAAATATTTTCAGTCATAAAAAATTGGCCTTAGTGTGAAGATGGTGATTTTCAGGCATGTCTACAATGACCGACTCTGAGGTATATGCGCTGGAAAAAGAGGCAGATCAAAGGAAATGCTCATTGAATGATTTTTTGAAGACTATTGAATTGGTATATAGATTCATTTTTTAGTAGATGTATTCAACTTTGTGCATACTTTTGACATGATTAATGAAATCGTGTTATTTTTATTTTTTTTAAAAACCCCATTCGAAAACAAAAGTAGCTACTAATTATCCACCACCTATATTCATCAGGGGTCAGTGAACATGGTTTTCACTTTCAAGTTTGGCCTTTCCATTAGCAGAATGGCTAGTGTTTATTGTCTAATAATAAATATAGACAGCGGACGTGTTGATCTATATAACTCCATATCATAATCTCAATGCATTATAACTATATATAATACGGTCATTGATTTGGTAAATATATGGTCCCTAAGTGTTTTTTTAGAAAAAAAAAAAAAAATTTTATATCACAGTGTCAATCGATCCTTAAGTAGTTGGAAAAAAGACATGATGGCGATGATTATATCACATCACCGGGTTTCCGAGTATCACAGCCACCAATTTGGATTTGAGCAAACATTGCGGCGTGTCGCTCCATTGCAACAGTGTCACCCCTCGGACACAAGGTATGTTTGTGAACTTTTGGTATGTGAGTTGCTGTATATTCCAAGGATAGTGCTAGTGACTGACACGAATATGCGTGTCAGAGCAGGGACCTTGTATTTGGAGCACATCATGTGGAGGCGTAGGAGGTGGGATTTAAATCGACTTGTAAGCTTTCATAGTAATATTTTAACAAAAAAAAATATTAAAAATTAAGATGCGCTTTCAAAATTGAATATAAGTATAAAATATTAAAAAATTATTTAAATTTCAAAAAATATAAGAGACACTAATATAAGAGACACTAATATAAGTTTCCCTTCAAATTACCCAGAAAGCCAAATAAGCCTATTTGAAATTCTCCCATAGTATCCGTGTTTCAAAACTTAGCGATTCCGATATGAACAGTCGATTCAGATGGGAATCAGTCGGGACCGAACCAATTCCAAGATGGTATGGTTCCCAACCCGGTTTTATTAGGTCTCTTTTTAATCCACATCTTATAAACCTATTTTAATTTTTATATATTTTTATCGATTTAGATCCAATTTGGATCATCGATCCAACGATCCGACACGAATCCATGATGAACAAATTGTCCTAGCAATCCAGGTTTTAGTACACTGCATAGAATACAAACACAAACAAAAGATAAGAAGTTTAATACCTAATTACCCAAAGCTGTAAAATTTAAGACCTAGATTTATATTTTGTCGAAAAGGATACAAGACACTTTAGGCACGACCAAAAATACAATGGCATTTTTGAAATTCCATTGAGAAACAAGACGTCTTTCATAAGTTGGCCTTAAAAAAGAGCGGGCCAAGGGAGCAACTGCCGCTCGTTTCCCCCATCCCCCGTGAAGTGCAGATGCCCCGTGGGTCCCACCTGCCTAACAAAGTCCGGCGGCAAGTCTCGTACGTGCTCCCGTTCAAAGACCATTCCGCTCTCTCTCTTTCCACTCTTTGTCTCTCTACTACTACTCCCTCTCTCTCTACACCATTTGAACCAGAAGCGTCAGCCCCTTCTTTATTCTCTTTCTCTCTCTAGTTTGCCTGCAAGCGAACATTTTCCGAACTTTCACGCTAGTACTCTGGCTCTATCAGCTTTAGTTCTCTTGAAATGATCGAGAAAACTAGGGTTTGTGGAGTATTATTTTCTCTGGTAATGGCCTGAGTGTGTCTCTGGTTCCAGTATGGCTTCTAGTGCTTTAAGAAACGGCACCTCTAAAGCGCCCTTGAAAGTTGAACGGCCTTTATCGGTGAATTCGGCAATAAAGACTTCGAATCGACAAAAAGCTTCTCAGCCATCGCCTTCTGGCACAAGAAGAACCATTTCAGGTTCGCTTGCTGGTCCTGGGAACAAGGATGACGGTGCAGGTTGGTTTTGCTTTGTTTTAAAACTGCACTTTCTCTTGTTTGGATTCTCTCTCTCTTATCTGCTATAATATAAAGCAAATGAGATCTGGCTTCCTTCCGCTAATCTTAGTGGCCTAGGGGCTTGATAGGGAGGTTTTGATATCCACTCTGCGTTTCCAAGTTTCGTTTGTGAAATGCTTGATTATGGTATAATGTGGCATACTGACTGAATGTATGGGGTTTTGATGATTTAGGAGTTCTGCTTAGTGGTCTGGTTTTAATTATTCATGTCATTTAGCAATTTCATAACTGAAGCAAGTGCTGTTTTCTGGATGATGGCGAAACATTGATCTCATTGTTTGGAATTATAAATACATTCTCTAATTGGAATAGTTCCTTTCTGGTTTCTGAATAACTCATGATTTGGCTCAGTCCAGTATCAGATCTCTTACTCAATTATGAATAAGGATCATACAGTGCATATTCACTTTGTTCTTCAAGGCATTCCTCTAATCCCAAATTTCAGTCCCATTAGCTATCAAACCATGATGAATATTTGATCTGATTGTCAGTATTGCATTGTTTCCATTTGAATTAGTCCTGAAGAATTGTTCATTGTGAAGTGTCATTGGTTAAGAGTTTGCCGCATAGAGTAACCTGCACTGTCCTGAATTAGATTCGTTACTGTAATATCAGGGCAATATCAGGGCAAGTAGTTGGTCTAGGCAGTATACATTCACTTTGATTTTGAACTTATTTTTCTTCTATCGAAATTTGGAATCTTGTTTTATGGTACATTAAATGCTGCTGATACTCAAACTCTTTTTAGTGTTTGCTTATCATTATGGCAAGTTCTTTTGTTTTCTGGTTTCACAACTTAGACTTTTGTATTGCAATACACTAACTCACTAAGTGATAATACTCAAACGCTTGTGATGGAGAAGACTATTCATCACTAAGGCAAGTTCATTTGTAAAATACCATCTTATAATTTCTTTTGATATTCTTGCTGCTTGTGATTATCTAATTGGATTCCAAATTGGAAGAGGCTTTTGTTGTTTTGCTTTTCCTAATTCATTGTAATTTTTTTGGGTTTGATATTTAGAACATTTTGATTAGAAAATAGGTTGTCTATGAGTTCGTCTATTCTTGCTACTATTATCAGATGTGTTACAAAAATATCTACTTCTGCCTCTTTTTGCTTACATCTTACTACATGAGACTAAAAATACATATTTGTGTGTGACTTGACTTCCTGTTGAACACGGAACTGATGCTGGCACTTAAAGTTTTGGTTGAACAATAAGAGATGAGGTCTGTGTTTGGCTTTGTTACTTTTAGAAATACAAAAGTTGAGGGGTATGTTTTCCAAAACAAATCAATTTATTGTCTTATAGGATAAATTTTAATGTTAAAAAAATAAATTGGATTAGGTGTGCTTAAGTTACTAAGGGTATTCATGGGGGATGTTGGAGTTTTCGCCCATTTTCACAAAAGGGGTACACTCTACCGGGAATTTGATTAGAAAGTAATAAGTTGATACTCGAGGGTCAGTGGACTAGAGCCAGAACCTTTGGGGATCGAGTTAAAGACATAATTACATTTTTGACACTCATTAGAAAGAAGTTTTAAGGTTTATGGGTGTTGGATTTGGCGAGAAGATGGTATTTAGTGGTGAACAGCTGTGTCCGGCTCATCCTATTCGGATCTCATGGAGGAAGAATTCTCAACCTCAACTTCGATGAAAGCTCTTATGGAGTTCCAGGCCTTACCGACATAGGATTAGTCATTGGAGACTGGTATGTATTGACTTGCATTGTATATGCAGGCCCAATTGGAACTTCAGGTGCAAATACAGCTGAGGCTTTGGGACTGCTAACAGGGTTACACATTTTTTTCAAATCTCTATCGGGCCCACTTCAAGTCGTAGGTGAGGGTACAAGGAGAAGGTACTCCTCCATGGAGATTATCTGATGAACTGGAGGGAATATATGACCTATTGTGGGATTAGCAAGTGAAAATTTTCTACATGTTTGGAGATTGGCCAATGACTTTGCAGACACATTAGCACGCATAGTCAATGGGAGACAATATCTCTTCATGGCTCAAATCCCCATCCTCCCTGCGTGCGTGCGTGGATGTGTCTGGGGTCATGTGTCAATTTGTTTGGTCAGGGTTCATGTCTCAATTTGTTTAGTCCAGCTTGAGTAAAATGTATCAGTTTCATTGCTGCAAGTTAAGAAAAAGGGATTCTTGGGGGATTTAGGTTATAGTTATTTAAGTTTCCTATGAACTATGTTAAGGGATGTATCTTCTCAAAAAAAAGAAAAAAGAAAAAAAAAGGGATGTATCCCTTTTTGAGAAAGAAATATTCTTATTAACAATATTATATGTCAGACATAGGATCTAGGTTGTCACAGAGTCCAGCCTTCTCTCTGGATTTATATAGTAACACATTTTTTCTTTAATTTTTTTGCCCAGTTTGATTATGCTTTTATGAGTCATAACTTCAAAATAAGTGTTTGGCTATAGTCTATAGGGCAATTCAATGGCCATGTCAAGGAAAGATAAGTGCTATATGTCTCATTTTCTCGGCCGTTCTTTTTTCAACTTGTTTGCACTCTCTGAAATGTTTCATACACATATACTTCTCATTTTTGTCGCAGAAATTCCATTAGGTGAGTTTCTTTGAGCCTTTAAGTATTTGACAAAGGAGCAGAGCTTCATACTTCCTAGCTATTGCCTTGCCCCCATTGCATTTTGTGTGTGGGAGCGAGCGTGTGCGCGCCTTCAAGTGAGAGAGAGTAGATGAGTGAAAGTGACCAAATGAGTTTATTTTTTGTAGAAATGTGTTCCCTACCCCCCCAAGGAGAATGACTGCATTTCCTTGAAAAATTGAGGAAAGCAATTTCCTGCAGTCATCAAAGTTCCCAGTAAACTCACTTACAAAACATGGTAGCGAGTTTTCCGCAAAAAACTGGTTCCCAAGTACCGACTTCTACTGGTAGAACTCACTTGCAAAACATGGTAGTGACTTTGCCCATTACCAAACATGCCCTAAGTTCACCCTTTCCATCCAACTCTCTTCCTCTCTCTCTCTTGGTATCTTCCTTGTTGTCTCTATCTCTAGCTTCATGTTCTTTCCTTGTCTCTCTTAATTGTGGGAGACCTAATCTTTCCTAAAACATACGACCTGCTATCTCTGGTGCAAAGCTGCAACTGCAAGCATTCCCCTTATATACACTCCCTAAATGACAGGCAAACCCTAGAATCAGCAACAACTGTGGGGTGTTGCTGATTCTGCCAGATAATAAATATTTCCCTATTATTACATTAGGGCTATTTGAGCACACAATTATTTTCGTACTGATACAGCGATACCCATTAAATCCAAGTAATGCAGCTAATGCCTCTAAGTTGATATTATCATTCAATAGATATCAACATCAAATAATTCATGTTTTTCCATGAAAAATGGACATCAATTAATTCATGCGGTGATTAACTTGCCCTGGAAATATGAAATCATGGGGGTACTATTCGCACCCTTCATAAGTTCTATAACGATCAATGCCTCTTAAACACCATGTCACCTTGTAATTGTCGCTAGTTCTGATTAGTAGCTTCTGATATATTATTGTTGTTTTATAAACATTGGCTGGGGGTTGTTTTTGATTAGTTGAGTACTGGGTGAGCAACCGAGTAGGGGAAGAGAAAGAATCAAATCAGAGTGAAAGAGAGAAAAATGATGATGGAATGGGAGGGAGGGGGAGAGATGGTTTCTTCAAATGATATAGAGTAGACAAGAGAGAGTGAGCAAATGAGGAGTTTAATGTCATGGGGATGTTGGAGTTTTTGCCCATTTTCACAAAAGAGGGCAGCTTGTGGAATATCAACTTTGCGGCCACTCTCTGAGGGATTCGGTTAGAAACAAATAAGTGGATATTCAAGGGTAAGTAATCTGGAACCACAAACTTCAGGGTTCAAGCTAGAGACATGATTATATCTTTGACCCTCATTTGAAAGGTTTTCAAGCATTTGATTTGGTGAGAAAATGGTATTTATTGGTGAACAGCTGGGTTCTAGCTCACCCAGTTCGAAACTCGTGAACAAGTCTTCAACTGGGGCTTTTAAACTCAATTTTGGTGGAAACTATTGAGAAAACCTGCCCCTCTCGATGCAGGGGTATGCATTAGAAACTGGTTCGGAGAGACTCGTATCGTACCTGCACGCCCAATTGGACCTCGAGATGCCATTATAGCTGAGCCTTGGTGTTCCTAAGAGGGTTACGGTGTTTTTTTTATCAGATATTTGTCTGGGCCTATACTAGCCCAAATTACTGTTTGAATGTTATTTGTTGGGCGTTAGGAGAGGCTTCTTGTCCATGGAGATTATCTGATAAATTGGAGGAAATGTGTTACCTTTGTTGGGATCAGCAAGTGAATTTCCAACATGTTGGGAGATTGGCCAATGACTTTGCGGACAAATTAGCACAAGCAGGCAATAGAAGACAGGTTTTCTTCTTGGGTTCAGATCCCCCATCATCTTATGTCTTTTACTCTCTCACTCTTCCCTCGCCATTGTTCACATCTCAGTTTGTTTGCTCCTGCTTGAGTAACTTGATATATCAGTTTGATTGATACAAAATCAATAATAGGCCATTCTTCAGGGATATAGATTATAGTTAATTTAAATTTTTACAAGCTATGTTTAGGGAAATATAAATTCTGGTTCTTGAGAAACAAACATTCTTATTAACAACATTATATATCACACAAATGATCTACTTTGTCCCTCGCTCTAGCCTTTCCCTTGGATTTATGTAGACATTTGTTTTTTCTTTAATACTTCCACTTTAGTTATACTTTTATGAGTTACTACTTCAAAGTCATATTGGCGTGTTTGATTATGGGGCAATCCAATGGACATATCAAGGCTAGGCGGTTAGTATATTTCTCATTTTCTCTTGCCTTGGTTTTCCAACTTGTTTCCGGCTCTAACATGTGTTGTACACAAATTATTCTCTCTCTCTCTCTCTCTCTCTCTTTTGATGACAGAAATATCATTAGGAAAATTTGGGCTTGGGGCCTTTAATTCTCAGACAAAGATGCTGAGCTCCATAATACCTATAACTAGTTACCCGTTGCAGTGTGCATAGGCATGGTAGTGTGTTTGTGCATGCACATGTGTGTGCCTGTGAATGTGCACATGCTTGGGGTGTTCATTCGTATTTGTGGTGTTCATGTGCGTGCGTGCGCACTTGTATGTGAAACACATGTTGCATTCTGGAGCAGCCTCAGAATTTACATGTGGTACTTCTTCCCTCATCTCTACATTTGGGGTAGATCCTGTGGAGTTGGTTGGATTTTGGAAGGATTTCCTGGGGTTGGGAATGTGGGGAATTTCCTGTACGATATTAGCAACGAGTTGTTATTATTGCATGGGCTGTGTTTATGTACATGTTTTTCTGTTTCATAGTTATTCAGGTGCACAGTAGTTGAATTCATACTAGATCGAATCTATGAGGGTTCTGATTTGGTTGTCCTAGACTGTTCTCATTCAGTTTGGGTTAAAGTTACTTCAAAACATAGATTCAATTTCTTGTTAATTATAAACGTTAATTTTACTCTTTGGAGAAAACAAATAAAAATTTGAAACCATTTATTGGTGTATGAACTAGTATATTATTTTTTATAAATAAGATGGCTGGCTTCTGAATTCTGATTTCAAATGCTGTCTCATCACTTCTAGATTTTATGAATGAATCTGGGACTTGTTGGTTTTAGGTGGTTAAGGAATAAGCCTGTAGAGTTAATATCTGGCCAGTTCAAGGTGAAAGAACCAAGGGGACTTGCCCCCTTGCAGTGTGGGAAGTTTGGATGAGCTTCTTTCTAGATTAAATTTTGGTCAAATATTGCTGATTTAGTCCACTTAGATAGTTGTGCATGACCAAAGCTTGTGCATTGGAAATGGCTAAACGGATGTGCTTAAGCATTCCAGTTTTGGTCCTTTGGTGATTAAGCATATGCTCAAGAACCTTGTGCAGTGGCAATGTGAGCTCCCAAAAGTAACATTACCTTGGCTAATCCTAGGTGTTTCTGTGCATAGTAGAAAATCATTCTCCTTGCAAACTCTTTTTCTCTCCCTCTCTCTCTCATTCTCTCTCTGGCTTTCTAGGTAACTTAATGCTTTATCAAATCCATTTATACATTATTTCATGTTTTCCTTTTTATTTGTAATTTATTTTCTATTCTTTGTTGATGTCTTCATTTCCTTTAATGCATTCCATTGTGCAGAAGGATATTTTCCTGTATTAAGCTTTATGGATATTGAAGAATTTTGTTTCTTAATGGTTTTAATTTGATTGGCAGTTTCTGCTAGAGTCAGGGTAGCTGTACGGTTGCGACCACGCAATGCAGAAGAATTGGTCGCCGATGCTGATTTTGCAGATTGCGTTGAACTACAGCCGGAGGTGTTCTCTAGTTCCTTATGCCACTAGTCTATGTTGTGGCCCTTTTACATATTCTTTAGGAGATTGTAGTCTGTAATTTTATTTATTTTATTTTTTGTGTGGTAATTTCAGCTCAAACGCCTGAAATTACGTAAAAATAATTGGGACTCTGACACCTATCAGTTTGACGAAGTGCTTACTGAATGTGCGTCTCAAAAGCGTGTATATGAAGTTGTGGCAAAGCCTGTTGTTGAGGTATTTATTATCATATTTAGGTGCTCTGTTATTTTTCTTTGTGTAATTCTCTGTTATTTCTTTTTCTTTTCTTGTGAGAAATATGATCACCATGTCTTTATTGTGCCTAACATGCTCGGTTTCTTTTTAACTTTTCTAGGAAAGTGCATTTTGGTTTATTGAGTGAAGATACACTCTGTCTTTGGTGTTGTTTTTCGGCATCATCTTTCCTATTCTTTTTGAAGAGCTTGTTTTCTGGTGGCTCAAGTTGTGCATTAGGGACCTTATTTTGTGTACCAATCTTCATTACCCAATCTTAATTACAGTTCGATATACTCCTCTTGTTTGCGATATATTAAAATTCTTCTTTCTTATTCATGAGCCTTCAGTGCTAAATTTCTTGCCATGGTCAATTGGCTTAACATGTAATTCTGCATACATGCTCTCTGATTCCATATGGGATGGAGTTTCTTGTGGCATGTATCTAACCGCTATATCTTTCTGTACAGAGTGTCTTGGAGGGCTACAATGGTACTGTTATGGCTTATGGACAGACCGGAACTGGAAAGACTTTTACACTTGGACGGCTTGGAGAGGAAGACACTGCTGCACGTGGGATAATGGTGCGGTCAATGGAGGATATTTTTGCAGATATTTCACCTGACACCGACTCTGTTTCAGTCTCATACATGCAGGTATTTGGGTCTTATGAATGTTTGATTAAATATAGTTAATAAAATGTTTTAAAACCTATGTATGAGAATTCTATTATTACGTGATTTTTTATTACAAAACCAACTTGTCATTATCATTTGGTTCTTGTTGGGTTTGGGTGTATTGAATACAACATGATAAACTATATCAATGACTTCTAGGGCTATCGCTGACACGATGTTGTTTTCCCTGCACTTGTATGGGCAGCTTTATATGGAGACCATCCAGGACCTCCTTGATCCTGGAAATGACAATATTGCCATTGTGGAAGACCCCAAGACTGGAGATGTTTCAGTTCCTGGTGCGATTGTAGCTGAAATAAGAGATCAACAGAGTTTTGTGGAGCTCCTAAGGCTTGGGGAAGCACACCGATTTGCAGCAAACACTAAATTGAATACCGAATCTTCTCGTAGTCATGCCATTTTAATGGTGAATTGCATGTTTGGTTGTTCGAATTTAGATGATTTAGGTTGCGATCCAGTTTAATTAAATGCATGCCCAAACACTTGTAATAATTGTATTTAGATCGCTCTTGAATTAGGTACATGTCAGGCGGACTGTAAAGGGAAGGCCCTACAGAGATCTACCTCTACCAACTGAGAATGGGAATGCCTCTCTCTTACATAAAAGTTTCCAGGCACCTCTTGTAAGAAAGAGCAAACTAGTTGTTGTCGATTTGGCAGGTTCAGAGCGCATTGACAAATCAGGTATCACTAAAAATTTTCAAAGATCCAATTTCATGCTATCAGGAACCCAGACATATATTTTAGCCTAAGCCTGTATTTTATATTTGTTGAATTAGCTTTGTCTATTATTGGTCCAAACAAAGGAAAAAGAAAATAGCTTTGCCTGTGCCTTATTGCATTGGCATGTCTTTATTTTCAAACTTGAGATAATCTTCTCTTCTTGCTAAGTGATAGAAACAATAACAAAGGCCACATAGCCAACGTACAGAGTATGAAAGTTTCTCATTTTTCTCAATGCTAGAAGCTACAATTCTGTACCATTCAATCTTTGATTTAGACTCAGATTTTTGTCTCCTTATTTGGCAAATCCATCAGGAATGTATTACCTACTGGTAGTTCTTGCTAGTGAATGTGTTTGTGGCTTCTGCTTTTTGTGGTTCTGTTGCCCTTTTGTTCTATGTTTGTGTAACAAAAATATAATCTTTATTCAACCGAAATTGTGGTATATTCTTTGTTGTTGTGTTTGGCAGGAAGTGAAGGGCACACTCTAGAGGAAGCAAAGTCCATTAATCTGTCACTGAGTGCACTTGGGAAGTGCATCAATGCACTTGCCGAGAATAGTCCCCATGTGCCTACACGAGATTCAAAGCTTACGAGGTTGCTCCGAGATTCATTTGGAGGTGAGTCATTTTAAAATATATGGATTGTAAGATTTTGTTAGCATAGTGGTTTGCTTATTCTTTATTATGTTTCTGTATAATCATCTGTATGGATTTTATTATGAAAGATTATCAGTGGTATATATATTAATTATTCCTGGAATAGTAGTTTTATCTACATGGAGTTTGAATTGGAAATATGCCTGCCTAGAACTTACAATTGGAAGCACACTCATTAGGGGGTATGTATTTATTGACCTGCAAAAGCCTTTTTCTTTTTTTAGCTGTCTTAATATTTTGTCTTTTTCTTGATTCTTGACTCATTATTGTCATTCCGGTGGTACTGTTGTCATTGTTGTTTGTTTGAACATGTATATTTTGAGTGGATTGTTTGTTTGATCGTGTTATTGACATTTTATTTGAAATGTATCAGGTACTGCAAGAACTTCATTGATTGTTACCATTGGTCCTTCACCACGCCATAGAGGAGAGACAGCTAGTACTATAATGTTTGGTCAAAGGGTGGGTTGCTCATATTTGGTTACTACTGTTATTTGTTTTAATGAAAATTATTGATTGTCAGTCTTGTAGTAATGGATATGTCGACTTCGTGGGAAAATATGAAATTTCTTACTTTTGGTGCTTTCCATTGGCTGCCTCTATTCAGTCCACACAAACTTGTTCGTAATGTTCAAATTGTTAAAGTAGTTGATGTGTTTTCTGATTATAAACTTATTTCCTGTACTGATAATAGTCTTAATTTGGTTTAGTAATATGTGTCTTAGAATATGGTTCGACTTTTTAATGTGTTGAGGGCCTCGAGGGTGGATATTTGATGTAGTGAATGCTACTCTAATCTTTGCTTCGAATGAATATTTGTCCAAAATGCCAAATGTTAAATTTTGAGTGGTTTACAATTTGGAAAAGAAACACTTACAGTAGTGTGAAGGAAGTTGGTGACGTCTCTGCATCCTGGTCTTGTTCTTGCATACATCCTGTGTGTTACATGCACAGATTTGGGGCAGTGGGTATAAGTAATATGCTTTTATTTGTGTTCTTGTTGGCCTCTTTACCTTGGCATGTATATTTTTCCTTTGCTTCTTATGTTGACATGCACCAATAGCATTATATGCATTGAAGCTGCATTCTAACATATTACCCATATGATCTGGAAGTGTTCTATGAGATGTCTTGACACATCAACTTGTATTGGTTACCTGTGAATGAGGAACGACTGCATTTATACTGTTAGACCAATTTTGGAAATCCGGTAAATGCCATTGACTCTTAATGATAAACACGTCCTGCAAAGTATTGGACATGCTTGCAGCACTTACTGGAAGGTTTGGACAGTTTCTTTCAAGCCTTGAAGTAGTGCTGAAATTTTGTGTACTTCGTTTGATGTTTTGAAAATTGTCACTCAATTGTCTCTCTTCTCCCAATTTGAACTACTTTTTGTTTATTTGAATATTACGTTTATTTTCCTAGCCATATGTTCATTGACTTGTTCCCTGATGGTTTCCTCTAGTTCAATTTTTGTGAACTGTGGTATCAAATACCACAGACATGTTCTAGACCTGAAACCTTCATGGGTGTCTGCAAAAATGCTCCTATTGGGCAGGCGTTCAATTTTTCCTAACTAGAAATGTCCAGGGAGTGATGTGGGAGTAGGATAGGGAGCAAGGGGTGGGAGGTGGGGGAGGGGGGAAGGAGTGTTGAAACTGTTTTCTTTTATGAGCTACTCATAATTGCAATAGGTTGGAGGCTTTGTTTCAAGAGAGGGAACTCTGCCTTAGAATGGGGATCCTAAAACTAAGTCTCTAGGAATTATCGAAATATTGTGTTTGCCAGATTGCTTGTGTTTCGTTTGAAATTATTGGCCCTTCAAGTTATGTCCTTAGACATGCTGAGCAAAGCATGGTGTGTGTTGTTGCAACATATTTTTTATTCTATGGATCTTTGAGTAGCTGCTGTTTTGGTCTTTTATACTCTTTAAAGGTCACTGTTCTTGTTTTATTGATTCAAGAAAAAGATTGTTATTGTATTTCCTAGGATATCTCCCGATAGATTTGCATGCACTGGAAAAGAAATTCAAATGTATCCTTTGATTTTTTTTGACTTTGGTCTTTTATTTCATCTGGCACTTAATTGGTATTGAGGCAAATTTTCTTTGTGAAAGAAGTTCATGCTTTCGAATATCACCGAACTTTAAAGTATACCTTACTTTCTGATTGTCTTTGTTGCACAGCCATTGCCAGGAAAAGGTCGGTACTCGACATTATTTTCTTGGTTGCATGTTAGCCATGTATGGCTTATGTTTTTGTTCACTTACAGAATCTGAAGCTGTATGATTTGAAATCGATTTAAAGTTCTTTTTGGTATATCTTCTTTTGTTGAGTTCATTCATGGTGGAAATTTGTTCTCGTTTTAGGCAATGAAAGTGGAGAACATGGTGAAACTTAAGGAAGAATTTGATTATAAAAGCCTATGCAGAAAACTGGAGAGAGAACTGGACAAAGTGCTAGCTGAAAATGAGCGACAAAAGAAGTTTTTTGAGGATGAGATCGAGAAAATATCTATTGAAGCACAAGAACGCATAAGTATGGCTGAAAGGAAGTACGCGGATTCTTTGGAGGTTAGTCTCTCCACAATTTGGGAACCCAGCTAGTCAACCTGGACTTGCCTGAGTTGGACACGCCCAGTGTATGGCCGGGTCAGTTCAGGGTGACACCCAGACCAGGTTTTGTAATTATTTTCATGGGTTTAAAATATAGATTTCATAACAAATCGGAAAATACCCACCTGGTCAATTTCCTTGACCCACCTAGTTGCCATGTCCACCCGAACCTATTGAGCATCCAGTTCTGAGTTTGGTTTCGGGTTTGCGAACTGCAAGTTTTTCATACAATTTATCTGATTCTGTTTAATATTGTCTTGCCAAATTTGTCTTTTTTCTCATGCTCTACTCCCAATCTTTTATATTTTGATTGAAAAGTTATGTACCTAGTAATTCTTTGCTGATTTATTTTTGGACTTGTTTTTTTGGTGAAGGGATGAAATCATTATCACTTTATTGATCTCTTTTTTTTATAATTGCTTTTAATACTTTCTGGAAAGCCTTTAAGATCAAGTACTGGTTGGCCTGACCTCAAACTGACTCATACATAACTTCTTTTCATTAGTCATTTTGAATTGCACTCACATTTTGATATTCACAGTTCCATTACTACCATATTTTAGTTTCGAGCGAAGCAACACTATGAAAACCAGAAAATCTGGAATGTAAACTCTCGTCAATTACGGTTCATTCGATTGCTTGGTGCACCTGAAAAACAAACTTACCAAATCTTAATGTGTGACTGCTATAGATCTAGCAAACGGCTTTACCAAGGCAGTTGGAAAGAACTTTTTGTACCATGCTTCAGGCTTGGTTAGTTGGACATCCCCAATAGCCTTGTGCCTACTTGATGAGCGTGAGGTTGACAGGGGATTCTAAAATGAAACATGAAGTACATTGGGGACAGTCTCATTTTATGAGTTTGAGTAGTGGTTTTCTAGTATTCTTTGCGCATTATAGTGAATCACTAATTTTTGAAAGGGAATCCTTGAAAGTTTTACGATGGGCCCGTAAGTGGGGTTGGGGTGCTTTATCCTCGGAGGCTAGCTGCTGTGATGGATGATATTTGGCCAATGCAAGGGGCAGGACGTTCTGTTCCATCAATTTGGAAGATGGCAAATGAGACTGTGGACTTCTTAACCTATATTGGAAGCAGTCCAGTGATACACTTAGTAGGCAATAAGCCAACATTATCGCCTGATGTCGAGGGTCATCCTCTTCCCTTAGTGTACTTATCTTTCAGCTCTCTTCTCTACCTCCTGTTTGCGTGTGTCGTTATTTATCTGCTACTTTGCAACGACTAGATGTAATAATTACATGTACTTTCTTGTCTTATCTTTCAGATAAAAAGAATAAAAATACTTTGATGCCCCTCTGCCCCTAAAGTGGAAACTAACGAATTTCACCGGGTCAGCCTCCACTCAACCTGCTCACTGCCAGATCCCATACGTCTATCTCAAATTCCACCATGCACAATGGCAGGGTCAGTTAAGGGCTTGGGAGCTACTGAAGTTTACAGTTCAGTGGCCTTGCTATCATGGGGGACCCACCTTTCCATTCCCATATGCATCATCAAGCACTTCCCTGAACTCAATTTTTGACCTAATACCTGTCTATAGCATCATCGCTAACGTGCATCATCAAGCCTAACTTTTATGGCTGATAAACTGAAGAATTATAAAGCACCAAGATATAATCTCTGAAGGTCGATCAAAGCTAAACCAGAAGCTCCAGCAAACCCTTCAACCAATCATCCACTCACTATGCAACTGAAAATCTCTCATATCATCACATATAAGAATAGGAAAAGGAGGGTTCCTGCCTTACTGGTATTGTGCTAAAAAAATAACCTCTTACAGTTCCCTTTGCCATAATAGATAGGTGTTGTCAAGTTTCTAAAACAAACACTCCTTCACGGCCTTGACCTGCTTCTGGGCCTCATCCTTTACATTATATTCTAGAATGCCCAGACCAAGCACTTATGGACAACCATTGCAACATTCGTAATCTACCTGACTCAGGCCAATGCATTGTAGCATGGAGGTATACTGGGTCTTATCTTTTCTTCCATTGTCATAGATAATTTCTTGGCAACAATTCTGGCAGGGCTTCTGACCATTCTATAAGGTATGAAGTCAAAATCTTTTTCTGCTCCTTCCACTTCCTGTACAAGGACCATAAAATCACATTTATCCCCTTACTCCATCACCTCTCCCTTAACCTCCCATTCTGCATCTCTCCATCTTGTGGTTTTGTACAAGGACCATAAAAAATCACATTCGCCTCTTTACATCTCCTTGCTGATGCACACATATGTGCTGGCTATATATATTTTCTGATGCTGCTACTAGCTATCTATTTAAGTTTGTTAAATTGTTACTCGAGAAAGCTTTGGCTGTTCTTTGGATGAAAATGTGCTAAAAAATTTCATTCAACTACTCTTTTCGTTTTTAGTATGCTTGCCATGCATTCTCTCTCTTATTTAGGCTCAGCCTTTTTTATGTGGATGCTTTATTTTAGCTGATATAGAGGACATCTGTGATTCTTACTGTAGTGTGAAAGATTGAAGTATCAGAAGGAGTATATGGAAGCAATCAGGAAACTTGAGGAACAGTGGAAAATTAATCAGCAAAAACTAAGTAATGGCAGACTTGAAAAGGAAGCCAAAGACAAGGGCATAGATGAGACTCGTGTGCAGGAGGTTTGTTTTCTTTCCTACTTTGATATCCTTTCTACTGTCATCTTTGTTATCTTGGATTTTTATCTTTTGATTTTTATCTTGTGTTGGACCCTTGCATGACCATTTATTTGCCAATCTAGGCAAGGGGTTTTTCCAATACACACACATACGAATATATCATTTCAAAAGAACTAGTTTAAATGTAAATATCATAAAATATGGCACAGATGCAGATAGTTCTTGTAATATTATGTCATTTGTACTCCAGTGGTGGCTGGTTCTTTTTGGTAGGTGGTGGCTGGTTCTTTTTGGTAGGAGTTGGACTGGGTTAGAGTCTCACCACCATCACTTGCATTTTGTATGTTTCTGAACACTGACAAACAGGATTCGTAAAATAAAATTCTGAATGGATTGGTGGGTTCCAGATAGACAGGCTAGTGGATTGGTGGGTTGGACTACCTTATTGGTTGGTTCATTTGAGTAGGACCTGGCCCCCCACCTCCCACTGTTTTTGTTTTGGAGCCTCTGAAAGGTTTTGGCTTGATCCAAACCCTGGATCTGAACTGCACCTGTCTGGCCTCGTTTTCTTGAGCTATACTGTTGACTATTTTTCTCCTTTTGCATTTCTTTTGGGAATTGTCTGCTATTTGTTTCTTGGATTAGTTAGAGTTCATTTTTTTGCTTGTTCGCCTCAGTTGAGTTAATTATGTGTCCTGATCAATCTATATACAGTAATTTTAAGGAACTAAGTTCTTTACCTCTAATTTCTAGTTTTTAGTACGGGAGTTTCATTCCTTCTCTAGAGTCACCTTTAGGCTTCATTGTTGGATTTGGGCCTGAAAGTCAAATGACCGGGATTTGACTTTCTAAAGTCCTTCAACTTTATGAGCTTGGTTGAGTAAACTGGACATATAATTTGACTGAGAGTATGAAAGGATAGAGGATGTAGAAATCTTTGTCATTCTTCTATTGGTAAGTTTAATACGGGGCTAGAAATCACCTTTCCTTCCTGGCTTCTCATTTGTTTACATTGATTTGTATGTCGCATTTTTCCATATGAGTTTCTCATGTGCTGAGGTATGTCTGAATGATAAAATACCATTTTTCTATTTTCCAGGCAGCAGGTTTGTCTGCTTCTGACGATGTTGTGGAGCTCAAAAAGTTGCTTCAGAAGGAAATTCAGTTGAGACAAGCTGCTGATCAGGAGATCAATGATCTAAAAAGTCAATTGGTGCAACCGAAAAAATTAGAGGTTTAATACCTGTGTCATTAATTTTTCTGAAGAGCTTGTTACATCTTTATATTATGATTTTATTCTACATTTCCCTTCTTGATCTGCTTTAACCTGATTTTGTGAATGCCCCAGACTGCAGACAATGTTGAGTTTTTGAAACTTGGTAAGATGCTGGAAGATGAAGCTCGTCAAAAACAAAAGCTTGAAGAGGAGATACAAGTACTAAAGAATCAATTGTTGCAAATGAGTTTTGAAGCTGATGAGGTTAACTTTTTTTTTTTTCCATTTTATACCACTTTTTTATTTGTTTTGATAGTTTATGGAAATGTGTTGTAATAACTAGTAAGTATGCTTGATCTTTCTCTTAAATATTTAGTTTTTATGATGCATCAGAAAACGTTCAAATTGCCTTTCCAAAAAAGAGAAACTCTTAATTTGGTATTCAATGTGGCTAATATTTTCTAGTGTTAGGCGTGTCCTCGTTTGATTTATCAAATGCTGAAAGTATGTTGCAACACTTATAATTTGTATTACATGTTGCTTGAGTCTTATGTGTTGACTTCATTATATGTGCATGCTGTTAGACAAGGCGGAGTCTTGATAGAGGAGGTTCTGGTAAGATTTTTACTGGCATAGATGCCCTTATGGCCGCAGTTAAGCATCCATACACTAAAGATTCAGGGAATGGGCAGAAAGCATCCATCGCGAAACTCTTTGAGCAAGGTTGTTACACTTTTCTTTGCTGTTCTCTTTCCAGACGTGTATATTATCAGTATCTTTTGCTTGGTATTGTTACCTGTCTCCATTCTCTAACTGGACCTCATAGATTTCTCTAATGTGCCAGTGGGACTGCAAAAGATCTTATCCTTGCTCGAATCAGAGGATCCTGATGTGCGGATTCATGCAGTGAAAGTGGTTGCTAACCTTGCAGCAGAAGGTACCTATAGCTCTTTTTATTTATATAACTATTAGCCCTTTTTCTTGGTGATGAGGTTATAATGATCTGCTTGTATTAACTTTATAATTGATGCTTGAAGAAATCTACCTGTTGCATTTTACATTTGTTAACTGATATAACTGGCCTGGAGTGTAATTTTGTTTCTTTGGCTTGATGATTACTGGCTTACCCATAATAGAGATTCCAAAATTCCACAATTGATGCTCGTCTTGATGATTACTGGCTTACCCATAATAGAGATTCCAAAGTTCCACAATTGTTTCATCCATCGACACTTTTTTGAGTGCATGCGTAGCTTGATTGCTAAACCGGCATAGCAAATACATTTGATAGTTCTATTTTGTGACTGTTCTTAGAAGGATGCTCTCAATGTGATGGCTTGCCTGCTAATTGCTCATATAGCTGTTTTGACTTGGAAGGAATAAATTCATCATTGAATGATAGAAAAGGATGGACCATGGCGGTGGCTTTTAATTTGAATACTAGCATCTACATTTTCAATTGTCTTTCTTTAGTTTCACGTGATAAAAAAAACTCTTTCTTTGCACAGTATTATTTGATAAAATAATGTAGGTGATAGGAAGCACTTGATGTAGGTGATAGGAAGCACTTGACCTTTCATTTGTTTTACGAAGCAGCATGGATGCAAATGCAGACATAAAATTCAGTGATAATCTCATTGGGAATTCTCCCCATACATGATATAACTTGCCAACTACATCTTATGAGAAGGACAATATTGAAAGCATGCCAATGATGACCCTGCTGAGTAAAATCTATGCTTCTTTGGACTTCATAAAAAGCTGAGATGTCAGGGTAGTCACAGTTATGTGTGATAATTGACAACATCCTTGGAATTGCTCAGTTCAGGTTTGCAAGGATATGGTTTGCTGTAACATTTTGGGATTTTGTGGGAACTTTAACTATCAGAGTATCCTTTCTAGCGAAATGTTCTAATCCATGGAGCAGTCTTTGTTACATATCATTTGAAGTTTCTTAAATATAGTTTCTTACAGTAAAAAATGGCCGACCTTGAGATTTTATTATCTTTAAACAAGAAAAATTATATTATATGGAGCAAATGGGCTTATGTGAAATGCAAACTGATAGGAACATTGCTGCAAATATTTTTACCATTACTTGTTCATTGTCATAAATAATAAATAAGTTTATTTTGAACATTTGTTGGTAGGATACATGGTATTGCCTAAAAATATGTTTTTTCTTAGTATTAAATGAGGTTGTCTATAAGTACACAGCAATTGTGACGTTTGTTAATTTGCCAAGAACAGAAGCAAATCAGGAGAGGATTGTGGATGCTGGTGGGCTCACTTCCTTGTTGATGCTCCTGAGAAGCTCAGAGGATGAGACAATCCGCAGGGTTGCAGCGGGTGCAGTTGCCAACCTTGCAATGAATGGTATGCTTGTTGAATGGCTGATGAGTGTTTGAGTCTCCCGGGCTCTTTTTTATTTTTTATTTTTTATTTTGGGATCAGCATTATGAGCCTCCTATGATGACTGGTTTCTTTATTAAGAAAGTTTGTCCAATCGCCCAACTGAAGTCAAATTGGGGATTAGGCAATTAAAAACAGGGGCTTGACTGCTTTGTTGAATTTTCTCACTTCTATTTTTTCTGCTCTTGGCATTTCTTAATTATAAATACCCATAGTGTACTCGAATCATGAATTAATTATGTACACTACAATGATGTAGTTTATTATCCTTCTTTTATCAATACAAGTTTCAAAAAGGGAAACTTTTTTACTACTATCACCAACTTCCGACTGACATGCTGATGCAATTCACTTCTTTAGCGGTCAACTTCCAATTTGACTTCCACATTTTGAACATAGAGTGTTGTTTCTACCGCTCTGCTGTGCACATCTTTATTGGAGATTGTTGCATTTAATAATTTTTCTCGTGTTTGTGCTTAACAGAAACTAACCAGGAACTCATAATGGATCAAGGGGGCATAAGTTTATTATCAGCGACAGCAGCTGAGGCTGAGGATCCTCAAACTCTTCGGATGGTAGCGGGAGCCATTGCAAATTTATGTGGAAATGGTGAGTTCCATTACTTTTGTTGCTAATGTTTGTTGGCTTTATTCGATTGGCAGATTAGGATTACCATTGTATTAATGGGAGATTAATAATCACAATCAGAAAAGTAATGTGTGTATAATAGGAGCTCATAACATTGGAAGTTCTAACTGGCATTGCATATAGCTATTTCATGTCCTCCCAATCTTCTCTTTTATTTACTTACATGGTTCAAGATCCTTTTTGTTACTTGGCCCCATATTTGGTAAACTTTGTGTCACTAGCATTTGCTTGTGCCATATGACAGTCACGCTTGAGTGAGCACCTTGCATATTTTCTCCAATGTCTCTATCGTCATGCTTGTTCTTGTTGTCAATTACTAAGAAAAGAAAAGAGGAATCTCATAAGTATGGCTCGAAAATTTCACAGTTATTGACATCCTGTATCCTTAGAAATAAGGGGAAGAGCAGGTGTTGCAATGGAAACGAGACTGAAGTTTATCACTATTTAGAAGCTAGAAGAATCTTCTTGCACAGTACTTTATTGGACATAATTGATGGGGACAAAACAAAATTTTACCATTTTAGTGGTATTTGCCAATATCAGTTTCTTTATCTAATCAAAGAAGAAAAGGAAAAGCAACTAACCTCATTGTGTGAATCAATGAGGGTAAAAATAATCATGGTGTGAATTTGAAGTTTGAGCTTGGGAGTTGTTAAACTGGCAAGAAGGCCAAATACCCAATGCCTTGTGCTAAGCACTGTTGAGTCACTACTTGCTGAACTTTCATTTCGGATAAGGCACTTTCTTCTTTTGTATATATCTTTTAAGAGTGAAATTAATTTTTTCTTTCTTCAGACAAGTTACAAACAAAGCTGAGAGGTGAAGGTGGTATAAAGGCATTGTTGGGAATGGTCAGATGTGCGCATCCTGACGTACTTGCCCAAGTGGCTCGTGGTATTGCGAACTTTGCGAAATGTGAGTCAAGGGCGTCTACTCAAGGTAAATGCTGCACTCTTCTCTCATTAATATAATTTACGGAAATCAGTGTTTTAAAAAATGTCGATCTAGAACTTGATTGGGGATC
Source organism: Amborella trichopoda (assembly GCF_054954075.1). Taxonomy (NCBI): domain Eukaryota; kingdom Viridiplantae; phylum Streptophyta; class Magnoliopsida; order Amborellales; family Amborellaceae; genus Amborella; species Amborella trichopoda. The sequence continues at coordinate 53,818,059 of NC_142344.1, read as the reverse complement.
AGTGGAAACGGATCCACTGCCCGGTGAGAACCGGGAATCAGACTGGTTCCCACATTATTGGAACCAGCTGATTATGTTTAGGAATTGTGCGACCTGGACCTCTTGTTTCCCACGATTTTAAGTTGTGTTATTATTATTTTTCTCTTTTTTATTTTTTTCCATTTTTTTATTGACGATTCTCACTCAGGAGTATCGGTAAGATTGCTGATCCGGAGTGGTTTCCCAGATGGCTGGCTCACCTTCCCATTCTGTGTTTTAAAACATTGATGAAATTATATCATAATCCAATGGTGAACGATACATGGTACTATTAAGGACTATCCATCAGCCATTCTTGACGCTGGATCATTGAAGGAAAACACGGGTGGTCTATCCGATAACTGCCCGGTTAGATCGGAACCGGTCAGTTCCGATTTCGGCCGGTTTTGGTGACTTGCCGAGTATTTTTAAATTTTTTAACATTTTTTTTAATATAAAATCCTAAAAAATAAGAGATTTTTTTGAATGTTTTTCATCATTATGGCAAAATATTGGAAATTGTTTTGGCTGTTAATACTTATTTTTACATTTTCCCATCGTTTTTGGAAAATTTCAAAAATACCCCTGGGCACAGATTCTTTAAAATCCATTTTTTCATTAATTTTCAGCTTCATTTGGATGTGTTTTGTTTAATCATTATTTAAATATGTTTTTCATATGTTATTAGAGTTTTTTTGTATTTTATTTAACACTTTTTTGATTGCCCGGGACTTGCCCGGTTAGAACAGTTGAACTGGCCGGCTGGTTAGGCCGGTTCAACCACTTCCGGGCTCATATCTTGTTGACCGTTCCGGTTTGATTTTTCTTGCACTACGCTGGATGGTGTAATGTTAACTGTGCCCTAATAAAGGTTGGGGTCCTTCTTGTCCAATTTCAGGAATGAAAGGTGGGTGTGCCTTTGTCAATAATGTATCCCATACTCCTTTGGATTATGATACTTTCTTTACTATCTACATGCTGCCTCTGCTGGGTATACGTGGTTCTTGTGGCTCTCTAACTTCTACAACTTAGGTTGAATATCGATGTCGGAAATAATTTGAAATTGCTCATTTGAACTTCTTGTTTAAAGCTTTTTTAAAATATAATCGTGGTCCTCAGCTGAAACGTTTTATTTAAAATTGTATTTAACTTGGCATATTTCAGCTGAAAATTTTGAAATTATCAGCTTTTACATTAAATAAGCTTTCATCTGTTTCTTTTGATAAAGATAGCTGCTCAATTCAGTATGAGATATTCAATTTTGGATTAATATCAGTCTAGCCTTGGTCGAAATAGTTGTGAAAACCAAAATTTGAGTCTTGGTCTGAACTTTAAATGGTAGATATGTGTGCTACAGGGACTAAAAGTGGGAGGTCGTTACTAATCGATGATGGGGCGCTCCCTTGGATTGTGCAAAATGCAAACAATGAAGCCTCTCCAATCAGGCGCCATATTGAGCTTGCACTCTGCCACCTGGCACAACATGGTGAGTGGCTCATGGTCCTTGTATCTTTGTCCTTATACTTTTTAAAAGAATAGCTGCAATTACCTTTTAACATAAAAAAACAGGTGAAATTTAACAAAGCTCTCACGAGATATGAAATATTTAACAAATTTATCGATATTATTTGATTTTATTTCAAAATACCCATGAAAAAGACACAAGATCATGAGTGGAATAGTTGCAAATGTGTAAAACTCTAAAAACTGCATCTCTCATGGGTTTTGTGATAAACCTCCCCAAAAAAAGACCTTTTTGAGCAATGCCAAATCTTGTTCTTGAGAATCACGTGGTTGTCAATGTCTTGACGGATATATTCATATAGGTTTTTCTTGAGGAATTCACGGGGAAAACTGAGAAAGAAAATTTGAATCACAGGGAAGTATGCATCATAAATTATATGAAGGAAACATGATAATCTTCTATTTTTCAATTTTTGTAACTTATTATTTCATAATTTTTAAACTTTTATTTTTCTTTTAAACTTATTGAAACTGAAGAATAATTTTAGTCCATTGTCATGTAGAAATCAATGATAAATATGGTGAAATCTTGCAAAACACACTTAAGGGAAAAATCTTGCAATATTGAGTTGTCTGTGTCCACACAGTGTGTGCATGCGAAATGATGTGGCAGTCTTGCAATGTTTTGGTGTGACCTGAAAACATGGGGATTATCTCGTTTTTACATCTCTACTTAAAATAAAAACGGCGCCATATTCTGTATGTTTCTATGATATTGACCCCATATGTCCCTCTACATCCATGGTGTTTCATCTCAGAAGTGAATGCTAAGGATATGATAGCTGGAGGTGCGCTATGGGAGCTTGTAAGAATTTCAAGAGAGTGTTCAAGAGAGGATATAAGGACTCTAGCGCGTCGAACTCTAACTTCAAGCCCCACTTTCCAAACAGAATTGAGGCGATTACGCATAGAGTGTTGATAGGCAGCAAGTTTTGGTATGACAAATATTGCCCTTGCATATAGCCATGTTTGCTAGGCTACTTTGCTTAGTTATTAAAAAGAAAAGGGAAAAAAGGGAGGCGCCATTTCGCTTGGCTTGAGCTGAAGAGGCTTCTTTAGATAGGAATAAAGAGGCCTGTGATAAGCCGGGGGTGGTTTTTGGAGCCTTTGCCAGGTTGTGTAGTGGAAAGGGTCTTGTTTATAAAGCTTTTTGCAGTTCGTTTCTGTGATCTTATGCTTTGGGAGTGGAAGTGTAAAAATTATTGGGCCCTTATCCCTGTATCTGAAATGCATCCTCTCGTCAATTGATAAGTTTGAGAACCTGTATGATGTTATGATGATGTAGAAATATTGCTCTCTCTCTCTCTCTCTCTCTGTCACTCTCTCTCTCATTTTATATCTCTAATTCTTGCCTCTGGAAAGATATCTCAATAAAAATCTGCAATTCAGGTGGAGACCTGGAATTTTTATTCGCTATAAAATAGCATTAAAATGGGGCATTATTGGCATTACGCATTTGATCCATGAGTTCTTTGTTCCTACATGCTCATGTGGACATGAGGCCATGTACCTATAAATCGATTTTATCGGCTGCACTATGATGAAATCATAATGTGTTACTCCAAAAGTTTTCGACTGTAAAGTATCTTTATATGTTTGAAATGATTTTGACTATAATTGTTTTGTATATTTTAGGAAAGATGCAGTTTCTATAAGGCTGGGGCTCTAAACAATCTAAGCAAGGCGTACCGTGAAATAGTATTGAAAGACGTTATTTCAGTTAGGAAAATCTTTGTGATAGCTTAAAAATTTATTTTCATTTCTATTTATGAAATTTGAAGCTTTAAAAATAATGCAGATCAAACAAATCTATGGGCACTTGATGTTCTTGAAAATTGACGGTCTAAAAAATGCATTATAAATAGCACTATTTGGAAAGTTTGAAATCAATTCTTTCTCATGTTTATATATCTTGAGGTCGAGATGATTGATTTGAGGATTTTTTATCATTGAAACAACCCCTTCTAGTGAATTTTTGAGGTGCACTTTAATTTGATTTTTTCCTTTTAAGAATTATATTTTTGTTTTCTTTGAAATTCTTAAAAAATCAATTTCTAATTTTAAAAGATTATTTATACTCTTATATCATCTCTCAATTTAGAAAGTTTGAAAATACGCTGTTTTTTATTTTTCAAACAAGTTATTGCGATAGAACCTCTTATATTGACTATTTTACCTTTGATACAATACGGTCACAATTTCTTACAACCGTTTGATATGAAATCTGATTAATGTGTCACAGAGTTCAAGGTCTAATTCCTATATGATCTCGATAGCAAAATAAACCTTAAAAGATACACTCAAATCGTTTTTCCTTTCAAACCGCTGCGAGATAATCTCTCCATGTATTAATCTTTCCGTCCCTCTTGTTAATCTCTTTAAATCCCACGCCTTAAAACTATAAAGGAAAGACGCACACTTTCTCTCTTGTTGATCTCTTTAAATCCCACCAGTTAAAAAGTAGAACTCCCTCTCTCACTCAGATCGCGTGTTTGCGTTGGTTTTCTTGTGGCCTAATCTTTCCCTTCTTTCAGAGATTTTGTTGATTGAGGTTTGCGGAGAGGTTTGCGTTGGTTTTCTGGTGGCCTAATCTTTCCCTTTTTTCAGAGATTTTGTTGATTGAGGTTTGTGAAGAGGATTAATGGCTCGTACGAAGCAAACAGCTCGTAAATCAACAGGAGGAAAGGCTCCAAGGAAGCAGCTCGCAACCAAGGCTGCAAGGAAGTCCGCTCCAACAACAGGTGGTGTCAAGAAGCCTCATCGTTTTCGCCCTGGGACTGTCGCTCTTAGGGAAATTCGAAAGTATCAGAAGAGCACTGAGCTCCTTATTCGCAAACTCCCTTTCCAGAGGCTTGTTCGTGAGATAGCCCAGGACTTCAAGACTGATCTTCGTTTCCAGAGTCATGCGGTTCTCGCTCTCCAAGAAGCTGCTGAGGCTTATTTGGTTGGCCTCTTTGAGGATACCAACCTTTGCGCCATTCATGCCAAGAGGGTAACCATCATGCCCAAGGATATGCAGCTTGCTAGGCGTATTCGTGGGGAGCGGGCTTAACTTATCTCCTCTCTAATTTCACTCCTCACTCTTAGTTTTTTATTTTTTATTTTTTATTTTGGATTTGGACCTTTAGGCAATGGACCTTTTGGGGTTTAAGATTAGGTTGGATTGAAAGGATAGGCCCTGCTCTTGGTGGTTTTGTAATTGATGGTCATGCCTTCTAACCAAACTCTGTGGAAGCACAAGCATTTACATGTGGTAATTGGTTTCTCTTTCTGATTTAGACTGTGGACGAGCCTATATGTGGTAAATCTTTCTTTTTTTTGGATTCGGAGATGTAATATTTTCTCGTGCTCTTACGGTTTCTTTGGATGTGTTTCTCATTCAGTTGTTTATTTCTGTGTCTTGTTCTCATAATCTCATCGGGAGATGTATTAGATATTGGATAAGGAAATTGGATAAAGAAAAGTATATAAGTTTTATGTTGTAGGGAAAGCATAAAAAGCTTGCCCAGCGCCAATTCCTTAATTCTCCTACCTGCTCTACCAAGTCCCATCCTAATTCCTTAATTCTCCTACCTGCTCAACCAAGTCTCATCCTATAATAATATGACTCCTAAAAAGAATCCTAAAAAAGGAAATAATGATTTTATTACAATGTCCCATTACACTACATTGAAACTAATTATACCACCTTTATCTTTAATTCTTAAATTAACTAATAAAGTAAATAAAAATCCACCCATGCCCCTAATATCAAATATATAAAATTAATTAAAAACAGGCCAATTGCTTGGTCTAGGTCTAGCCTCGGCTAGATATTTGGGTGAACCTGACCAAACTTGACTTGTATATGTATAGATCAACATTATTGACTTCTATATGTATACATCAACATTATCATCCGATCCTAGTATTTATAGTCGGCTACATGAATCCCAGACTATTTAGATCGGTTATGCTCTGTCAATATGTATACATCGTCATCCTTATCCTAATTATTTCAGTCAGACAATAAATCACCATATCTTTTATCACTACTTCCATCCATGTCCTTTGAGGTTTTTCTTATCCTTTTAGAGTTTTCTAATTGAACCAAATCGCTCATTACCTCTACTTTTCCTCATATTATTGTTTATTGGAGTGATCTCTTGATAACCAATTCCCCATTTCTATCCTTTCTTGTTATGCTATTCATCGATGTCAATATCCTCATCTCATCTATACTCATCCTGGATATGTTATTTTTTGACCACCTAACATTCTGTCTCATAAAGCATGGCTAGTCTTGTAGCCGACTTAAAAAAGCTTTCCCTTTAGTGTTCATTGGTATGTGGGGGTGATCATATAAAACTCCAGATGCACATCTCCACTTCACGTACGCAGCTCTATTTCTATGTGTGACAAGAGCTTTATTTTCACTTCACGTACCCTTGCTCCCATTTCACCTATATTACTATTCATTATAGCTTTATTGTTAGTTTTTTTTTTTATATATATATATAATAATAATAATAATAATGCCACTATGAGACATTCCTACACCCATGTGAGTAGGATCTTAAAGGATCACCATTAAATTTTGACACAGATATCTAGAAAAGTTACTACATGAGTGAATGGGTTTATTGATTACTTTTCTAGAGATTTGTATCAAAATTTAATGGGGATCTTTTGGGGTCCTACTCACATGGGTGTAGGGGTCTTATAATATCATTTCTTAAATATATATATATATATATATATATATATATATATATATATATATATATATATATATATATATATATATATATATATATATATATATATATATATATATATATATATGAGACTGAGACTATTTACCTTTCGTACAAGGTGGTCATAATTAATCATGCGCATTGGGTGGCTGCATTTATTTCATTGACCAAGTTCAAAAGTAATTATCTCGAACTTTGTGACACATCCAGGCTATCAAATTTCATATCGGAGGGTTATAAGTAATTGTGACCTCCATGTATCAAAGATAAACGGTCTCATTGTATACAAACCCATAATGTATTTCATATATGATATTCACAGCATGTTATATATGTAATAAAGTTTTTATTATTGAATTTGGTGCTATCCAAAATCACCCACATAAATAAATCCCATAGTTTGTGGGATTGATATAATCCCATATTTTGTTGGATCGATTAAGATTGATCCAATAGAATTGAGATATTCCCATAATTTATGGGATTGATATTTGATATTGATAAGGTTCCTAAAAAAAATATAAATCCAATGAGATTAGGACTATTGAATGGATAAATCTATTTTGTGTGGATTCATAATTATATATATGGGATAAAAGTGTAGAGAGCTTTTGTCTGCCCAATTTGGGTTATGGGAATGTTGGTTCATCTAGAGAGAGAGGGAGGAAGAGCCTCATGTGCATAAGATGTGATTTATTCTTAGATAGAGCTTCCTTTAGACAGAAACAGTGGTATCGCTTTTGGACTCCCGAAGATTAGGAGGCTTGTTTCTCTAATGGTGTCTCTTTTGGACTCCCGAAGATTGGGATGCTTGTTTCTTGTAGAGAAAAGGTTCCCATTGAGATTTTGGGTAGTTTCACTTTTAGTGAGATAAAGTCTCGTTTGCTCTCAAAGTTCTCTTCCTTGACAATAGTTTAGTTATGAAATAGAGATTTTGGGTGGTTTCCCTTTTAGTTATATAAAGTCTTGTTTGCTCTCAAAGTTCTCTTCCTTAACAATGGTTTAGTTATGGAATAGAGATGAGACATCAGAGTAGTGCTGTTTAGGAGAGCAAGTTTAAAATGATTTGCTTGACTTGGTTTTTGTCGAGGTTTGTGTATAGTGGATTTCAGTTTGCCATGCCTGTAGATGTAGGCCTTTTGGGGTGAACCAAGTAAATATTTATGTTCTTGTATTATATATTTCATGATTTATTAAAATGATTTGCTTGATTTAGTTTTTGTCGAGGTTTGTGTATAGTGGATTTCAGTTTGCCATGCCCGTGGATGTAGCGCTTTTGGGACCAAATAAACATTTGTATTCTTATGTTATGTATTTCATGATTTATTTCTCGTACTTTATTTGCCAAAAATCAGCCGATGGGCTTTAAAGCTTCCGCGCGCACAACATTTATATCTTGACCCAACATGTGGGGCTTGGATCTGGGTCCAATTGGTTTAGACTAGGCTTGGGTCCATGTCGGGGTTGACCATGAGCCAACCCTAGGCAATGACATTTATTGCAATGTTCATGTTGTCAGTACTCTCAAGATAGTTTATGTCTAGAGGAATGAATCTTATACTTACGTATATCATATGTAGGTCCAATGTGAGATATGATTTGATTTTTGTTTCCTCTCTTAGATGATAAGAGTTATGATAGAAGGTTAGTTGAGTCACTATTGATAAACATGGGGGCCCAAATTTGAAAATTTGTAACAGTTGTATATTATTGAAAAGTTCAAAAGTTCAATGTGAATGGTTCTTATTTATGAGATTTGAGATAGAGGCATATAAATAAGGATTGAAAAGTTCAATGTGAATGGTTCTTATATATGAGATTTGAGATCGAGGCATATAAATAAGGAAAATGTTTATATACGGTTGCAATCTTAAAATGTAGAATTAAAGATGTACCTCAAAAATATATTGGAAAGGTTGTTTTAATGTTGAAAAACCCTGTAATTGATCATCTCGACATCGAGATGTATGAATATGAGAAAAAAAAAAGAAAAAAAAAGAGGTTTTTGAGTCCCAAAAATAGTGCATCTTGCAACACATTCTTTAGACTGCCTATTTTAAAGATTTTCATATATTTATAAATCTACTTGATTTTAATCAATTTTGAAGTTCAAAAATTCTAATTAGATATGAAAATAGATTTTAAGATAATCTTAAGAATTTTTTACAACAAATTACATGTTACGATAAAATATGGAGGTGCGCCTTAATTGGATTGTTTAAGGTTGCAACCTTATAGAAACCAAAATTAGATAAAAAAGGGGTTTGGTAATGGACTTAGGAGAAATAATTTTCAACTTACGAGCCATGAATATTTGATAAATTAACTAGAAATCCCTTTCATGAAGGGAGGAAATTAGATGACCTTGAATATGAAGACATAGATGCATTCATTATTTCATATAGATGGCTTATGTAGGTTTGGTTAGTTGTATTTTATTAATAAAAAATTAGATGCTTTGAATATATTTAAATGATATAAAACTCTGGTAGAAAAGCTAGTTAGACAAACGCATTATGAACCAACAGTGTTGAATATTACTCCAATTTATTTCCCCAATTATGTAAAAGGTATGGTATAATTCACTAAACCATCATGCAATATACTCCATAGTAAAATATTATTATTTTTAGATTAATGATCTTATGAGACCCTTCCACACCCATGTGTAGGACCCTAAAGGATCATCATAAAATTGATATTTAGAAAAGTCAAATCCCGTATCCATGTGATAAATTTTTTAGAGATCTGTGCCAAATTTAATAGTAATCCTTAGGGATCATACATACATGGGTATGGGAGGGTCTCATAGGATCATTATTCTTTTTTTTTATAGGAATCCATAACAGAATAATGTTATTGAGAGAAAAATGATAGGAATCCATAATAAAATAGTGTTATTGTGAGATGAAATAAAACTATGATGGACATGGTTAGGTTTATAATAAGCTTACCCTTGCTATGTGCATGTTTAACTGTGTCCGAATTTTTTAGGGTACTTCCAGGGATATGCCCAGTAGAGATGGGTTGGGGCTTGTAGCGTAGAGGATTATACCAAGGCCATAGCCTTAACACCTGGAGCAGTGGATTGGTAGAAAACTCGACCTAAGTATGGATTTTATAACCATTATATATGATCATTCTTAGAGCCGTTATGCTCACTTTTTAAAAAACATAGATGATGAATATTCCTTGGATAAATATATGATGAATATTCATTGGATAAATATTTGAAATTATATGAAGTCGAGAAAGTTGAAGTCATCAGCCTCCCTCGATAGTTAGTGAACGTGTATCTTTTGAACCTCTACCAAATAGACCAATCTTACCGCCTTTGATGAATAGTATGCATTTATGAATTAAAAAGGGTTTGGCTCCTATGCGGCCAAGCCCGCGTATGTAGAAATACGAGCCTCTTAATAAATCTTTTTTTGAGATGGATTTTATGACTTAATTTTTAAAGACATGTAATATCTAACATGGAGATCATGAATATGAAAAAATAAATAAACTTAAAAAACTAAAACTAACAATTCTAGTAAGAAAACATTTGGACTGTTAGTTTCCATTGTTTTTAGATGGAACACTTACTTGCATCTATCTTTAAGATGGATGCTCTACTCTTTCTGGACTGCATATGTAGAAATGTGGTCCAGCCCGCATGAAAGAGTTTTCCATTTAAAATAGGGGTGTAGTTTGTATAAGGTTGCAACCTTAAACAATCGAATTAAGGCACACCTATAAATTTTATCATAAATATAATTTTGGTGTTAAAATTTTTTAGGATGGCTTGAGAATCTATTTTCATCTCTAAATATAAGATCTTAAATGGTAAAAATGGTTCAAATCAATTAGATCTATAAGCACTTGAAAATCTTAGAAAATGGACGGTGTAGATAATTTGTTGCAAGGTACAGTATGTTTAGGACTAAATTTTATTTTTTTTATATTTTTCATATTCATACATCTTGATGTCAAAAATGATTAACTAGAGGTTTTTCCATCCTCAAAACAACCTTTTATGATGGACTTTCGAAGTGCACCTTAATTCCATATTTTAAGGTTGTAACCTTATATAATTTTTTTCCTTAAAAGAATTCTATTTTCTAATGAGCGGGAGTATATTAGATGGACCTCATAGCTATAGTGAACCATTAGTTGTTTCCTCTTAACTAAGTGGACTCATGTTATAAATGATGAGAGAACCATTGGTTGTTTCCTGATGAGATTGATTTATTGATTAGAATCAAGTGTAAGAGTCGGTTTGACCTTCTTAAAGATAGAAAAGACATTAGTTATAGTTTTAAAAAAAAAATTTAATGCATATGGGTATGTAAAAAAGTATTAGGTTAGAACAATAGCTAACATATCTACTCAAAAGAAGGGTATAAAGTTAAGTAAATCCTCATTCTCTTGTAGCTAATTTCACACACATTAGGATGATCTTAGTATTAATTATATATTATAACTAGAGTATTTATATATGAAAAATGTTGGGATTAGTCCACTAGCTCATATGAACATATGAGCCAAACGATCCAGATTGAATCTGAGCCGATCTGACGGTCACGACCTTATTTCGTTTTTAAATTTTAATATTTTTTTTTTGAATCCAAATAACTTAAAATTTTAAACGTTTTTCTTCAAAAATAGGATAATCTAATAAAATTATTTAAAAAATAATTTGAAACAAATAAATTAGCCAAAATACCCCTGAACTGTTTCGGGGGTATTTTGATCAATTTATTTTTTTCGAATTATTTTTTAAATAATTTTATTAGGTGAGCATTGATAAGAAGAATGAACACCTAAAATTTCAAGTTATTTGAATTTGTAGAAAAAAAATTCAAATAAGAAATAAGGTCGTGACCGTCAAATCGACCCATATTTATTCTAGGCCTTTGGGCTCATATGTTCATATGAGCTAGTAGGCTAATCCCAACATTTTCTTTTTTATATTAAATTATATAGAGAGCCTCATTCTCCTACTTCTTCAGGAAAGAAATAGGAATTGATGGACATGCCATATACTCTATAACAAAATAGTTGTTTAATCCATGAATCATTACTACGATAGTGGGAACATATCACAATGATAATAATAGTTTATACCATGACATTTTGTTTTGGAAAAAGTTTATATAAGATTGCATCCTTAAAATGTAGAAATACGGATGGACCTAAAAATATTATCTGAAAAGATTGTTTCAATGTTGAAAAACCCTCTAGTTGATCATATCGACATAAAGATGTATGAATATGACAAAAAATAGATTTTGAGTCCCAGAAATAGTGCATCTTACAATACATTATCTAGACCGTCCATTTTCAAGATTTTCACTACTTTTGAAGTTTATAATTTTATAATTAGATATGAAAATAGATTTTCAAATAATCTTAATAATTTCTTACACCAAAATTACATGTTATGATAGAATTTGGAAGTGCACCTTAATTGGATTGTTTAATATTGCAACCTTATAGAAACTACACCCTTTTTGTTTTTAGTCTGGTAACTATACATCATAAATAGAAATGAACTATTTTTAAATTAGGAAAGTATATAATGTGTCCGTACAAGGTGGTTACAATTAATCTTGACCATTAGATGTGAAATTGGGAGGCTACATTTATTTTACCAAGCTCGAAGTTCAAAATAATTTTTCTCGAAATTTATTACACACCTTAGCTATCAGATTTCTTATCGGATGGTTGTAAGTAATTATTTAATTTTTTGGTTAATTAGACCGTAATAAGTTATTTTTCTGTTTTATATGCAACTATAAAAAGTCAAAGAAAATGGTGCAGAGAGAGAATAAAACCAGAAAAAAAAGAAAGAAGGTTGAGAGAAAAATACCCTCTTTCAAAGGTCAGATCCACCCAAAACATTCTTTTTAAAGAGACCAATTTTTATTCAATTCATAGATTGATTTATCAGGAGATGTTTCTTTAAATAGACTAAAATAAAATAACTAATAAAAAAAAAAACTTCTCTCTATACCTATCCCTATTTTTTCTGTCTCATATTGATGTACCAAAATTTCTCTCTCAAATTGATGTGCCAAAATTGGGCTTCTAGATAGTCACGTTTTCCATCTCATGTTTTACCCAAAAAAAAAAAAAAAAAAACTCCCAAATTGGTTATTGTTGATAAAGATAAACTCCCTTTTAAATTTACCATTATCTTAATTATATCCCTCAAACTAACCCAATCGATACATGATAAACACAATATAAACTCTAAACTCTTGCCTGCTAATTATAGCTGAGCACTTCTTAAAAAAAAAAGAATAATTAAAATAATCATAATAATTTCTTCTTATTACGATCATTGCCCTTTCTTTTCCTTTGGGTTCTGCTACCCTTTTTAGCCGAGTCACTGTCTTTTTTTTTCCTTCGGATTCCGCTACCTTTCTTAGCCCAGTCACGAAGGGGCATGGCTGCATCAGAAAACACCGCTACCCTTCTTGGCCTAGTCACGAAGGGCCATGGCTGCATCAGAAAACAAAACAAATCATGACAAAATTTTGGCTTTCCACAATTTTTTTTTCTAACTTTAGTTTTCCCCTTGGCTTATTTTTCGTGCTTGTTACTATACGGAAAAATTACACAGGTTTTGTTTGGGTCGGTGTGGTGCACTAATTTATAGATAGTGACCGTCTTGTATCAAAGGAAATGTCCACATCGTATACAATCCCTTTTTTTTTTTTAGTTCGCTATTTAGTTCCAATAATTTTCCTGCCCCGTTGCTTGGCCAATATTATTATTTTTTCACTAGTTAATACAATTCTTAATAGTAATTATAACTTCCATTATCTGATTTTTAAAATATAACTACAAAAAAAGATTTTTATCCCAGAATGCAATTAACATCATTATATTCTCTGAAAACTTATATAATGCACGAAATTTCTAAACCATTTTCTCTCCCAGAAAAAAAATAAAAATAAATTAAACTTATGCAAACTGAAACGGACAAAAATAGAAATAGATACTTTTCTTTGAAGAGGGGGAGAGTTTAGTTGATTAATTTTCTTCTTTGGTCTTTGAATTTCACTTTTGAGTAGATATAATCATTCTTTTTAGAAGACGGATGCCCTTAAAATGTTTGACATAATACTCTGATGAGACTTTTTTAAGTTTTGATTGTATTTTCAAGTTAATTGGGCCATTGTTGGCCGGAAAAGGGACCTAGGGCCATTTGTTTTGCTGTGGCCTGTTTTGGCCAAACGACAGGGTGTGCATGGTAAGGCTCAGTGCCTAAGACGACGCACACCATGTTGTCAGACATGTCTACCTTGGTTGTTTTATTTTTTACTTGAACCTTCATATAGTACTGTTGCTTTCACCTCAAAAATGATTCTAACCCGTCCTGTAGGCTTCACTGTTGACGCTGTGATTGTCTCGCTCTCACTGAGATCTGTACATTTTATGAAAATACCCCTATGGGTGTTTGAACAAAAATGGCCTAAGTTTTCTTGAGGTATTTTTATTGAATTATTCAATTACCACTAATTATTTTTTGCTGCTCCAAGAACATTTTCTTATGCATGTGAGTTTTGGAGTGACATGTATATAGAAGTTATTCTGCATCAAGCCTGGGTTTCCATGGGTGATGTTATGTCAATTTTCCTGGGGACCTTATGGCCTGCTTTTATTTTCCTTTTGCAGGGGATATTTTGTAGATTGTAGGTGTGACCTTTTCGCGGTTCTTCGTTGGGCGAGACTTTTGACCCCTAGACAAATACAGGCTTTGCTAGGACAGGGTTATGGAATGCATGTAGGATTAGACCTTTTGGCGTAGATGTTCTCTTAATTACAGAGTTGTGTCTTGGGTGGAAACCGGAGACCAAGTCTATGCCATTACCACCCGGTGTGGTTACTCCTACCCTAGGGGATGTGACTTGGATTCTTGGGGTTCGGAGCGAGGGCAAGAACTTCCTTAGTATTCCACCAGAAGCCTCAGCTGACCTAGATGAGGTGGTCATGGGACTTATCAACATGACCCACTCCTCGATTCGTGGTGGGGGAAAGGATAGGATTTATTTGAAGAGACGAGAGGTATGGAGGGGGATTCGTGGTGGGGGAAAGGATAGGATTTATTTGAAGAGACGAGAGGTATGGAGGGGGAGGGGGAGGGGGAGGGGGAGGGGCAGGGGCAGGGGGAGAGGGTTCCCGTATAGAGAGTAAGGAGCGAGGGGAGGGTGGACGAGCACCTCGTGGTCGAGCACTCATAGTCCGCGGTTTGTCACGCCGATCTAGTAGATCTAAGGGTGGTGATGGTACGAACCAGGGCGGGCGGAGGCGAGGGGCGGCCTGGCCGACATCGTACCTGGTAGACTGGGGCTAGCATTGGCAAGGGTCCTGCCCTGGCTGGAGATATAGCAGAGCACGTCTTCCCTGAGTCGAAGGAGTCAGAGCAGGCCGAGGGGCCAACTATGGAGGAGGAGGGAGATCATGAAGCCGAGGAGACTGTTTCTGGGATAATAATATAATGAGCTTAGTCCCCAGGAGAGAGGTGAGAGGGAGAGAAGTGAGCGGGATATATGTTAAGAGGATGAGCCCGAGGTCTTTAGACAAAAGATTGACCTATGTACGGATCTTGGTGAGCTGAGTGTAGGGGAGGAGCATAGGTTTCTGGCCTTTCTATTTGGTACCTTCCTTTTTTCTGATCCCTCAGATTTAAAGTCCTTTGAAGGACGGGAGATCTGGAGAAGGTAGCATGGGGATGGTTATACCGCCATGGGGAGAGTGCAAGGGCGATCCAGGTACCCTTCTTTTCTTTGAGATTTGTGATTTTCCTAGGTTGGGTTCTTAGCATCCCCATGGGGAGAGTTCAAGGGTGATCCATATTCCTCCAGATACCCTTCTTTTCTTTGAGATTTGTGATTTTCCTGGGTTGGGTTCTCGAAATCATTTCGCCTTTGGATTAGGCCCAGGCATGGGTGCATATCGCGATTCCTCACCCGATACCAGGACGGTTAGTGCCCCAGCTCCCCTCTCTCTATTCACTAGTGGGCTTGGCATTCGGTATCTGATGAGGCACATTCTACTCCTCATTCCTGGACATTTTTTTAGTATTTCCCTTCACTTAAGAACATTTCTGCTTCCTCTTCGAATTTTAGATTGATTGATTGGATTGGATTGGACCCGACCCCATGAGGGTGTTGAGGACCACTGCTCACTTTATTTGCATGGATGTGGTGGAGGTGTATCACCCGGGTCGACAATTTTCTCTCTTCCAATCTGCTCTCGAGTTTAGCCGCCGAGGAATAGATTGGGTGGGTGTCTTACCTGACAGACATTGTTCCTTTCCTTGGATAAAGGAGTGGAGAGGCACAGACATGGTTCCTTTCCTTGGATAAAAGGAGTGGAGAGGCAGGGTGGTCGGATGTGGATAACGACATGCCACTATCAGTTTATGAGGAGAGATATAGGGTTATGTCCAAGGATGTTGCTTTCCTTACAGTGCATGGGGAGGAGGTGGCCCGACAGTTGAGCATTGACAGATCTAAGGGGAGAGCGGGCCAACCTTCTCAAGAGGACCTAGTGATTCAGCAAGGCCGATACGCGGAGGCGGTCTGTGATCGGGCATCGAGCGAGTGAAGGGGGAGCAGGCCAGGTGAGTGAGGGAGAGATCAGAGGCTGAGTGTGCCACCATGAGGATGAGGTTAGAGCCGTGTTGGACAGGCTTCGGTCTGGCACCTCTACCTGTCTCTAATTCCGTGAGAGAGATGAGGAAGCTTTAACAGACCGTCGGTCACCTTTGAGTCGAACGAGTACATTTCTTTCTCCCTCTTTTATTTTATTTTATTTCCTCTCTTTGACAACTGATTGTTTTTTTTTTTCTTTTGCGATCTCCCTCAAAGTGTGCCAGAGGAGGGGCAGTGAGAGTTTAGCAGTCATCCCCCCAGGCAGATGTGACACCCTCTTCTTTTTCTTTTGTGTTTCTCTTTTTGTATGGATTGGTGTGCTTAAAGCACATTTTTTTCTTCATTCTCACACATTTAGAGGTTAAGATAATTAATCGTAAGATTTTCCAACCTTTTCGGTTGAATAAATCTTTGAGGTGAACTTTACTCATGCATTTAAAGTTTATACATTATATAAATATTTTTTCTTGAAAAAATAAAAAATATATAATGGTCAGTTGATACTTACAATAAATGCCTAATGACCTAGATTGAATTTGGACCGATCTAATGATCATGATTGCATTTCATATTTGATTTTTAATCCTTTTTTACCAATCTTAATCATTTAAAGTTTGGGGAATACTCTAATAAAAATATTAAACAAATAATTAGTAAAAACTAAATTGATTGAAATAGCCTAAAATTTTAGGGGTATTTCAATCAATTTATTTTTTTATAAATTATGTTTTTAATATTTTTATTAGATGTGCCTTGAGAAGAAATGTAGGCACCTAAAATTTTATTTGATTTGGATTTGTATAAAAAATGTTAATATTATATTACAAAATACAGTTGTGACTATGAGATCGGCCCATATTCAATCTAGGTCATTAAGCTTACACTATTCAATCAACCCCTGGACTAACATGAGCTTTAATGATTTCATGCAGCAGTTGTATAATAATATGATACAACAACCTTAAAAACCGTCTTAAGGGCATTTGTCTGATCCAAAATTTGAAATATACACTATTTTCATTCTAATGAACATTCACAAAAAAAAAAAAAAAAATTGAAAACACAACCTAGAAAGTATTTTTTTAGCCCAATTAACATAAGCCGTTCATTTTGGTGAGAGGCTTTAGAATGATTTTTTCATTTTCAATTTTTTTGAATGGCTTTATTATCATTAGATGAACAATGTTATAAAATAAAAAAATGATTTTGAGTTTGTAAAGGCTAAGATCTCGAAATTCACAAAATGAATGGTCTAGATTCATTTTGAAGGGGACTCATTTTGACCATATCTAGGGTTCAAATTGAGCTTTTTTTTTTTTTTTGAGGGATTGATTATTGAGATGAAGAGAGTGTGTGCAAAATTTGGGGTCATACAAATACCACAAACATGGTTTTTTAGAAGTGTCGTGACATTATACTATGAGACAACCGTTGCATCGGATCATTGCTTATATATATATATATATATATATATATATATATATACACGAAAAATGTTTATATATAGGTCAATGAGGGGCCAAATTTGAAATTTAGGGGCGCAAGCCCAAGGTAGGGTACACGGGGTTTTATCCATGAGCAATAAAAGCAAAGAAATTCAGAGGGCAAAGGGACAACCTTATAATGGTAAGAAATAAAATAAAACAAGCACGTGTGATGGGGTGTGGTTTTCAGCAAAATAGAATATAACTTACACGTGTGAAGCCACATGATTTCATGCACAAAGGAAGAAAACTGGAAAATAAAAAGCTTGTGGATAGAAAGGTCCATCCAGATCACAGCAATGCATTAAAAAGTTAAAAAAAGGGAACCTCAAGGGCCCCTACTCAATTCTTTATCTCATAGGAGACAGAAAGACCAATCAACTCCGGCCTCTCCATCTCATTCACCTGCTACGAAATTTATTTATCTATTTGTTCCTTGTTTTAGATGTGGATGAGGTTTTTAAAACAAAATAAAGCCACACCTCAAATCCTCGTTTGAAAAGTACGTTCGGCAATGAAAATCTCCATGGTGGCTCTAAAATCAATTTCCAACACTGACAATGAAATTTGAAACTTAAAAAATTGTAAAGATCTTGTAGATCTACGAATACTTATTTTTAAGGCGAAATGGACGGTCTAGTTAATTTGTTACAATATACGCTATTTTTAGATCTTGAAATCCTAAATGTTTTCCACAACCATAATGTTCAAGTCGAAGATGATTAATGTAAAGGTTTTCCAATGCTTGAATTGCAATTTTCCATGAGTTATAAGGTGAGGCTGTATTTATTTTGATAGGGCTGCAGCCCTGTCAAATCATTTTCCTTAAGATATTCCATTAAACTCCTACCACCACTAAGAGCATTAATTAACCCATTTAATTTAATTTTCGCGCTTTAACTTTAGTTTTTAGGAAAAATTATAGAAACTCCCCTTTGACCACACTTTATAAGCATGTTAGATCAATTTTTTTTTTTTCTTTTGGGTAGTTTAGTGGGAAAGGCGGTGTAGGAATAGAACTCAAGATGTTATTTTATGGTGCCCTACTACCCCGACCACCTAGCCTTAAGGCCATTCTTGAATGCCATGGCATTTACTTGTTATGAGAAAACTTTTTCTTGATCTATTATTCCTTTTTTAAATATGGAAAAAAAATTATATAAAGTGTTAATTTTATACTAGTGAAATAAGGTACACTTCAAAAATCCTCTAGAAGAAAGTGTGTCAATGATGAGAAACACTCCAATTGATCATCTCGGAGATATATGAATATGAAGAAAAAAAAAATTGCAAGTCCTAAAAATGGCACATCTTGTAACAAGATATCTGAATCCTTTACTTTCAATAGTTTCAAGTTTCTATAGATCAGCTCAATATTTTTGAGATTTTAAATTTCATAACCGGATATGAAAATAGATTTTAGGCATCATTATTTTCTTAAACTAGAACTATATCTCTAGGCAAAATCTAGATGTGGACCATAACTTCTAGGCAAAATCTAGATGTGGGCCATAACTTCTATAGCATAAGGAGGACACCCTTTAGATATTCCATTAATCTCTTTCCATGAGGGAATTAGTTTGCCCTTTCAATTTTATTTTTTATGGATTGAGGTCCCAAACATCAATCTAGACCCTAAATCTAATTTTCCCTTAAAAATACCATAACCCCAAAACAAACAACCTAAATAAATTTCGTAAAAAGGAAGAATACACGCATAAAATTTCTAGATGTCAATCCTCGTGACCTTTGAAGCATAGATATCGACAAACATGAATTTGAAGCGCTAAAAATGGTCCATCACAAGAGCTATCTCAATATAGTATCTCAGCAAAAAGTTGATTAAATTTAAAACCTAGTTTTTAGAGCGAAAAAATATTTAAACGTGTTTAAAATGTGTTTTGAGCTCCGAATCTATGTAATGCGTAGGGCTGGCAATGAATCGGGTTGCTTGGCTCTAAGAATCTTCAGCTTCGGGCACAAATTTTGGCTCGAGCTGGGATTGACTGATCTAGCGAGGCTTTTTGTTTTGTCTTTTTTTCTAAATTTTCATTAGGCCTTGCATGGCCCCAGCCAGTCCTAAGGTAGGGGGTCCTAGACATGGACCGTGGGCTTCATGTAGGGATGGCAACGGGTCGGTTCGGACCTAGACCTGATTGGACCTGAATTCATGGGATTTAGATCGGATCTGACCGAAAAATTAAAATATTGATGTATTTAAGTATATTTAAATATATTTCATATCTTCGGATCCGAAAAATATTATCAAACCCAGACCCAACTAGACCTAGACCCGGACATGAATAGTGTTTGTGTCCAAGATTTAGGGTGGGATCCAACTTGCCGATTCCAATTTTTAGACCTATACCCATACCTGGATCGGGTCTACCCCTAGGTTCTTGAGTCGGGTTCGGGGTCCATTGCCACCTCTATGGGGCTTGGGGTAGTGCCTCTTTGCCCAAGCATGCTTTGACGGGCCTATAAGGACCGGTCTTGGCCTATACTTTGCAAATCCTAGTAATAGGATTTTAGGGGCCATACGCTGTTTCGGGGCGGCTGGGGCCGCACCTGAAGGAAAAATTAACAACCTCAGTCAAACTATTTAATTACTCAACTCATTCCATGGGAGATGATAGAATTGAAACAATAGCAAACTATAACCTCAAACTCAAGAGGTGCACCATGTGTGTGCAAGAGAGAGCACAAAAGCCTAGGTGCTGGAAAATATGTTGAATTTCTCTCTAGAAAATCTGTTAAATCTAACTCTAAAACAAACCCAAGAAAGTTGGCTTTAGAATGGAAAATGTAAGCGAGAGAGAGAGA
Organism: Amborella trichopoda; assembly: GCF_054954075.1. Classification (NCBI taxonomy): domain Eukaryota; kingdom Viridiplantae; phylum Streptophyta; class Magnoliopsida; order Amborellales; family Amborellaceae; genus Amborella; species Amborella trichopoda. The sequence goes on along the minus strand of NC_142344.1, from coordinate 53,797,821 downwards.
GAGAGAGAGAGCACATAAACCTAAGTAATGGAAAAGATGTGTTGAATCTCTCTCTAAAACAAACCCAAGAAAGTTGGCTTTAGAATGGAAAATGTAAGCGAGAGAGAGAGAGAGAGAGAGCACATAAACCTAAGTAATGGAAAAGATGTGTTGAATCTGTCTCTAAAACAAACCCAAGAAAGTTGGTTTTAGAATGGAAAAAAACCTCCACGAAGCAACCTCAAGTGAAGGTCTAGAAAGCATAGGCATAGTTGGCGTCCCCTCCTAGGTGCAATTCCAGTTGTTTGTTTGTGCGGTGGTTTGACGCTGCTGCTGCCCATGCGGTGGCGTGTTGCTTCAGGAGTGGGCTACGCTTCTCAAATAAAAAAAATGAAGAGAGAGAAAGGCGAGTATTCTATAGAGAGAGAGAGAGAGAGAAAGAGAGAGTTGTCTGTTATTGTAAGACGTGCAAGGGTGGTGCACGGTGGGGTGGGGGTTTTGAAAATGGGAGGAAATCAAGGTGGTCCGACAAAGAGCATCTCTCTCTAACTCATGTGGGTTCGGGGGTTTGCGTTTCCAATGCGTTTCTCTCTCTCGCATGGACTTGAGTGAGGCGAGAGGACCGGAACTTTGGCCGGGGCCCTAAGGAACACCTCTTCCCATGGCTACCGCATTTGACGCTGGTCTAAACAACACAAGCACCAGGTCTAGAGAGAGAGAGAGAGAGCAGATGCAAATGGTGTGTAATCGATTATTTACTTCTCTCGCAATATTTATACAGGGAAATATAAATAAATAAAGCCTCACCTCAAAACTCACTGAAATTGTAGTTTTAATCTTTAGATCCATCATCTTAGTTTGAGCATTATGGTTGTGAAATAAATTAGAATTTTAAGTCGGTGCAATATACCATTTACTATTTAGACATTCCATTTCACTTTAAAAATAAGATTTCAACGATCTACAAGATGTGTATTACTTTTTTAGCTTTAAATTTCATAGTCGACAGTAAAAATTAATTGTAAAGCCATCATGGACATTTTTGAAATCCAAAGTACTTACTAAATGAGGGGTTGAAATAAGGATTTACTTTATTTTTGTCAAACCTAGACCTTATATAAATTGCATCTAATATAAACATACCTCTTTCAGTTCCATTATGGGGATGGAGTTGAGGTCGTGGTATTAGCACTATCTGAATCTCAACTGTGAACCACGATAGAATGGGATAGATGTACGAAACAATGTGAGGAAAGGGATGGATATAAGAACCAATGTGGTAAGAACAAAGGGATAGACCTCTAGGCTTGATTGGTTAGAGTAGAGTGCCACAAAATGATGTCTAGAATTATTTCATTCCCACATGTGACTTGAGTTATCGTTTAGAGGAGGAGAAATTTATCAAAATACTCATTAAAGATAAACTATTTAATATAATACTGATTGGCAATTTTTTCAACTCAAGATCGTGTGTTTTTTTATAAGCATTTTGAAATTAAAATTGAAAGATATAGGTGAAGTGGTAAATTGTACATACTTTATGAGTAATTTAATAAATTCTTAGAAGAAAAAATGATGCGAGGACCCATCAAGTTCGCAATTAATAATTAACCTTCAGAAAAGAAAAAAAAAAGGATAATATTGGTAGATATAGCTATTTGTGTGTGAGAGGTTTTAGGTGAGAGAGGTTTTAGGTGAACTATCCAAGTTTATATGAAAAATCCTATACGACCTGACTCAGACCTTTTGTTTGAACTGATGGAAAAATGGGTAAAACATGTACGGCAAATTTATCAAAATACACTAAATATTTGAACTAGTTACATTTTACGTAATTGTACTTTGATAAATTTCAAAATCTCATTTTATGGGTTACTTGAAATTTGATCAACACAGTAATGTTGGACAAAATAAAATTCGATAAAAAAAGTATAGATAAGATGTTAAATAGTTCATATCAAAGGTGTAAAAAAGTATAGGTAAGATGTTAAATAGTTTGCATCATAGATCTAATTTAATAAATTTACCAAATGTTTTAAAATATATTTTAAAATTTTATAGATCTCGCTTTTAAACACCCCTTACCAATTTGGGTCTAAGTGGTCTTCTGGTTGGACCAGTTGGTTAGATAATAGGCAGGTCGGATCGGTCGATGGAGCCATCTCGGTTACCTGCGGATATCAGGAACTGTGCGGTTCCCACTAGGAAACGACCAATTATTTGATAGCACATTTTAATTTTTCTTATTTTTTCAATTAATTTTTTAAATTTTACTGACTGATTCACTCAGCCAGATCGTTGGTCCGAATCAGTGATTCGTTGAATCGGACTGGTTTCTTAGATTGCCGGTTCACTCTACCGATCGATCTAGGGTTTTAAACATTGATAGTCATTAATATTCTCCTAGAAGTCTACTACATATCATCTTGATAATTGATTATAGATTCAACAAGCCAAATGTGCACAATGTGTTGGAAAATTTTCTTGCTAAAGAAAATGTCAAGTGGCCACATTTTGTTTGGGAATGGAAATAAAAGACTTGGGAGAAGAACCCAAGTTTTGTCTCTTGGCTCTATTTCACTTAACACTTAGTGCTATTTTGACCAAAATAATAATCTCATGTGTCCGGCTTCTGGAGCCGTACTAGAAAACAAAACATGCAAAAGGACCAGGAATTGCATGTCACAACAAATATGAAATAGGTTAAGATGTAAAGTTCGTGAAATAAAAATAGAAAGTAGCCTAAGATAATTTGTGAATTACATACGGACACAAAAAGAATACTAATATGCCTCAATTTTGAGTTAAGATTACATAGAAGGTGTCAACCTCAGGTTTTTATTTTTTCAAAATTATTCTTTAGTCCCAAGATAGTATCCTCAGACATCATTTTGCTTTCTGTTTTTTTTTCTTTTTGACTTTTTTTGGTAGTAAGGTTGTAACCGGGGCAGTGCCTAGTCAGTATGATGTTAGCATCGTCGGGCCACCTTTTGTGGTGCTTTTCAAAGTGGTCCGAGGTTGACATCCTCATACCACAAAGGTTGACTTTCTTAAGCATTCAGAGGTGGTTCGAGCTACCCATTCTTGAACCGCCTTCTCTGGTGATTTTCAAAAAAATCTGAAGTTGGTATCCTCGGACCGTATTAAATCATTTGTACGTTAAAAAATAAAACGGTAAAAAGATGCCAACCTTGGATTGCCTTCCGGATTTGCCACCTACTATCGGGCAAACTTTAAAATGCACAGGTTGACCGATCTTCGTTATAATTTCATACAAAATCCGCCCATTTTTTGTTTTATTTATCGTACCTAAATTACTCAAGATAATAGCACGATGCAAGCAAAATATTTGCCTGAAGCATATTATTGCGGAGGGAGAGAGATGCCAAATCAGGTGAGTTTTGATTGGTTGAATCAAGTTATGGGGGAGAGAAAAGCAAAATCACGTGAATTTTGATTGGTTGAAACAAGTTGGGGAGAGAGAGAGAATATTTTGAAAAGTTTGACTGGTCAAATGAAGAGAGAGAGAGAGAGTTAAGTAAAGGAAATTGGCAATGGTAAAGGAGAATGATTGATGGGCGGTCCAGGTTGGAAGTCTCTCGCATAGCAATCTGTGACCATCTATTATCATCATCTGCCAACTCCAATTTCCCATAACCCACATGCACACACCTGCATATTCCAATCCTCTCTCTCTCTCTCTAACAATCAAAAGATACCATCTCTCTATTTCTCTCTCTCTCTCTCTAAAAATCAAAATATACCTCTCTCTCTCTCTCTAACAATCAAAAGATACCATCTCTCTATTTCTCTCTCTCTCTAAAAATCAAAATATACCTCTCTCTCTCTCTCTCTAACAATCAAAAGATACCATCTCTCTATTTCTCTCTTTCTCTCTCTAACAATCAAAATATACCTCTCTCTCTCTCTCTAAAAAATCAAAAGATAACCCCTCTAAAAAAGATTACCTCTCTCTCTCTAAAAAATCAAATCAAAAGATAACCCTTCATGGTAACTCCCAGATTTTCAGGTACCCACACTACATACCATCATTTATCAGCTTTGGCCACTTATAACTCGCATTGGAAATCTAAACCTGCAACTCTTTTATTTAATCTGACTCTGTGGTCTCTATGAAGCTTTAAGACAATGTTAATTTAATGGTTTTCTAGTCCGCTCCTCCTTCAAGATTGGACCACTTGATTAAGTGGTTTCCTTGAAAAGAAGTTCATAAGTTTTTATAAATTGGCTCCGTATAAACTTTTTCCTTTTATAAATCTTGAAAATTTATTCTTTTTTCCAAATAAATTTGACTTCTTTATGTCCCCTATATTTGCCAAATATGTACGAATATTTTTAAAGAACAATTAAAATGCTCTGTTAAGTTCTTTGTAACTTGCTTTAATATATCTTTTTATGTTTGGAAATACTTAATATAAGGCATCAACTTTATATTATTTTATTGAAGTAAGGTGCACCTTCGAAATTCTCTAGTAGAGAGTGCTCGACATTGAAAATTTTTTCAATTGATCATCTCGATCTCAAGATGTATGGATATGATCGAAAAAATATATGTTTAGTTCTAAAATAATGCATTTTGTAACATGTTGTCTAGAGCTTCTATTTTCAATATTTCAAGTGTTTATAGTTTTGCTCAATTTAGAATTTTAAATTTTATATTCAAAGATAAAAATAAATTTTTAAACCATAATGAAATTTTGATAGTAGAACTACATCTCTAGGCAAAATTTAAATGTGCGCCTTACTTATATGGTAGAAGGAGGGTGCCATATAAAATTATCACCCTTCATGTTTTATATACCAGCAAACTATTTATTTTTATTTATTTATTTGAACTAGAAATTTATGTTTATTTTTTTATGCGGGTCTTGTAACTTGAACTCTTTTAAGTTTCTTATATGTGTTTTTATGTTTCTTACGAACAAAAATTTTAATATTTATTTTTAGAGTGGACAACGTGTGGATACAAAGAAAAATATTTATTAAATTACGAAGTGAGCCAATTTTGGGTTAACACTACATGGAAGGTTGGTCAACTTGAGGTTTATTTTCAATATTTATTATTTTTCGATAATAGGGTTGTGCCCTATTGTTTTGGGGGCAGTGCCTAGTCAGTACGATGTTAGCATCATCGTACCACCTTCTGTGGTGCTCTTCAAAGCGGTCTAAAGTTGGCATCTTTGGACTGCAAAGACTAATTTTGTTAAGGATTCAGAGGCAGTCAGAGTTGCTCATTCTCGGACCGCATTCTTTGGTGCTCTTCAGGGCGGTCCGAGGTTGGCATCCTCGGATCACATTAACTCATTTGCTTGCTAAGAAATAAGGCGGTCCAAAGATGCCAATCTCGGATTGCCTTTTGGATTGGGCACTGCCCGTCACACTAGGGCATTGCCCTACTAACGAGAAAAAAAAATGGCCCATTTCATAGTTTCCTAATTTTGAAAAAAAATAAAAAAGTAGATCTTCCGTATGATTTTCGACCAAAATTAGCCGATTTCGTATTTTCTAAATTTTTTGTGTGTACGTAAATAAATTACTCTTATATTTAAAGGTCAAGTGATGAAGGCCTTAACTGATCAAACCCACTCTTTATTTCTTTTTCTTTTAGTGGAAAAATAATAAAAAATAAAAAGGTGTAAAAAGTTTTCCTAAAGAAAGCACAGAAATTTCGAGAAAGAGAATGCATCTTGAGGAAGATTGTGTACCTGATATGTTAATGTCCAAATGAAAGAAACCTCTCTCTCTCTCTCTAGGTGAGGAAAACTGAGAACTCAGAGGGACATTGGATGGTTAGTTATTAAAGATTGGAGAGTCTGAGAATAATCGTTATACTATGACAGTTATAGTGAAAGTAATTCTAACTTATAAGAGATAGTGAAGCATGGAAATTGTCATAAAAGAAACAGGTAATTTGAATTTAGAGAGAGAGAGAGGGAGAGAGAACTTATAGAGAGAGAAAGTGATTGAAGAAGGTTGGGGGAGTGCAGTTGAGAGGAAGAAAGGGTGTGTGAGAGAGAAGGGGCCCACGCACCGCCATGCGCACGGCTGTCTCACCAAAACCTAACCCGTCAGCCCTAACCTAATTCCAAACCAAACCCCAAGTCCCAAACCAAATTCCAAACCCTAACCCTAACACTAACCAACACAAAGTCTCCTCTCTCTAAATCGCTTTTGGGAAGAAGACTTTTTGGCGCAGATAGAAAGATGGATAGGTTCAGTGAGGAAGTAGTTTTGCTTTCCTTTCCTGAGGTTACAGATGCACCTCTCTTCTCTCTCTAGTCCAGCTTCCTTGGATGCTACTTTATTCTCTCTCTAACAGGTAACTCAAGGATCAAACAGACCGCCGAGTGTTTGTTTCTCTCCCTAGGCTGAGAATTTCTTGGTCCTATCTTTCTTCTCTTTCTATATTATGAGTTTCTTGTGTATTTTTCCATTTAACTGTTGAAATTTGTGAAGGAAGTTATAAGCCTATAACTGATGCATCCCATGTAAGATGTGTAAATGCTCTCTCTCTCTAAAAACAGAAGAAGGGTGCTCTACTAAGAGATTAATTTCACTTTGTAACAGATCGGAAAGTGGTAGCGGACTTAGAAGATGGGTAATCTCTTTCCTTGGAAATGGTTTTCTATCATCTCTAATTTAATGAAGGTAGCTTAGAGACCCGAGAGAGAGATTTCTCATGAAATAGGAGAGGGGTTTTCCATCATCTGAAAAGCCAACTGACTAGAGAAAGATTTCTCATCAAATTGGAGAGAGAGAATCGCAATCTTGTGAATATTGATATATAGAGAGTGAGATTTCTTATCAAATTGGGGAGAGAGCTTTCCAATTTTCTTCTCCCATAAAGGAGAGACAGAGGGAGGGGAGCATGTGTAATATATGAGACAGAGGGAAGAAAGAGAGAGAATGGATCCAATTACTGCATCAGGTCATGGCCTCTCGCTCCCCCCTCCCTTCCACACCAGAGATTTCCATAGCCATCACCACCACCAGCACCTCCACCACAACTCCGAAGAAGAACAAAGCCGGAGCAGTGATCTCAACAGAGGGATAAAGCGAGATCGAGATCCGAATACCCCGACAAGCAACAATGAAGAGAATCAAAACAGCAGCCAGAACATGGAGGTGCAACAGACAGGAGGAGAAGGCGAGGTAACTAGGCGGCCAAGGGGACGACCAGCAGGCTCAAAGAACAAGCCGAGGCCCCCAATCATCATCACCCGGGACAGCGCCAACGCACTCCGGTCGCATGTGATGGAGGTGGCGAGCGGGTGCGACATCGTGGAGAGTGTTGCTAACTATGCACGCCGCCGGCAGCGTGGGGTGTGCATACTGAGCGGGAGCGGCACCGTCACCAATGTCACGCTGCGGCAGCCGGCGGCACCCGGTGCCATAGTGACGCTCCATGGTCGCTTCGAGATCCTTTCACTGTCGGGGTCGTTCCTGCCGCCACCTGGACCGCCGGCGGCAACCGGTTTGACAATATATCTCGCAGGAGGGCAAGGCCAGGTGGTGGGAGGCACTGTGGTGGGTGCGCTGTTGGCTTCGGGGCCGGTCATCATTATGGCAGCATCATTTGGGAACGCTGCATTTGAGAGGTTGCCTTTGGATGAGGATGAGGCTGTATTGCAATTTCCCGGCGGTGGTGGGATGGGTGGGTCTCAGTCGAGTCCGGAGGCTCAGTCGCAGCCGCAGCAGCAACAGATGTTGGGGGATCCAAATGGAGCTTTGTTTCATGGGCTTTTACCCAATTTTACCAACAGCAGTCAGTTGCCGCCGGAGGCTTATGGTTGGGCAGGTGGCCGACCGCCTTATTGAGAACCCGGCCTCTCTCTCTGCCCTTTGAGCTAACTCTCTCTTCTTTCTCTCACATGACTTGACAAAGAGGAGTGTTGCAGTTCTTAGATTTGTGGTAAGGATGTTTTGAGGGATGATTTACATTTCTCTTTCTCTTCATATATTTGCTCTTTTTTCTCATCAGAATTTCCTATATCTTGGCATCTCTCCCTCAGTTTTATTCAGAAATTTTACTATCTTGATCTCTCTCTAGTTTGAGTTTCAACAAAAGGAGGGAACTAGGGTTTGTGGTGGTCGGGATGCTGTTGGCATAAAGGAATTGGGGTTTTAAGAGAGAGAAATTGGGTTTCAAGTTACAGATGAGAAAAGTTGGCAAATACTTCTCTCTCTCTCTCTCAATATTTTTCTCTCTATAAACTTTATCAAGAGGCTGAGGTTTTACATGGTTGAAAGAGGGAAGAAGGGGTGGAAAATTTTGGAAATGGGTGTGAATGATTTTGATGATGATAATTCATGTGTTTATTTGAGGAAAGCATGCCATTTGCATGGTTTAATGGACATGAAGATGAGTCATTGGCTTTTCCAGGAGCACCTGGTTGGGTGCTGCATGGAGAGAGAGTAAGAGAGTAAGAGAGAGAGAGAGAGAGTAAGAGAGAGAGCAAGAGAGAGAGAGAGAGTCAGGTAGAAAGGGGAGAGAGAGTCAGGTAGAAAGGGGAGGAGCTGCTTGGTTTTCAGTAGTGTGCAGAACTGTTATCGAGTTGACTATTTGAATACGTGCATCCAGGACACACGGGTTCTTCATGTAAGTGTTCCACTCCCTCTCTCTCTCTTTCTCTCTCAATTGTCTGCATCAAATTCATGTAACGGTTGGGGGTTCTGTCAGGGTCTGAATTCCTCTCTTTTGAGCTTCCAACTTTTTTATTCGTAACTCCCCAAAAAAACGCAGATTCTTGTGACTTCTGTTCCATAAATAAGTTGGGTTTCACCTCTTTAGTTTTGCCATTTTCCAAATGCAAGCTCGTTTCTAGCTTCTACCATTTTCTTCTGATAAATAATGAAACAAACCATTTTAGTAGTGGTGGAGTTCAAAGTGCATGCAAAATATCATGCACTCCCACAGTAGAGAGAAGAGAGAGAGAGATTTCTTTCTTCAAATTCCTTCTATCTGAGAATCAAGCCTTCTTGGTCTCTCTTTAGAATCCCCATCCATTGTCTGAGACGTTTTCCCCTTACAGCTATGATCTCCCATCCATTTTGTAACATTCATTGAACATTGCCAACTATGAAAAATATTCTGTCTTTTTTCTTGTCAAAAAAAAGAAAAGAAAAGAAAAATATTTAGTCTTTGCATTTTATATGTGACTAAATAACTCAGGCTTTACTAGTAGTTTATTTAATGTTGCTTAAATTGTCTGCAAGCGTTCTCATGTAGGATCATATGGGGTATGAAATAGGGTTCAACATAAATGAATTCGCTCCTTTTTGAAAGTTTTTTATTAGTCATTTATGCTCTTGATGCCAAACCTCATTCTTAATCCACTTATCGGATAGACATGCTCCTTTTTCTAAATTTATTAAACATAATGCACATATTCCTTTTTCTCCATGCTTTTTATAAGTTTCATGTATTTTCTTTTTCTTCCCTAAGGTGGCTGATATAGAAAACAATCCTTACCTAACCCAAAAAGGAAAAAGTTTATATACGGTTGCAACCTTAAAATGTAGAATTAAATATGCACCTAAAAAATCCATCATAAAAATTTGTTTGGATGTTGGAAAACCCTCTAATTGACTATCTCGACATCGAGATGTATGAATATGAAAAGAGAATAAAATTTCGAGTATGCAAAATAGTATATCTTGCAACACATTACCTGGACGGTCCATTTTCAAGATTTTCAAGTGTTTATAGATCTATTTGATCTGAACCATATTTAGAGTTTAAAATTTTATAATTAATGATGAAAATAAATTTTCAAGCCAATCCTAAGAATTTTTTATATCAAAACGACATTTATGATAAAATTTAAAGCTGCTCCTTAAATGACATATATGGTAAAATTCTCATGTGGAGAGAATTCAACATTAGTAGATAGAATTCAATACAATTTGTGAAAGCATTTGAGTGGCAGTCCCAGGGTCTTAAAGGTCCAACAAACTCATGTCATGGTTGGAAATGCATCTCTAATAGAGATTATTGTCCATGGTTTGGCATGCCTTTTTTTTATTGTTTTTATTTTTGCTCGAGAAGGCAAACTCAAATTTACATTGTGTGTAGGTATATTTATATTTTCTATAGGTATTTACCACACTCCAATGTCTAAGAAACTAGATTCTATTGGTGAATTTATGAAGATCTTGAACTGATACATCAAAGCATGGACTTCGATTCTGATGGCTAATTATGTCACATATATTGCTCCCTGCATTCTATGTTACATAGCACACGAATATGTGCTAGCATATGATACGCATACAAGTGCATAAATGTAATATTAAAATTGGTTTATAAAAAAATGATACATACATATACCATTTGAGAAATGGAACATAAGGGATTTAGTTTACATTTTAGAGTGCAGAAATGTAATATTAAAATTGGTTTATAAAAAAATGATACATACATATACCATTTGAGAAATGGAACATAAGGGATTTAGTTTACATTTTAGAGTGATTTACGTATGGACCCTAAAATTGTAGGTAAAATACAAAATGCTCCACTTATATGCAGAAGTTACAAAGAAGATCGGTCAACTCCCTTTTTTTTTTTTTTTCGAAATTGCCCCTCAATCAATCGAATTTTGATTTGCTTTTACTCTTTTTTTTTGTTTTGTTTTTTTCATTAGTATGGAAGTCCCTTACAGCATGGGGCACTTCCCTACTAATGAAAAAACTAAAAAAAAAAATAAAAAAATGAAAATTCACTCTAACTGAGAGATATTTTTGGAAAATTTTTAAAATGATGGTTGACCGAACTTCTTTGTAATTTCAGTCTATAAGCAGACCATTTTGTATTTTACCTAAAATTTTAGGGTCCGTACGTAAATCACTCTTACATTTAAATACTTTATAATGTGTTTCTCAACTAAAAGTACTGGTGCAATGCATGTGCCATTAGGGGTGGCAATGGGTCGGGTATGGATTGGGTCCGGTTGGACCCAGAACCAGACCTGAATAGATTTGAGTCCAGGTTTTGGACCCAGACCCGACCCATCGGGTCCAAAAATTGGACCCATAACCTACACGCTGCGTCTCGGGTCTACACCATCGGGTCTCGAGTCCATTGTCACCGTCACTATGAGCTTCTTTTATTTTTATTTATTTTTTGGTCCTTTATTTACCATCATATACTCGTATTATTGTCAACAAGGTCATAATCACCCGCTATTATATTTCAAGCCGTGTGATTTGTCGTTTAATAACTAAAGATGACTACTAGTTTTAATTATATTTAATTATTAATACACCCAAATGAATAGAGCTTAAAGTAAAGTATTTTATCTTTAATAGTTTACGTGTATAGATAGGATCAAGCTGGACTCGGACCCACCGGCCGGGTCCAGATGCTAGACACATACCCGACCCATGTTGAGTATACTCGTTGGGTCCTGGGTCAGGTCCGGTTCCATTGCCACCCCTATGTGCTATTGGCTAGTAAAATTATTAATCAGTTTAGGAAACCATGACTTGGATATGCTATTTGGCCTTGGGCTAGGCCGGGCAGGTACCAGCTAGGCTAAAAAGTGTTAAAAAATAAAACAATTCCTATAAAATATGAAAAATGTATTTAAAATAAAATTAGCAAAACAAATCTAAAAGAAATTATAAAATTAGTGAAAAAATAGATTTTGAAAAATCAATTTATGACTAGAAGTATTTTAGAAATAATCTAAAAGATAAGGAAAAAAGTAAATAAAAGTATTCATGAGCAAAATCTTTTTCAAAATGATAAAAAACATAAAAAAAGATATATATAAGGATGCAACTTTATAATATAGAACTACGGATGCATCTAAAAAATCCATTTAAAAAGGTAGTTTTAATGTTAAAAAACCGTTTGGTCGATCATCTCGACATCCAGATGTATGACCATGAAAAATAAAAAGATTTTAAATCTCAAAAATAGTGCATTTTACAACATATTATCTACACCGTCTATTTTGATGATTTTTGTATGTTGATAGATCTACTTGATTTTAACTATTTTTAAAATTTAAAATTTTATAATTAGATATAAAAATAGATTTTGAGAAAATCCTGAGAACATTTTACATCAAAATTATATACCATGATAAAATTTGAAGTGCACCTTACCTCTACAGCTACGGATGCATCCGTATGCCAACTGCACCCATCATAAAATCCTACAGAAGGGTTCGATCAAAGGCAAGATATATATTGAGGGTTGGGTTTCTTAAAACAGGAAGAAAGAAGGTGATTCTTCAAGCCAAACAAATTCTTTTTACTGGAGACATTGCATTCAATGGATAAGGATGGTAAAACGAAGAAGTTTATTTCGAAAACATTGGATATTTACTTGTTAATGTATTCAAGAAAACGTACATCTAACGGCAGAAGTTTAAAAAGAGAGAATGATATAACAGAAAATGACAACATAATTTATGTCTCCTGCATTTCTTAAATTTCAAAAAAGTCATATATTGAATGTTGCGCTGATATATTATCGAAGCTATAATTTTTTTTGGGTAATTCAGCGGGGATAAGGAGCCCCTACTCATTTTTTAATGCATTATGTGAGAATGAAAGCCTAAACTTTAGCTGGGGCACAAGTGGTGCTACCACCACAACCCCAACCCCATTCTCAAAAAACGTGGTAAGTCAGTAGGGATTTAGGCCCCTACCCTTTGATGAGGATGGAGTCCAAGACCCCACCATGAAGCTCAACAATACTACCGTCAAGGCCCCAAGACCATTCTCAATGGAAGCTATATACCTCAATTACTGATAGTTCAATATTTTAGGTTAGGGTGCAGCTTGTATAAGGTGTCAAAAAATGATTTGATTGGGCTGCAGCCCTATCAAAATAAATACGGAAAATATTTATATAGAGCCGAGTCTCTAAACAATCAAATTAAAGCCCACCTCACATATTTCACTAAAAGAGGTTGTTTTGATGTCCAAATATCCTGAAATTGATCATCTTGACACCAAGATGCATGAACATGAGTAAAACATGGATTTCAAGTTTTTGAAATAGTGCATCTTGTAACTCATTTTTGGATTGTCAATTTTCATGATTTTCAAGTTTTCATAGATCTGCTCTATTTACACTATTTTTGGAGCTTTAAATTTTATAATTAAAGATGAAAATATATTTTAAAGCTAGCACATAGATTTCCAGTATTGAAACCATATTTCTTGACACTATTTGATGGTGCGATTTATTTTGATTGTTTAGAGTCTCGACTCTATATAAACCACACCCAGTAAGTAAATCCCCACTTCATAACTCATCAAAAATTGTAATTCAAGCATTAACAAACCTTTACATCGATCATCTCTACTTAAAAATTATAGTAATGAAAAAAAAGAAAAGGATTTCAAGCTTTAAAAATAATGTATATTGTAACAAATTATCTAGACCAGTCCATTTTGCTTTAAAAATAAATTTTCATAGATCCACAAGATCTATACTATTTTTTGAGTTTCAAATTTTATTGTGGGCATTGGAAATTGATTTCAAAACCATCGTAGAGATTTTTGTCGCTGAAAGTACTTTCCGGATGAAGATTTGAGGCGAGGCTTTATTCTATTTTTATAAAGCCTAGGCCTTACATAAACCTCGCCCCTTAAATAATCAAAGCAAGACGTGCCTCCAAACTTTATCTGAAGATCCAATGTTAATATAATAAATCCTTATGATGGTCTAGAAAAGTATTTTACCCTGAATTGTGAAGCTTCAAAAGCTCCAAAACTGGTACAAGTCGAAACAGATTTATAAGCACTTCAAAATCTTGACATCTAGATAATGTTATAAGATGCACTATTTTTGAGAGGTGTGACTTTTTTTTTTTTTTTTTTTTGGGATTTTATACAATGAGACCATTTACCTTTGGTATAGGGAGGTCATAATTACTTACAATCATCCAATGTGAAATCTGATAGCTTGAGTGTGTCACAAAGTTCAAACAAATTTCTTTAGAACTTTGAACCACCCAATTTCATATCTAATGTTCAAGAATAATTGTGACTACCTTCTACCAGAGATAAATGATCTCATTATATACTTCCCCCTTCTTCATATTCGTAACTTCCCAAGTTGAGGTGATCAACTTGATGGCTTTCGAGTGATGGAGAAACCTTTTCTGCGTAGATTTTTGATAAGCGCCTTAATACGTATCTTTTCTATAGAGCACACCGTCTCATATTATTATCTAGTATATATCGTGATAGGCAACGCCCCATATGTAAAAGACAGCTATTGCATTCAAGTGGGTTAAGAGCAAGGATAAAGATCGATAAAATGCTTCAATTCAGGGAAATTCATCAAATCAGAGATCAATTACATTTCATCTATCCATTGATTTTCAGCAATTTCCAATAATTTGTGGCCCTTGATTATGTATCCTCTAAAGGCCATTTGAAATTAGATGAAAAGAATAATGTGCTTTTTGAAATTAACGTAAAAGAATCAAGTGAGATGTTAAATAGTTCACTCTTAAATGTACTTTTGATAAACTTTTCAAAACCTTAAATCTATGCAAGAGTTTTACCTCCATAAAGGGAGTTATAGAAAGTAGCCTATTAGATGGGACTAACATTCCCGTTCGAGAAAGGGGCTGAGTCGTGGTGGTAGTGATCCTACATACTATTCACTATGTTGTGGTTTTCATTCTCACTTGCATTACCCCACTAACATCTTAAAAAAAGAAAAAGCTTTCATTCTCAAGTACATCACCCTACTGACATATTAAAAAAAAAAAAAACTTCTAAATCATTTAAAAAAAAAAAAGTAGGGGCCTATCTTTCCCACTGAATTACCCAAAAAAAAATATATGTCAATCGAATAGAATAGAACAATCAAAGGGGAGACAATCATCATTATGGAAAATATTTTGAGTGAGGAGTTTTATCAGGATGTGTTTACAAGGAATTTATCATATAATTATTGGGGTTTTAACATATTGAATTAATTAATTATTTATTTTAGAATAAGGTTTTATCAATGTTAACTAAAATGAATTCAAATTGTACTAAATTTAGAGATAAATAAATACAAATAATTTATACATAACAACAAATAAAGAAAAAACAAAAGAAAAAACAAGGAAAAAAAATGATTAGGTCGGGCGCAACTGGGCTGACACTGATCCTATCCTGCCTCGAGCCACAATTTATGGCCTAGGCTTTACTTTTTAAGAGTTGGGCCGGGCCACCCGGCCCATTGCTAGCCCTAGTCAAGCCCATTCTCTATTTTAGACTCCCATTTAGTTATGCGCACGCTAAAAAAGCATTTTGCACGTGATATAAAAATTACAAGGGAATGTTTTTTTCATGTGAAAATATTTTTAGAAAAATATTTTCATATGAAATAATTATCTCATGGTTAGTTGTGGAAATATTTTCATACCAATTCATCCCAATGCATCTTTTCATATCAATTGGTTAATTGGTGTGAAAATATTTTCTCACCTAACTTCACGACGGAATTTTTCATGTAAAGATATTTCTTGAGAAATATTTTCATGCGAACCACACACGCATGCAAAAATTTTGATGCTACATGTGCATGATTTGATTTTGAAAATATTTTTTTTTAACAAAATCATGCACATGTAGCATGTTTCAAAATAATAATAAAAAAAAGTAGAGAAAAAAAAAAATCTTATCCTTTTTATTGTCAAAAAAAAAAAAAAATCACTGTAAACTGCTCCTTATTTGCCTTTGATTTCTTTTTTATGTGAACATATTACTATTGCAACCGTTGTATAGTAATATGATGCAACCATTTATTTATGATGTTCATTCACTTGGGGGAAGCTTTCTGTGAACTGAGTAGATGGCTGAGATGGCTTGAGTCACAATGTTACAAACGAGCTCTTAACCATCAGATCTTGATCAAAATGCTCATAGTTTTTTTATTTTTATTTTTATTCTACAAAAAATTTGAAAGATGCATAGATCCGACGTGGGTGAACATGATAAACTAATAAACAATATCTCAGGCGATGAAAAAATTCCAGAATACCCCAACAAATTTTAGGGGCATTTTGGTCATTTATTTTAATTATTTTGTTTTAGTTTTTCAATGATCACCCTAATGTTATGATGGGATGCCCAAAATTTCATCAAAAAATGTTTGTAGAAAAAAATGAAAAATAAAATAGTATTTGACATGACATTGTGGTATGAACAATCGTAGTTGTTTGATTTAGATCGAATGGGTTAAAAGTTGAGTCACATATAACTTATATGTTGTTGGGGAGGGGTCACACTCCCCGTGAATTAAAAGAAGAGATGTCAATTGGAAAAACAATAATATTTGGGTCGAGGTGTTGAACCCGAATCCAAGGTCGGGTCTATCCATCGAGTCCTGGGTCTGGTTGGGACCATTGCCATCCTAATGTTTATGTGAAACATGTGTGCTATGACTATGAGCTTCTTCTTCTTCTTTTTTTGTCTTTTTTTTACTCGCGGCATTTCAGTATTGCACAACATTTATGAGCACCCACATTCCTTTCTATATTACATAATATTTGGAAATTCCTAAGAAACAAACATATTGGCAACATTTATAAATACTCATATACACCCATATTATTCGGGTCGGGTCCGCGTTGGGTTAGGCAGGACCTGGACCTAGACCCAAACAGTATTCAGGTCCAGGTTTTGGACGCGGACGCAACCTTTCAAGTCCAAAATTTGGACCCATACATGGACCCAAGGTTGGGTCTAGTCGCTTCCATTGCCACCCCTAGATGGTATGCTGCATCTAATGGTTAAATTTTTTTTTTTGTTTCTATTTTCTATTTTTAAATTTAAAAATAGTTTTATCTGAAATTTGGGATATATATATATATATATATATATATATATATATATATATATATATATATATATATATATAATTTCAGGTAAAAATAAATTTAAATAAAAAAAAAAAATGAAATTATATCTTAACTGTGGGGGACTTTCCCAAAAAATTCATAGATTTCGTTGTTAAACGATTAATGAGACTTCATCTCATTTTTCTTTTTTCCTTTTTTTATTTTTCTCTTTTTTTTTTAGTAACTTGAGACTTTGGTGGGAACGGAGTCCGAGTCCTCTTTCTGGGTGATCGGAAATGGTACCCACCGTAACCATAGTCCATTTCCCATGAGAGTTTATCTCGTTGGCGAATAAACCATTCCATCTACAAAGAAATTGTTGAACACACGCATCAAATGTACACTCCAATAATGAGAAATATAGAAGAGAGAAGGAATTGTCGGAAAATAAGAATGGAAAAGTGTTTGGTGAGTCGGTCTACTTAACTGTACATCTGGCCTCCCTTCAAAATTCATCTTTTAGATGGATTCAAAATTGTGAGACTTGTTAATCTCAATTAACATGATGACTATGAATTTGGAATTTTTTAATTTTTTTTAAAATAAAATTCATAATTTTGAATATAGTTTTCCACCATCGATTTTGAGGTGCAGTCGAAGCATATTTTTGACGTGGATCCCTAAGATGAACGTTTGATCCATGAGGAGACACACTTGTTTTTGGTGAGTCCGCTGACATACCAAAACCGTGTGTGGTAAGATTTTTATGCCCTTTTCTGAACTCTCGCACAGCACGAGGACACGTACCCTTATTTCAAGTTTCATGTAGGTGGAAAATTCACGTACGGACATGAGATGTTCTCAAGAGTTACCTTTTGGTCCACAATTTTTTTTTTTTTTTTGGCAATTATATATATATATATATATATATATATATATATATATATATATATATATATATATATATATATATATATGTTTTTTATTCATTTACAGTTTGGATTATGGTTCGATGTTGCAAACATCAAAATAACATCTTTAAAATTTTTTTATGATTTTTAAGGTAGTCTAATACCCTAAATATCAAACATACCTATTTTTAGAGGGGTCTGATATTAAAAATATCAAACTACCCCATATTTGACATTTTTTATTTTTTGTAAATATTCCAGTGATGTTGGAAACATCAAGCTTTATGAAAAAATAAATAAATTTAGATGATGTGTGTGTAGAGTGATTTCGTGTAATTGTCTTATTGTAATATAATGAAATACACCTTCAAAAATCACTTTAGAAGCATGTGTTTTTACATGTGATTTTGCAAATAGCCAGACTAATTAAATCCTCATATGTCCACGATCGTGTCCAAACTTGAATATTAAAATTCAGAACAGGTGGGTTCAGCCAATTCAAATATATGAATAGATCAATCTGAAAAGACCTATCCTTCAAGATCCTTAGCTGAGCCGACTTAGGATTGTGTAAAATTCTGAAAGAAGACAGGTCATAAAGAAAAATAAATAAAATAGACTTATTATAGAAATAATGAATAAAAAAATAAAATAAAAAAAAGAAAGAACTTGGAAGCCGATACCTCAGGCTCGGCAACTGGAAGTCATCCAGTCAGTTCCACTCCTTCAACTCCTAAACCATGGTGAAGTGGAAGAACAAACCTTTCAGTCAAATCCTAAACCCTAGAGGAAAATTCCAGGACATAACTCTTTCTTGAACTGCAAATAAAACATATGGATCAGCAATCTTGATAGTGGAGCAATAATCATCTTCTTCAACTAATTGGGGCGCTAACTTTAGGTGCCAGATCTGTGGGTGCAACCTCCAATATTTCTTTTGTTTTCCTCTTATTCTATTTCACTTTATTTTATTTACTTTTATTTTTATTTTATTTTATTTTATTTTTTAACATCTTTGAAAATCCTATCTTCTAGTTTTCTACTATTTTTTACATTTTCTTTTAAATTTTACACAAACATAAGCCGACTTGTCTACCCAATGTTCGCAAAATCGAACTGGAACGGTTAACCGGACATGGGCCTGAAAGCGATTTAACCCGGCCTGACCGGTAAACCAGCCGATTCAACCACTCTAACCGGATAAGTTCTGCTCGATAAAACAAGTATGGAAAACAATAAATAAAATACAAAAAGAATCTATTAAAATATGAAAAGCATATGAAGAATGTGATTAAAACAAAACACACTCAAATGAAGTTTAAAATTAATAAAAAAAATGGATTTTAACGCATCGATTAGTGCCTAGTGGTATTTTTAAATATTTTTGAAAAATATCAAAAAATATAAAAGTGAATATCAATGACCATTTTTTTTTTAATCTTTACCATAATGTAAAGAATACTAAAATAGTGTTAAAAAAATCGACTTGAGCAATTTTTTTTTAAAAGAAAATGAAGAAAAAAATTAAGTTATATATATTATAAACGCTTTTTTATTATCAACTAAGTAGTAAATGGCGCATTGGATTTGATAACAGAGGACTCATCTGGCAACAGGATTTGAACCATGATTCATATAAAACTTAATCATCAAAGCTAACCAATAAACCATTCTAATGTATTTGATATAAAATTGAAGTAGTATTTTATTTAAATTTTAAAATATTGGTTGATCACAAAAATCGGCCTAAACCAAAATCAACCAGATCTAACCAGCCAGTTAACGGTTAGATTGGCCGATTTTAGTACAACGAATTGTGAGAAAGAAGTCTTTTGCGCCCTATTTCTCATAATATGTAATTTGAAGGACCCTTATTTATCGACTTTTGAATTTAACTTTGTTTGGACACATATCTATATAGAATGACTTGTAGTATGTTTCATCTAGATACACATGTAAACAGTTTGGCACCAATTGTGGGGCCCGTTGAACTTAGGTTTGAGAAAAAACCAGCAAATAACGTCCTTTAAACTAGCAAGTCACGGCCAGACACGGAACTCTAGAGGACCTAACGATCCAGCGAGGCATTTAGTGAAACTCAGTTATAAAAGAAATTTTAGATAGATGAACTCTTGGAAAAAGTAATTATGCCCATTGTGGTAGTTCTTTCATTGTATATATATTGATAATACAATGATGTAATATATAGTTTCTTATCTTGTTACATCCAATATATACTTTCATATCTTGTTACATTCTCCTCACAAGGAAAAAGCAATATTTCTACTGTGGCATTTCCAAAATTTGGAATTTTTGGATTTTGTTTCTATTACTCTTGCTCAAAACTAGGCTGGAGAGACATTTGAAGCTCGAGTTTGAAACAAAGATCTCGAAAAACTTATCGTGGCAAAGGCTTAGTGAAGATATCAGCGACTTGATTGCGAGAGGAACAAAACGAGTGATAAGCAATCCAAGAACAACCTTGTCATGCACAAAATGATAGTCTAACTCAATGTGATTTTTCCTTGCATGAAAAACATGATTAATTGTCATGTAGAGAGTACTAATATTATCACAAAAAGGTGTTGGTAGCTAAGGATGAGACACTCCAATATCCCGAAGAATGAAAGAAAGCCTTGTCAATTCTGTAGCAGTGGATGTCATAGATCGGTATTCCGCTTCAGCATTGGAACAAGGCACAATCAAATGTTTCTTAACACTCCAAAATATGCAATTGGAACCAAGATAAGTACAAAAACCAATAGTTGACCGACGGATGGTTGGACATCCAGCCTAGTTTTCGTCAGAAAAGGCATATAACTCAAGGGAACTAACATATACGATTCTTATACCACATAATTGTATACCATTGAGATAACGAAGAATCCACTTAACTGCTTGAAAAAGGGCAATTGTAAGGGCATGCATAAATTGAGACACGTTATTAACAATATAGGAAAGGACTGGCCGTGTTATGGTAATGTATTGACGTGCACCAACACTGCTCCGATAAAGAGATGGATAAGGAACCATTGGTGTTGGAATATGTTTGGCATCGAGCATCTGAGCATGATCAAGAAGATCCCACACATATTTGTGTTGTGAGAAAAAAATATCCCACGTGAAAAATTAGATACTTGTATGCCGAGAAATATAAATAATATCAACAACATAAAGGAGAACGATAAGAGTGCCTTGAGTAGTGCAAAAAACAAGTAGAGATGAATCAACTATGCTACAATAAAACCCCAATACTAAATAGGCACTAAATCGATCAAACCATGCCTAAGGTGCTTGCTTGAGACCATATAAAGTTCCTTTCAATTTGGAGATATGATTTGGAAATTTTGAGCTAACAAATCCAAGAGGTTGTTCCATAAATACAAGTTCCTTAAGAAAACCATGCAGGAAAGCATTTTTCACATCCAACTGTTTGATAGGTCAATGTCGCACCATAACTATGATCAACACAATCCAAATACTAGAGGGCTTAAAAACCGGGCTGAATATTTCAGAGAAATCAATTCCAACAACTTGATTGTATCAATTAGCAATAAGTCTGGTTTTAAGTCTTTCTGGACTGCCATCAGACTTCAATTTGGTCCTATGGACCCAACGAGAACCAATAACATTTATACCTGGAAGATGTGAAACTAGCTCTCAAGTTGAATTAATGTGTAGGGCTTAAATATTCTCCCCCATCGCATGATGCGAATTCGGATGACCGAAGACAGACTTAATAGTTTTAGGTTCAGAAGGAATAGCTTTGAAAGTAGGAGCATTTGAGATTGCTGCCATGGATGGGAGAATCCAAGGTCTACAAGTACCATCTTGAGATCTTGTGACCATGTGATAACGAGGATACTCAGGCTGATAAAAAATTAGATTAGTTGGTTTTTTGAGTGGCAACAATTTCATTGCCATAGTTATGTGTTGCATCATCATGTATATCTTGCATCGGTGTTGCAGTGGTGACATCTCCCTTTATAAGAGAAGTTGGAGAGTTATCATTGGTGATGCGCAGAGAAGGACCTATGGGACCATATACATTAAAGGCATGTAAAAAATCATTTGATGAGAACTCAAAAAGTATAAGGGAAATCTGTTATACATTGACTAACAGATAACATGTTTTTTTTTGTTTTTTTTGTTTTTCATTTTAGGCACCAAATGAACATTAGAAACATTAAATTTTCTAGACTCTAGAGTAATATTTGCATCACCAATATGTGAAATATTTAATTGTTCACCATTCCTAACCATGACTATATATGTGCTTCTATAGGGACGAAGATTTAATAGTTTATTTGGATCTCTTATCATATGAGTACAAGCACTTGTGTCCGGGAACCATTCCGAGTCTTGTGAATCAGCTATAGTCATGCAACAAGGGCCCGATGAATATCTTCTACTTAGTGTGTGTGGTTGAATCGATGCCAACACTTCAATGCAGTATGTCTAAGTTTCCCACAAATTTGACATTTTTCCCAAGGTGTATGAACTGACTATTGTATCTGAGAATCTTGTTGACAGCCTTAATCCATGTGTCGCATAGGAAATGTACCGCCACTTTCTTGATTTTTCTGGGGCATCCCACGACCCACATTACTGATCTGACTAGTTTGAACAAACCCACACCCTCGAGAGTTGAAGAAATGTTGACCACCAAAGTTGTTCCTCCCTCTACCTCTATAATTCTGGTTATCTCTGTTGGGTCCAAAAAAATATTGTTGTTCAACAAAGGCTATATTTCGATTTGGATCTGATTATATTTCAAAGAATGGGGCTGATTTTTATTATCATGGCTTTGAAGAAGAGATATATTTTTAGAATATGAAAGAATCAGAGGCTTAAGCATAGTGGTAGTAAAACTCTCATATTTTTTATGAAGTCCATCAAAAAACCAAAAAACCTTATTTTCATCTAATACGGGTTTTCCAATAGCCGCCAAATCATCACATATACTCGTGAATTTGCATATGTATTTGATATGGCTGAATTCCCTTTCTTACAGAGTTGGAGTTGCGGAGTAAGTCGATACTCCCTAAATTGAGAATTACTTACATAGTTATTCTTTAAGCATTTCCAAACTTTTGTAAAAGTCATGAGGCCAACAACAAGGCCAAGACACTCTTATGATAATGTCCATGTGATTTAGGCTTTAAGAAGCCAGTCGGATTTTAGCCATGATTTGTACTATGGGTTTTCTATTTTATCTTATTATCAGGAGAAGAAATCTTTTGACTTGGTGTAAAACAATCACCATTTATAAACCCAAAAAGTTCACGACTCTCAATGAGAGAGAGCATTTGAGTTTCCCATAATAGATAGTTGTTATGTGTCAACTTAATAAACACAAAAGTTTCTATATTAAGGGTAGAAGGATAGGGATACTTGGGCATTGAGGATATAATATTCATTGGAACAAAGAGAGGACATTGTTTTCAAGAGAGAGAGAAAAATTGCAAGGGACGAATTTTGCAAACAAATTGGAAAAGTAGGTTGGGAAATATGAAGTGAGAAACCAGATATGTAATGGAAAGGACAATAGTGTTTTTAGAGAGAAAAATTTACATTCAATAGAGGAACAACAAACTTGGAATATGAGATTGGGATCGATGATCGCTCTGATACAAAAAAGAAATTTTAGAGAGATGAACTCTTGGAAAAAATAATTTTGCCCCACACTTTTTCTTGTGGTGGTTCTTTCATTGTATATATTGGTAATACAATAGTTTAATATACACGTTCTTATCTTGTTACATGAAAGATATACTTTCCTATCTTGTTACATTCTCCTATCAAGAAAAGAACAATATTTTTACTGTGGCCTTTCCAAAAATTGAAATTTTTGGATTTTAACATGTCTTTGGATATTTTCTAGCCCAAAAAGCTCCTTCTTTTGGTACAAGGATCTGCTTGTGCCAGATCCCGTGTTTCAGCAGGAAACATCCCTGTTGTGTCTTATTTCTTTGGTCTTCTGTATTCCTTAATGTTGTTTGGTAGTGTTTATTCTCTTACGTAATTTCTGACGTCAAGGGCAAGTAAAAAATGTCATCCTCTGGGTTGCCCAAACCGTCATTTTAGTTCTTTGTCTATTGAGTTTAATCTCCTAGCAGTTTGAAACCACTTTGAATTCATATTTGTAGACACCCCAGAAAACTGTAGAAATATCGAAGTACCCCTGGACCCTGAAACCTGAACCAATCATATGTCCCTCTAAAATGAACCACACCCCAACATCCAAGCCACATGGCAGAGCTTGAAACCTTGGAAGACGACCTGAAGACCAAACTAAATAGTCCAGAACCAAGGACTACCAGTTTGGAGACAACTACATAGCAAGCAGTTCCGACTACATTATAAAAGTCGCCAGCGAAGGTCTCAATGGACTTGAAAAAATGTTTATGCAGATCATCGAATCTGTGTGTCAACATACGCCCTAGAGTGTCGGCACTAACGGGTGGTGACTATAGGCAATGGCAAGTTCAAATTCGTTGGTAACACTAACAATACCGTCGGACTCTAACTGGTAAAATCAGGAAGACCAGGATGTACGGATTGACCATAAGATTTCTCGAAACTGTGACGACGATGACAGCCTCGGCAATGCTTCTGGCCTCGGACCTGTCGAATGAAATGTCAAATCACCTAACATTAGGATGAGTGCCATGAGTGGTCGATGACCTCACCAAATGTGGCACTCACGTCAACACCATTTCCACCATTGACAATCCTTGATGGGCCGGACCACCGGCCAGGGCAGGTTCCAAAAAAGGACATGTGACAAAGGTGCCATTATCGTTGCACATCTGACACACCGCCCCCAAAATTGTACCGTATTGTAAGATCATAGGTGGCTTAAGCGGCGTATTACGCGGCCCGTAATTAACGATCAGGCAACGAGTGTGTCAACCGCATTGATGGAATTGTCGCTCTCGATAAATCTACACAGCCCAGATTTGACCCCAAACTTCAATGTTGGTTCAGGCCCTGCATCCTTAAATAATATAGTAAAAGGATTATCATATGATTCTAGCAAGAACAAAGCAACATCACCTCCTCATACGATTCTAGCAAGAACAAAGCAACATCACCTCCTTATATGATTCTAGCAAGAACAAAGCAACATCATCTGCTTATCCTACTCATTCGTTAATTTCATCGAGTGAATAAATTATGTTGTTGAGCCCATTCAAGTATTCCAACACCTTCATACCCCTTGCATCCGTAAATAATAAAGTTTCCTTTTCAAGAAAAATCGATGTTTGAGTCATTTGGTTTGGCATAAGTTCAAGTTCACCCGTCAATCTGCCACCTTTTCCTCTTCTTCTATAAAATGGTAAATCCACTACAGAAAAATGAATAGTTATGAGTACCTTCTTATGCCATTGTTCTAAATCATCATCCTTTATAGTTTCTAATTTATTGGATTTCTATGTGTTGACTTTGTTGTACTAATATGTCTTGAACTTTTGATATCCAAATTTTAAAATATTTCTCCCATCAAACCTCTCAATCTCAAATTTATAGCTGTCCAGTTTTCCAATAGCGATGCACAGTTGGCTTGAGCTCTATCACCACTTACTGGGAACCAAGACTCACTGGATCACCCTTCTTTTGATGAGCCCTCCATTATAACAAATCGAATACCTCGAAACCAATTTGCCTATCAAAGGAAAAATTGATCTCAAGCAACCCAAACACCTAAAGCAAAATATCGTGTAATAGATTTTAGAAAAATAAAAAGAAATCTAGAGAAAAAAATAGGAAAACCTAAAACTATAGTGACGCACTACGGACAATCAAAGGACCACCAACGCAACATCCATGGCAACTAGTAGTGATACGATTTAACCATGACGAGAGAGTTATACGATTGGGAATAATATATAAGTTAACTAACAATTAGCAAACAACCATTGCTTCTGTTTGACTACAATTTTGGTTCACCCGCTAAGTAATGGGGAAACTTCAAAGTGTTAACGGTGGTAATGAAGCCCACGGGTGGTTGTTTGGGGTCTCAGACAATTAATTATACATCATGATATAAACTTTGGACCAAAAAAGGGGATCTGGAGGCACAAGGACGTGTCTTCGAAGTGCTAAACGCTCCCATCTCGATAAAATTTTAAGGTGCAAAGGTCTTCCGGCCTAAAATACAATTCTTGAGTTATTGAGTTACATACTTTTGACACCCGTACAAAACTAGTCTCGAAAATACTGATATATCGTTCCAACTGATATAGTTCTGCAAATATCAATTAAAACAAACTTCTCTCTCTTACTACAAAATTTATCATCCATTCGAATACATCCATTGAGAACATCTTCTCTCTAGCTAAAATTTAATCTTCCAATCGATAAAATAATGGCAGTTTAACATTGATTGAAAAATAGAAGCACATAAACATCTCACACAGAAAAATAATAGAAGACTTTTGTAACAGCAATTGTTACCTGAAAAGTCAAGTGAGATCAGAGCTTCAAAACATTTTCTCTCTCTGCAAACTTATGTTATTAAATTTAACAGAATGCATGCAGAAAATATCTCCACAAGAAAGAAGAGAGTTCACTGGTTTCTCCCTTTGGAGAGAGAGAGCTAACCTTTACTCTCTTCGAACGAATTAGGGAGAGAGCCTGATAATGGAGAGAATGAAACAGAGGTTAATAATACAGCTCATTTAAAAAGGTGTCAAAAGAATATTAAATGGGGGTTGCTTGGAAGCCAGGTGGTAAAAAACGTAGTGCAAATAAAATGTGGACCATAGGGTCTACACTTTAAAAATAGACTAGCACCAAATAAAAGTTTTTTAAACAATTTGGCAGCAAAAAGCTGACACCTACGACCAGGCATCTGTGAACGTAACCACCGATGCCCCGAACCCATTTATTTTACTTACCAAGCTTTGCCTAGCAATGAACATGGAAAGATTTTGTCAAAAATTTCAAAAGAAGGAAATCCTTCTAAATTTTTTTAACTAGTCTATGAATCTTTGCTCATTAGTAAATAATAAAGGCAAGAAACAGTCTAGAAGTCTCTGTCTCTCTCTTTCCCTTTTTTCTTTTTTTACAATCTCTCTCTCTATTACTCAAAAGTTTTGTACCAAATATCCGAAGGACTTTAGCATTCTTTTAAGTATAGTTGACATTCTTATAATTATTTAAAAACCTCTATAACATTATCTACACTAACTGGAACCAATGCCTTTCACTATTAATAATTTATAATATCTAGTTACTAATAATTTATACAAATTCCTAAAAATACAATGGAGACAAACTATTAGAATTCTTTCTATAAGGTGCCTTCTCTTCTTTTTTTTTTATTATATTTTATAGTATGAGAAACTCTGCTACAAGAAAAAATAAAAAATGGAAAATCTTATGTATTTAAGGATGGGATCCATGCAATGTTATGCACAACATATTACAAAGAATAATAAAATGTCCAAGAGTATCCATGGAGTCCACATGATTCTAATTGAGGAGGGAAAAAAAAAAAGAAAAAAGGATGTGGCATCTGATAAATCCGAAAAAAGTGGCTTGTGATGCTCTTTTGGGTCAATTTTGATCGATATAAATAATTCCTTTTGTTCACATACATACTTGGTGTTGAAGCTCTCTCAACTTCCTTATTATTTGTTCACTTTCCAAGTTCTTCATGAAGCTCTTGTATCACGAGGCATATAGCAGGAAGTAACCATGTTCCAAAAGTTTCGCAAAATATTATTTCCTTGATAAAAAATGGGGGCCAAAGATGAGGAGTTCTAGTCAAACTAAACACAAACACGCTAGAAGTCTAATATCTAATATTGTGAAGTAGCTCCATCGTAGTACATATTAGAGTTCTGCAGCATTTAATTTGATTGGGATTCCTCATCTTTAACCCTAATTTCCATCAAAACATAATAAATTTCAAAAAATCTAACAGAATAGTAGTTTCTTGCTGTACACCTTGTTACTCTAAATCTTGATGAATATCAAGTAGAGAGTGAGTGAATAATAATGATGTTGAGGATGCTTGAACACCATTATGAGAAGAAAGGGAACAAGTATACTATCAAATATATCCAAAAGAACATCACAAACTACATGTTATTGATTTCCTACAAGCTACATTTTTTAACTACACGAAAAAACATTTTCTTTTTTAACTTTTCTTGGGCAGCAACCATTTAAAATTATTTCAGCATCGTCCGACATTTTATTCATTCGTATATGATATACAGTATATTGTATCCCTTATAACTTCAAATACAAAATGGTCTCCCCTTTCTTTGGCCTCTTTTACTTGTATTTCCTCTTCCATTCTACTTAAGGCAAGCAAAGAAACAAAAACATAGCATATGAAAAACATTCTAGCCATTTATATCTCCATTTCAATTTTTGCATTTTATATAAACTATCAGAAACTAGAGATTATAAATTATCAACAGCAGAATCGCATTGGTTCCTGCAACTTTTGAACAAGTATAAGAAGCAATTAATTATTAAAATTCAATTTACAAGAACATTAAGTATTAAAAAAAAAAAAAGCATACACCAAGGATATAAATAATATGAGACTCGACAGCATTGAACTGTTAACAACAATTATATTTCAAGCCCGAATCTGATAAAAGTTGCCACTAGGTAAACCCCAAGAATCAACACTGTAATGACATCTTCCTCCAATAACACAGATATAACCACCTTACTCAATCAAAACCAATCCTGAAGCCTTCTCCCGCAGGAAACTCATATCATAAATAAACTTACCTATATTATGCCTACAAACAAATTCATTTGAAACTAAATCGGCGGATTTATTCTCTCTCTTGTCGATTTCAATGAAATTTTTAATAAGTGTTTCTCCTCTATATTTTGGTAGATTTGATAAGTTTATGAGAAGAAAGAGAATTCCTAATTGCATACACATCCAAAATACATAAAAGGAAAGAACTTAAACTTCCAAAAAAAACAGGACGAAAGAAAGAGAAAACAGAAGCGGCACCAGACACCTATCTAAAGTTCACTGTTGAGCAATATTTCTAGAGCAGTGCTATAAAACGCAGGTGACTTCCAAGTAAAACATCATATAAATGGGAAACAGCCCCGTTTGGCCGGATTCCATTGCTTAATTATTTTTATGTTAAACTGGTCGAGTCTTTGGTAGACTCGGCCAAGTCTGTCAGACATGACTTGGTCTTCAGACCATTTTGAATTCCAAACTCAGCACATGTTTCCCTATACCATTCAAGAGTGATGAATTTTCAATTGTGATCTCAGTGGCATTACAAGATCCAATAAATTAGAGAGTTGTGATCTCAGTGGCATTACAAGATCAAATAAATTAGAGATTATTGCACTATGTCCCATCAGAATTATATTGGCTAATAGTTCTTAGGATGGATATTTGCAATGGTGGAGCAACAAAGACTCGGACAATCTTTGCGCTCCTTGGCTATCCCCAAATCACGCACCATTACTTACAATATTGACAGGAAGACAATGTCATGAGATCAGTTGTTCAAATTTGAAGAAATGAATTCGTACCCATATTCATAATCACCCTTAGAAGTTTACTGAGGAGCATAGCTCAAGCTAAAATGAGAATAAGTGTGTTGGTTGTCTAACAGAAGAAAAGGGAGACACAAAGAAACTTATATCTGAGGACAAAGAGCTATAAACCAAGGCATATGAACTATTCATGAAAGAGGAGGTCTCTTGATTACCAAAACCCGTATATAATGGTTGTGTGATGGTATTCGATTCCATCAACAGATACGAATGCGACCTAAATAATGAACGAGATTTTGATACTCAAGTGATGATATGCTTTAATTCTCTCATTCCTGCAAAAGAGAATATTCCTTTGGAAGAGTTCTTGGATCTAAAAACCTTGTGCCCCTCCAATGAAATTAGATGTTTCTTACCAACGCTCAAACTTCAAAACAAGCAAATGGTAAGATATCATTCCTACGGCACAAAAGATTGGCTCTGAGCAGTGTACCTTTGATGAGTTCCACCCTTGTTTTTGAAAAATTTATCAACTTATCTGCGAGTTGCTACCTAACATCTCTACATGTATTGTCTTGAAAATCATCTCCAGGTTCGAAGTTATTTAGTTGGCCTAAGAGATTACTCAAAGAGGTCAATGTAAAGTATATGGGGAGAGATGCTAGAGAAGATAGACATGAGCCAAGGGTATTGACAAAGGATTAGAAAACCATTAGCAACATAATGTGTTTGGTTGTGATAAAAGTGCACAGTGTTCCCGACCACCCCTTCCTCCCTCCCTCTCCTCCTTCCACGCCACCCCTTTGTTTTTGAAAGTTAACCTGGGACCTGGTAGAATGGAACTCTAGACATCTTGTGACAAACCGCCACCGTGACAACCTATGCCTTGAGCCTGTACCTTACTGTAAAGTTTTCTATGGTAAGATTCCTTAACTACAAGTTTCTAGCTAATCTATCTAGACCGGTTTTATTTGTAAAATGTTCTCTAGTTTCCTAGGATCTCATGTCGAGCGTATATTTAAAATAGCATTGTGTAGCTGGCTTAAGAGATCATTCAAGAGCTCAGTTGAAAGTCTAGGGGGAAGATGGTACTAAGATAGATATGAGCAAGGAATTTGAGAATATGGCTTAGATTACACTCAGGACTGTAGTGTTTTAGTGTGTCTTCAACAGCCACAGCAGTAAAGTTCCATATGGTTGCAATTTGTATGTCAAGTTTTAAGCTGGGCCGATCCTTGCGGCAGCCTAATGCTGGCCAACCTCTCTTCCCTTGACATTTTATCATATCACCAACAAGGTGTTATGTAGAGGCCTTATTAGATCTTCCTCTGAAACAAATTTCCAGCATTTCCAAATAGCTTTTGGATGCCCAATTACAGTCTTCTCCACGCCAGGCAAAACAAACAAGAACAACAACAACTTAATATTTCTTAGTAACAAGCATTTTATTTGTCAAATATCCATACTTACCATTGAATAGCTAGGTCTATCTCTCTTTAATGGTAAAAATGAGGAGGGTGACATATTTTCATTTGTGAAATATTTCCATTTTAGATAAGAAAATTTGATATCAAGCAGTTGAATGAAGTGAAATACTACTATCTTGTGGCCAGCAATAACAACTAAAAACTTAACACTACCATTATTTCTTTGTTAGTGGCTACGAAAAATAGTGGATGCCATTGTTTAAGACAATGCAAATATCGATTACAGGTTTTGTGGACATAACCTAGTTAACAAAATCTGAAGCTTATATGGTTTTGCTGTATGTACTAGATATCAATTTACATCTGAGCTGGCCAAATATGAATGTGAAACTTGCATTCCTGGGAAAAAAGGAATATTTTTCATAATGAATTCTCACAAGAAAGGCATTGAACTTGTTGCAAACATCACTATCCACAAGGAACTTCATAAACGACTTAGGATTGGGCTCAAGGTAAGATGGTGTCAGGGTTTGAGGGGGCCACAATATATCTTTTTGAGTTTCATTCCTACCATGAGTTGAGGACCAACACCCAATAAACTACATAATAGTAATACGAAAAAAAAAAAAAGCAGCTTCGATCCCTTCTTTCAATCTTATTTGAAGCTTTATTTCCTACACTTGACATGCCCAAAACGATCCCTTCATGTGAATTTCAATGTAAACATGATTATAGCAAAATTAACAAAATAACATTCGGAATCTACACCAGACTCCTCCTCAATCTACTTACCTAAAAAAAGAAAGCAATTCAGAAAA